>NC_085009.1:27543420-27780920 GCF_963854185.1 Sardina pilchardus
GAATAAAGCAGGAGACTCAGGAGTGAAGCATCTTCCTTCTCTTTTGGAGGATCTTAACTGTAAGCTGAAGAAACTAGAGTGAGTATCATAAGTATCATGAGGGGCAGCCGTGGCCTACTGGTTAGGTCCTCAGGCTTGTAACCGGGGGGTTACCGGTTCGATCCCTGACCAGTCCACAGCTCAAGTGCCCTTGAGCAAGGCACCTAACCCCCTCACTGCTCCCCGAGCGCCACTGGTTTGGCAGGCAGCTCACTGCTCTGGGTTAAAGTGTGAGACACCTTACTGTGTGTTCACTGTGTGCTGTGTGTGTGTTCATTAATTCTGTTAAATTGGGTTAAATGAAGAGAAACAAATTTCCCTCACGGGATCAAAAAAGTATTCTATTCTATTCTATTCTAACACCAGATACTGAGTTGCTTAGTTGTTGTCTAAAATGAAATGAAGATGAAGTATTTCTCCTACTTCTCTCTACAGCCTGTCAGACTGCAGTATTGGAGAGGAAGGCTTCAGAGCTCTTGCATCAGCACTGAGATCAAACCCCTCACACATGAGAGAGCTGTGGCTGAGTTGGAATAAAGCAGGAGACTCAGGAGTGAAGCATCTTTCTTTTCTTCTGGAGGATCCCAACTGTAAGCTGAAGAAACTAAAGTGAGTATTGTAGAAGGTGGTAGAAAGTGAAACCGTGGAAAAGTATGATTGTACCCATAAGGTTTGCTATAATTGTGCAAATGCAGCAATGATAGATAAACTTATATGAAAAGAATATTTACCCAGATTTGTAAAGTGTGATTTGCTTAAATAAAAATGTAGCTTTACTTAGAATAAGAAGTAGATTAAAAAATATATATTTTCTACTTAAACTTTAAAAAATAACTGTTTAGACTTCAAATGTATTTTTCCTTGAGTTTGATAAAATGTTCAATAAAAAAAATTAAGTGTTTTAATTAAGCTTATATAGTATGTCATGTTTAATGAAATGTGCTTAGAACAAGTATAGGAAAATAAGCTTGTAGTTCATGTGCAGGTCTGAGTTCAAAGCAAGGTCACCAGAAAGAGGAAATAGAGAAACAAAGGCACTTGGTCGTGTCGAAGCGCGATAGGTCTAGGCTTGGGCGTGAGAGTAGTATAAAAGGTCTCCTTCACTGGGGCTTGAGGCGGCTTCTTCTCCTTTTTCTTTTGGACTCTGAACTTTGCATTTTGAGACAAATAGACATTTTTGGTAACACTTTACTTGACGGGTTCATTCATAACACATTCATAACAGCTGTCATGAACCGCACATGAAGCATTCATGACTGATTCATGAAACATGACTCAACATTTATACCAACATTTTCATGAATGTGGAAGACAAAATGACGAAAACTTGTCAAAATAAAAGTTCAACAATCTAGTAATCCATATACAGGGTATTATGAATCCTCTCCAGCGTTTGTAAACATCTCATGAATATTTTATGAAGTCTACTTCAAATGTCACTTTACCATACGAGTTGTGAAGTATTCATCATACTGGGAAATTAACTTCTGACCATATGTGGATCTCTGAATGGTTGGACATTCCTGTTTTATATAATACAGTCATTGGTGTACTGTAGACAATTATGCATTCTTCAGAGGTTACTATCATAAAATAAACAAACAAACAAACAAAAAACTAAATTCTCCTGGACACTGGACTTCCCCGTTGACTAAGATGTGACATGATCAGGTTGGCTAAAACAAAAAAGACAGCAATGCTGTTTTGCGATTGTTGGACTTTTATTTTGACAAGTTTTTGACGTTTTGTCTTCCACATTCATGAAAGGGTTGGTATGAATGTTGAGTCATGTTTCATGGAACAGTCATGAGTGCTTTATGTGCAGTTCATGACAGCTGTTATGAATGTATTATGAACAAACCCGTCAAGTAAAGTGTTACGGAATTTTTTTATATTGTATTTGAATTTTAATAAAGTCAAAGCCTTTTGTTAGGGCATTGTTTAAAAGCCGCCGAGAGTTCTTTTTCGTGTTTCCTGCCTCCCCTGTGTCAAAGAGAACATCGAACCTCTTGCCAGAGGCGCAAGCCTACAGAGGGGACCCAGCGCCAAGTGGGTAAGTTGTCTGTGAGTTGGGCTTAAGACACCGTTAACTAATTGGCTGCCAGCCATTTTCAGTGCAGAGCGCTCCATACTGCCAGACGTTTTACAGCATTTTGACCGTTTTTCCAAGATCCACCGAACGGTGAGCTTTATGACTATGTAAACACCAAAGGTACCAAATGAAAAAAGTAGACTCCATTCTTTCACTAGGAAAAAACGGTTTGTTTCTATCGTTTTCCGTTCTTTAGTAATCGTTAGTAGAACATGGGTTGGTTTAGCTAAAAACACCTGCTTTTGACCAAAAAATGGAGAAAACGATCTTTTTGTGAAAATCAACTTTTTAACGTTAGCGTTTCAGTAGTATGTCTACCACGGTTGCACTGTTATCTCGTCAGTCTCGTCAAGGTTGCTAGGGACTCTGATGGTCGCTATAGACTCTGAACAGGACGGTAGACTTAGCGGTTCCGTATCATTGGTCCGACATCCCATTAGTCCGACATCTCATTAGTCCGAAAATGAACCATTGACCAGAGATCCCGTTAGTCCGACATCCCATTGGTCCGAAAAAAAGAGGCCCATTGGTCCGACATCTCATTAGTCCGACCATACAACAATAAATCCAGACTTTGGTCTATTTCCTAAAAACTCTGTCTGCCACTGTTTACAGTTAGACCGATGTCACGCTAGTTTGATTTCAATAGCAAAGATAGGCCTAGTGGAGTGGGTGGGTGCGTGACTGTCACACAGGTGACCCAGGCTCGCATCCCGCGATGAACATCATCTAGCATTAGATGTGTTTTATATTTTTGCAACATCGAAGCTAACGTGTTTCAGTCTTCTAAACTTTCACACGACAAAACCACAAATTAGCCTACATTCCAACATAGCTAAACGTAAGGACAATGAACTCTTACCTTTATGGTCTGGGCTACAAGTTATCCACAATTATTTCCATCGTGCATTCTTCTATGAGCTAGAAATAGAGTCTTGCCATATTCTTCTATCACACAGGTCTGACTAAATTCAAAGTTTCACTCCAGAAACATGTCGTTTTAATTTGGTTGTCCTGGCTTCCCAAAAATGTTGCACAATACACTGTCACTGCCACATTGGTTTAGGTGCCATTTCTTAAATATTACATTGTTTGATTGCGTAATATCTTTGCAGTTCTCATGTAATAGCATTGTATGTATATGTACTTATTTGTATTTTTTATTAGCACGCGCACCCGCGCACTTACCTGAATGCGCTAGGTGATGGGGGCGGTCTTAAGAGGGTAGCAAGTCCGTGTGTGAGATTTTGAATCTGTGGCGCCAGTAGGCCTAGCCTAGTACTCAGTGCTGCGGCAACGAGTGTTTGTAAATGTTTTCCTGCGAGTTTGAAACTAACAACAATAAAAGACTACTGAGGAAACATATTGTCACATTAGTTAAACACTGTGCGCAGTTTGGACCGGTGCGTTACCAAACAGAGGACGCACGAAGATAAAAAGCCTTTGCGGTCTGCTGGTGTATTCACCAGATTTGGTGAGATCGATTGCTTTTCGTTTTTTTCATATTGGTTGGTCTAGCAGAGAGACAGCAATCGCATTTTCCCTTTTTTCTGAGCATTATATTTTTTGTTAGCTACATCGCGGGACGTTTTGTCGACAGCGGCCCTTTCGTTTTCCTGGATTGGATTATTGACTCTTGTGCGCGGTCCTGGCAAAATACAGGACATCTTTCGTTTAGTTTGGACTTTTAGGTTTATTTTCGGGGCTGAATGAAAGGGGGAATTGCAACGCTTGGGATTGTTTGGGACATTTAATTGTGTGTGAATAAAGCGCCGCTGTGCACAACCTGGGTTATTGTTTGGTGTCTTTCTTTACTGTTAAACCGAAGGAAGCGACATTGTTTCATTGTTATAGGCAGCCTAATCAAGAGACGCACTCAGATGTGTAGTCTACGTTGAACCTCATTCTCAGAATTATCTGTTTATTGCCATTAGTCATATTTAGTCATTAAAGAGACCCTATGCAACTTTCTGCAGGAGACAATCGCTCCTTGTTTACATCTGGAAGTCTGAGATGAAGAACCACGCTTGCAATTTATATATTTAAATATAGCCTATACATGTATAAATATTAGGGCTGGGCACGTTGACGCGTTAATATCACGTTAACTCATCAATCATTTAACGCCGACAATTATTTTATCGCGCATTAACGCAGTTTTAATTATTTATTTTATACTGTAAAAGTCTGTTGCTCACAGGCTGGTCACAGGCGTCTCATCACGCATTGAAATTCCATAGCCTACATTCACGAAATCAGGAGATGTGCAACAGAAGTGAGAGAAGGCACTGGCTGCAGCAGTGCAAGTGCAAGTCACATGTTCACGGAGCACGTTGTCACAGGCACGTCTGATGTTTATGTTTCGCGCTGGATTTGCGGCTACTGTGCAGCAGTCGTTTTTTCCTACATGGTAACATTGTTGTATGGAAAGAAAACATTAGCCTTGAGTATTTTAATATTCAGTTGTAAACAAAGACATCTTCCTATGTAGCCCAAGCTGTAAATGGACTTAAGTTCGCTCTAAATATCTAATTTGATCGATTATGCTAACCGTTCTCATAGACATTAGCCATAAGCTAACGCATTAGTCCAGGGGTGTCAAACTCATTTTCACCGAGGGCCACATCAGCCTAATGGTTGCCCTCAAAGGGCCAGATGTAACTTCTAAGATTTGTAGCACCAGCCACAAAACTTTAGCATCGGTAAAACTTCTAAAATCGAGAAGAGCAAAAGGTATCAGCATGACATGTTCTTTTTTATTATTGTTATGTTTTGTAAAAACAAAACACCACTGTCAGTTCCATACAGTTTGACTTTTCAATGAGGGTCACTGGTCAGTCAGGAAGAGATCATGCCATGGATTCTTTTTTTTTTCATATTTCTGAGTTTTTAGATTCGAGTATATTCAACTTTACTGTCATTGCACGAGTGAAATACCAGTAACGAAATGCAGTTTTACATCTAGCAAGTGATGCAAACGAGTAGGCTAACTGTCATGTCAAAAAGTGCATCCATATGAAATGCGTCACTAGCCTACACCGTTCCATACACATACAGTAGAAGCGAATGGTCCCGGTGGACTTTTTCTTTGAAGTTTTAAAGTTGAAAGGTGTTGTGTGGATTCTATGTTGTTCGTTTTAAACTGAAATGAAAATGCAAAGCAACAGGGCGATTACTACAAACTTCTAGCATACCTCTGCTTGCCTGATACGAATGCACCTCTTCTCGGTCAGAATAGACTTACTTTCGCTTTTGGCCAAACAATCAGTTGCTCGATTAGCAAGGATTTGGAGCTGGATTTTTTGGATAATAGGACTACACACAATTATACATGCCTTTTAAACGTAGACGTAAATGTATCACGTAGTTTACAACTTACATCGATTCCCCTCTCAAAGAAGCGCACGCACTTCAAACAATCATGCGTTTCATGCAGGCAGGCTAAACCGAGCGCGTAATTTAGGCGCTCCGTTCGCTAAAATAGTTTAGAATACTGCCCTACAAAGTTAATGTAATGTAACAAAACCTCCACATGTACAATAATTCACCTACAACTACTTAGGCTGGACAGCAGGATAACTTTAAGGTAATTTTTTCAGTTTTTTTCAGTTGTCAGTTACTGCCTTTTTGCTTTGTAGGGCAGAATACTGGTCTATTTTGTTTTCACACTTACACGTTGCTATCACATCTGATGTAGCCAGTTGCACTGATCATAGAGGAAGGTGGTTGATGTTGCCTCAATGTCAGTCTCACATGCGTGCATTGTATTGCAGTGTATTGCCTATACGCAAAAACTGTATCGGACCTTTTAAGCTCTCGCGGGCCACATACTGTATCAGACCCTTAAAGCTCTCGCGGGCCATATGAAATGACGTGGCGGGCCGCATCTGGCCCGCGGGCCTTGAGTTTGACACCTGTGCATTAGTCTCTATTCTGTAACTTGGAATGATAGCCTACGTGACTGCACTCTAACAAAACATTGAAGGAAATAACTGAAATGTACTCTGTTGTTCTGCTTAGTTTTACAGTAAAAGTTTGAAAAGAATTTCAGCATCAGAGTTTCCTTTGGGAAATTGGTTAGCCCTATATCCATCTATTCTAATGTAGCTGGTTGACCTCATCATTACCACACACACAAGTGGGGGCAGAATTACATATGTGTCATAGAGTGACAATGCATTGGTTGATTTGGTTAAAAAGTTACAGGTTGGTAATTGCTTATAATAGTAGGCTAATGTTGCTACTCAGAAATAATGAGCTGTAAAGTAACTCAGACTTTTAAAGAACATTTTTTTTAAAGGATATCGACTAATTATCTTTATAGTCAAAATCACAAAAAATATCAAGATATTATTTTTTGCCCATATCACCCACCCCTATAGGCCTAAATAATAATAAAAAATTGACATTATACCAGGCTAGGCTATTACAACAAGTATTATGGAAATATCTACACGCACCAATAAAGTGTGTACAATAAGCTTTAAATTTGTATTTCTTTTGATTACATTGTGTAAGTTGAGATTTAAACTAAATCATTTATTTAACTGCTACTGTATAAACAAAATGCTGATGTTAAATGTTTGCAGAAAAAAATGCTATGGCACTTGCGTTCATATGGCAGCACATTTAAAATAGATATGTGCCATATATTACTTTTGAATTCATTATTGAGTTTTGCGTATAATAATGCGATTAATCATGATTAATCAGGGAAATCCTGCGATTAATCACGATTACATTTTTTAATCGTTGCCCAGCCCTAATAAATATACACGCTAAAGCTGTCGGGGAAGCTCTGCAGAGAAAATGCAAGCATAAAACGAGCGAAAATGAAAAACGAAACCGAAACTAGAGATGAAATCGCCAATCCTGCATAGTTCCTCTTTAAAAAAACCTTGTGCATTTAATTAACACAGCCGAAGGTAAACGGACGTCTCCTCTTTTCCACGAATTTTGCATTTTTCAGTTTCAAGTCATCCATGCATCATACTGTGTATGGTCGGACTAATGGGACGTTGGACCAATGGTTCTCTTTTTTTCGGACTAATGAGATGTCGGACTAATGGGATCTCTATTGAATGGTTCATTTTCGGACGAATGGGATGTCGGACTAATGGGAAGTCCCCAGACTAGCTAGCACTAGCAAAGTTCTTGTTAGTCTATATAGCAATATTCAATGTAAATGCATCATACCGTTCACATGTTTTCCATCCTTGATGTAAGAAGTAAGCATATTTATTAGCTGGACCACGTGCAAACTAGATCCACTGTGGTCGATCTTCAGTTTGTTAGCTTGCAGCTTGCATGTTGCATCTCTGCATGTTGGCTCTACAGGCAGATACTAATCATCCAAATGGCACTGCTGCCATCTAGCGGCTCGGATCGCTAGTACAGTCTGTTTACAAGCCTGAAACTCTGCCAGATCGTTCCCGAGCCCACCCATGAGCCCTCCCCGTCTATAGACCGGCAGTCAAGGTATGTGTCTAAATTGACGTTTAAAGACGTCAATGGCAGTGAATGAGATAATGGGCAAACACTTACTGCACAATGCACTGACACACACAGGAGTAGCGAACTCAGCTGTGTATTTAGGAAGGAAAGTCCTATACACCGTAGGGCTTTGACTACGAACTTCGTTATTCGAATATAATTCGAATTTTTGGAAAATATATGATATTCGAACGAATTTTAGGCAGCTCTTAATATTCGAACCTGTTATGAGCATTATTTTTTTGTACGTGTTTGCATGCAAACGTTGTTTTCAGATTCAGCAGCTTTCTCACATCTGGTAAAGTCGTGAATCATGAGCTCATTAGCAAGGCTAGTCATCTGGGCTGGGCCCTGTAACTCGAAAAATCAAACGTAACTTTACGTTACGCATGGCTTACGAACTCGTAAATCATTACGATCCGGGTGTAACTGACACGTAGACTTGCTAATCATTTGAGTTACACGCATATCTTTTTACGATAGGCTTAAGAGCAGCTAACGTATGCTTCGAGTTACAGGGCCCTGTACTGTAGGTGATGTTAGCGAGTGTTTTTTGACTAGCCTATTCAGTTTCCCCACGTGTGTTTAAGTTTCAAGGTAAGCTAATAGTAACTTCCTCATTGGGACAGGCCCTTTTAAGTCTTGGAGTTGGAAGACATTGGTATTGAGATGGTCAGTCAACTTGAATGCAAGAGTTTTAATCTGTGCAGCATACTAATCATGCTAACCGGATAATTAGTGTGCTTGCAAAAGCACACTATTGTTATCCGTGCGTTTCATATACTTATTAGTGTGCTTGCAAAAGCACACTATTGTTCTTCCTATTATTATCATTAGTGTGCTTGCAAAAGCACACTATTGTTCTCCGTGCGTTTCATATACTACTTATTTATCTTAAGTCAAACTTTTGTCTCCCTATCTTGTCCTAGGGATTTAGAGCTAGAGACGCCGTTCCACCTCTCACGCGTCGGTCCTGATGCGAGGATGGTGGCTTGTATACAGCTTTTTGATACGCCTTGTCGTTCTCCCGTTATTCCAGTTTTTCCGGTCGATTTTTTCCCATAGGAATGAATGGAAAAGTGATTTTTGAGCGCTGATGCCCACACATTTTTCCACCTGTAGCCCAAACCGTAAGACATAAAGTCATGAAATTTGGTACGCTGATAGAAGAGACTACCCTGATTGACACCACCAGGTTTCATGCTCTCCGCTCTCACGCCCTAGCGCCACCAACTGGTCAAAGTTGGAAAACACGTTAATGCCCGTAACGTTTGATCCGTATGGCCGATTTTGATAAAACTTATACCGTTGGAATCCTCTGACTCAGCTGATTCCAACGCACCATGTGACGTAATTTTCCGCCATGATGGATTTTCCACCATTTTGAATTTTGTCCAAAATCAAAGTAAAGCGACTTTGGCCGCATAGTTCATCCGATCGTCATGAAACTTGGCACGCGTGATCTACAGACCAAGGTGGATCAAATGCCTTGATTTCGCCTTCATACGTCCAAGCGTTCGCCTGTGACGACCAATTAAATTCAGCGAGCGAAGCCACCAAACAGGAAGTGTGCCTATCTTGGCAATGCTGTGACGTATGAAAGCCATATTTGGTGGGATGACTTGAGACCCCATCCAAAGCACCCTCAATAAATTTGGTGTTATTTGGTCTGTCGATGGCTCTATAATTAGCAAAAACGTGTGTGTTTGTGAATGTATGCTATTATTCGGAATAGCTCATCTCAAATTGCTTAGGTCATGCAGAAATGACATTTCAGAGTGATTTAAGATACAATGTTGATATTTAAAAAAAAAAATCAAATCAAGGCCATTCTTGTAAAATATATTGGTGCAATTCTCACAGCACTATGGAGTTCTGCCATGTCCTGGCATACATTCCCTAGAGTATGATAGTAGCCTCACACCTTACAATTTATCATTGGATGCCGGAGATGGTCCGCAGTGGTACAATGTGGATAGTTCTAGGATGGTCCGCTACGGAGTGTCTCATCCTGAGACTTGTTAGATCTAAGCAATGCCATGGCCCCTAAGGACAAGTACGGACTTACACGCTGTTAAATGTAGTGGGTGTTCATTTGGTATATATACTAGACAATTACACGATGTTTCATACTGACGGTGTGTTTTGGATGATTTGTATTGACCTGAGCATTCTGGGTGAACTTCACTCCCAACGTCGGCGAAATACCGGAAGTAGAGCGGTCGCCCTGTCTGCAGTGTGCTTGAGGCAAGGAGGATTTTAATTAGAATGTAATCGCAGTTACACTTTCAACATAAAGTGTGTATATTTAGACTTCAAATTTCGGAATTTGAGAGGTCTAGTTATGAGGGTAGGCTAAACTAACTGCAGTTCAAATAGTTGGTTTTAACTTTACCAAGGCTGTTTTAATACTGAATTGCAACTGCTGTTATGAAGACAGTTTGGAGCCTGGCAGACGTGAAGGCAGTGAAAGGTAATTAAATGCATGCCTGGGAAGCCAATGTTGTTAACTGTAAATTTAATACGGACCGAGTGGTACGTTTTGCTGATGTCGTTTCGCAACTCATCGAGCTAGCAATTGCTGTCAAGCATCAGGCAGTGCATAGATAGATAATATTATGACACTTTTTTACAGTCAGTGAAGCACCGAGTGAAAGTCAACGTTTGCTTTATATCCAGTGACAGTGGTGCTGATGTCGTTTGAATAAGTACAGTAAACTTAGTCAGAAGATCTAAAAAATATTTGCAATTATTGCTAGCTATGGTCTATGTGCCATCAAGTTGAAGTAGGCTGGTCATGTCTAAAGCGTGATTATTTTCAATAACTACTCCTCCTGATTGATTGTCATTGACACCGTCAGCGTGATTATTTAGATATTAATTTAACATGACAACAAAGCGAGTCAAACTATAAATAGCCTACAAGTCTGTTTATTGAATGAAAGTATCGTTATGATTCCCATGCCTCAGAGCCTTAGCGCTCTGGCTAGCGCGGTAGGCAGGCGAGCGTAGTCAACGTTCCCGTGCTGTGGGCGGAAGAGAGGACACAATTCGCAGTGAACGACATAGTGAGATTGTTAGTTGATATTAGTAGGCTAATTGTTAATTGCTTAACGTTGCCTACATTTAGCTATGGGGAAGGAAAGGTGATATTGCAGCCTGGCGATATTGTAAGCTATTTGTCTATTTCATTTGCTTTTGGCAGCTAAATGGAACGTTATGGAAAATGCCAACATCGAACAACCAAACTCAGGCTAACAGCTTCTTATTGCGAGTGAAAACCATAGACATGGTGAAAACTAAATGGCATTGTATAGCATTAGTTTTTGGCATGGGAACATTTAGACTGTCTTTCAATTCATTGGCTAGATGATACAAAGATGTTTCAAGAAGTTAGTGAGGAGCAGGAGAGAGAGAGACTGATGCTGCGGTGGTCTGCGTGATTGAGGTCAGTAAAGGTCTATGAACGATGTTAAAGATGATTAAACGTTGCAAATGTCACATAAGCCGAATGGGAACCGGGGGAAAAGTTTCAAAACGTTGTGGCCGCTGAACTTGGCTTTTGCAACAGGCTTTTGGCTGAGTTCGTTTTATTTTGTATGATGGTTGTGTCAGAATCAGAAATGTCACCTTATCGCAAAGTGTGTAGCCTAATTAGATTAGCCAACAGTGTAGGCTACTATAGGCTGTGTAGACAACATGCACAGCAATATGTGTAGCCTATGTAGAGACAACATGCACAGCATTCAACTCAGTTGATTGGCATAGGCTAATAACAATGAAAAGGCGAAAAGAAAGTAATCTCCATATTTATATGCATGTTATCAAAGTTGGATAAAAACACAAAACAAATAGTGATGATCCATGTGTAGGCTATAGGCCTAATGCATCTCAAACTCAACCCAGGCATTCCCGACCCCTCCTAAGGAATTGTCTTATTCATGCCCTTTATGCCCTTATTTCATATAATTCTGGCCAACTTGTTGCTCTTACTGTGTAGGCTTAGCCTAAAACCTACATTAAATAGTCGGGATGTAAAAAACAGGCATAGGCTACCTTATGCATTTATTTTAGTAATAGTAGGCCTACCCCATTCCCAACATCATCTAGAAATGTTGGTTCTAATAAATGTTTGTAGGAACGATGAAAAAAACGATGTAGGAACGATTATTTTTTTTTTTTGCGCGAGCGAAATGGTAAACTTTTAAGAAATCATCATCCACATCATAGTATGATGCTGTGTGGGGTTATGGACTTGACAGTTTTGCATGGAATTGCCCATACAGTATATACATGACAGTATACATATTTAAGCAATATAGCACGAGTGGGAGTGGGTTGTTGCTAGATATTCCCACGGGTGTTGTTCGGCCGTAGCCTCGAGGCCCGAGGCCGAGTGGCGCAGGCAACTACATCCGTGGGAATATCCAGCAACAACCCACGATCACAAGTGCTATATTGCTTTTATACAACAATTCTACCACTTGTTTTTTGCGCTAATTTCCCATTATAATGTAAATCGCTAAAACTGTCTTGTTTGTAGAACTAACTTCTCTCCGCCACAAAGTTCTATTACTTGCAGGACAAACTGCCGTTACTAGTTCTAAATGGATGGTTGCTTTGGCCAAAGGCCAGTCGTTAGTTCTAAAAGCACGTTGCTATGGCCAAAAGCCAGTCGTTAGTTCTATCTCTCCCGTTGTCAAGCAATGCAGAATATAGCCTAATAAACGTTAGCTCGCATTGTGTCTGGTTAGGACATGCTTTTAGCTTTGAAACATCACTATTTTACTTAGCCTACATGCCATCCAACTAGCTAATATCCACCTCTGTCATATTCTATGTTCTGAGTATCTGTATTTCAGCTTGGATGCAATGTGACAGTTCGTTTTACACTTGACAATTTGACATTGTATCGCGGAGTGATTTATTATTAGCTGTGAAAAGTCAGAGTGGATTATCGTGGGATATTTCAACTCATGGAACGTCTCTCGGCCAATCAGAAACAAAGAAACAGCTTCATAGAACCCAATTGTTGTATAATAAGATTTGACACATTGCAGTTTTTTAATGCTGGGGTTATTTATAAATCAAAGAATTGTGGGTAGATGTGGGTGAACTGTGCAACATGCAGTTTGTGGACAAGAGGCAGACGTAACAGACAGATATTTGTGTTTGAAGGGGTGGTGTGTCTGTGTGTGTGTAAGTGTGTGTGTGTGTGTGTGTGTGTGTGTGTGTGTGTGTGTGTGTGTGTGTGTTTATGTGAAAGTCTTCGTTGCTAGTCAACTCAGCGACATGCAGTTTGTGGACAAGAGGCAGATGTAACGGACTGACGTTTCTGTTTGAAAGAGTTGTTTGTGTGTGTGTGTGTGTGTGTCTTTGTTGCCGGTGTACAGTATTTCTGAATATGAATGCTGTCTGGACAGGAAATGGCATAGCTTTTATCACATGCAACCAATCCAAAATCGATTTCATATTCAGAAACGTTAACCAGTAACAGCCTGGTTGCTTTGACTTATCAAAACCAAATTTTATCCTATTACATCATTTGAACAGGTGAGTCGTCCTGTTTATTTTACCATCCATTTGAGGCTATAACACATTGCAACTTATTTAACAGTGAGTAAACTGCGGATGTTCCCGCATAACAGGATAGCTATACTCCTAACATTACTCGTATTTGTTCTAGAAACATGCCTAGTTCTAGCCTGGATGCCAGACCGAAGTTTAGCCCCGCCTCCATTCTTTTTCGGCAGGGAACTTCGGTCTGGCACTGCTCCGTTCAGCTGCTACTATTCGAGATACACTTCGGCTCGGACCAATCACATTTCACAGGGCGGGCTTTACGTGATGATTGACATATGAACAGCAGTGACGTTCACGGCTGCATGCGTCCTCGTTCAACGAGTTGGTAGTGAGACCATGTTCGCTTAGGTTGATTTTGATTGCAACAGAAACGCTATGGCTATGAATGCATAATTTGTTCATGCAGTTTGGCCTTTAGTTTATCTCAGCTATTGAAACGGAGGTTTTATCACGGATTCGCACAACTATTTCTGAACACTTAGACCAACGAGGATGTGTGGGAAAACTTCAGTTTCACTTTCACCCAGTTAAAACAGCATGTTTGGGTGATGTTGTTCCCGTTTGTTTAAAAATGTCTGTTTGCTCGTTGGGTTAACGACACACTTCCCCAGCTGTTCATTGCATACAGTTTGAAGGAATTATTTTTAAAAACGAAGGAGGATGTTTTCCATAGCCTACCCTGCTACATATTTCTGTCTTAGATTTCGCAGATACTGACAGCCAATAACTTGTTCTGTTTGGTTTGGTCTATCCAATGAGTGCAGAGCTATCCCCCCCGCACTGTATCGGTTGAATCACGCCCCATAATCGCAGCTGAATGGAGCAGTTTCAGACTCATATTCTGATAAGAATTGAGTATGACGTCGTCAGGCTAGTCTAGTTCCTTAGGCTCCCTCCTTCCTTCAGTGGTTACGTGTTTCATGCTAGCTACACGTGAACAACTCATACTTAATTCAACACAAGGTCTACAGACCTTAGAGGTGTACATTTCATTTTCATACATCAAAGCGTTCGCCCGTGACAGCCAATCAAATTCGATGGTGAAGCGTCCAAACAGGAAGTGAGGTCAAATCTCGGAAACGCTGTGAGGTATCGAGACCATATTTGGCGGGATGATTTTGGACACCATCCAAAGTAGCCTCAGTAAATGTGTTGTAATTTGGCCACTAGGGGGCGCCGCAATTAGCAAAAATGCATTTTGGCTCATATCTCTTTACGTCTTTGGGATGACATCTACATTTTTACATTGGAGGTGCTCTGGGACATACCACTGATAAACCTAGGCAACTCGTCAGGTCAGTGTAAGAATTCGGCAATCGAGGGCAACGTCGCCAAACTCGAAGCAGCTTCGCGTCTTGGCCAAACTTTGGCGCTTTGACCTGAGGGCGAGCTGTCGCGTATCCTGCCGGGGCGCTCTCGCGGCGCGTCGGAGCAAGCACACTTCGCACTTTCCCACCGGGAAATGCATTCTAGTTTATCTTAAAGGGATATTCCGCCATTTTTGGAAATACGCTCATTTTCCACCTCCCCTCGAGCAAAACAATCAATATTTACCTTGTTCCCGTTCATCCAGCCATTCTGTGAGTCTGGCGATACAACTTTTAGCTTCAGCCTAGCATAGATCATTGAATCGGATTAGACCATTAGCTTCTCGCCTGCTAGCTTCATGTTTAAAAGTGACTACGATTTCTGGTAATTTTCCCATTTAAAACGTGTCTCCTCTCAAGTTAGAAAGTGCAATAAGACCAACTGAAAATGAAACCTGGCGTTTTTTTAGGCTGATTTGACATGGAACTACACTCTCATCTGGCGTAATAATCAAGGCAACTTGCAAACGTACCATAGGCGCAGTGATATCGTACGCAGCATCTGAAAATAGTCCCCATAGACAACAAGCAGTAGTAGTGCCAGTAGCTGCAAGTTGCCTTGATTATTACGCCAGATGAGAGTGTAGTTCCATGTCAAATCAGCCTAGAAAAACGCCAGGTTTCATTTTCAGTTGGTCTTATTGCACTTTCTAACTTGAGAGGAGACACGTTTTAAATGGGAAAATTACCAGAAATCTTAGTCACTTTTAAACATGAAGCTAGCAGGCGGGAAGCTAATGGTCTAATCCGATTCAATGATCTATGCTAGGCTGAAGCTAAAAGTTGTATCGCCAGACTCACAGATTGGCTGGATGAACGGGAACAAGGTAAATATCGATTGTTTTGCTCGAGGGGAGGTGGAAAATGAGCGTATTTCCAAAAATGGCGGAATATCCCTTTAACGCCAACTTTTGTCTCCCTAACTTGTCCTAGGGATTTGGAGCTAAAGACACCGTTCCACCTCTCACGCGTGCGTCCTGATGCGACGATGGTGGCTTGTATACAGCTTTTTGATACGCCTTGTCGTTCTCCCGTTATTCCAGTTTTTCCGGTCGATTTTTTCCCATAGGAATGAATGGAAAAGCGACTTTTGAGTGCTGATGCCCACACATTTTTCCACCTGTAGCCCAAACCGTAAGACATAAAGTCATGAAATTTGGTACACTGATAGAGGAGACTACCCTGATTGACACCACCAGGTTTCATGCTCGCCACTCTCACGCCCTAGCGCCACCAACTGGTCAAAGTTGGAAAACACGTTAATGCCTGTAACGTTTGATCCGTATGGCCGATTTTGATAAAACTTATACCATTGGAATCATCTGACTCAGCTGATTCCAACGCACCATGTGATGTAATTTTCCGCCATGATGGATTTTCCACCATTTTGAATTTTGTCCAAAGTCAAAGTAAAGCGACTCTGGCCGCATAGTTCCTCCGATCGTCATGAAACTTGGCACGCGTGATCTACAGACCAAGGCGGATCAACCGCCTTGATTTCGCCTTCATACGTCCAAGCGTTCGCCTGTGATAACCAATTAAATTCAGCAATCGAAGCCGCCAAACAGGAAGTGTGCCTATCTTGGAAATACTGTGACGTATGAAAGCCATATTTGGTGGGATGACTTGAGACCCCATCCAAAGCACCCTCAATAAATTTGGTGTTATTCGGTCTGTCGATGGCTCTATAATTAGCAAAAACGTGTGTGTTGACGAATGTATACTATTAAGCAGAATAGCTCATCTTAAATTGCTTAAATAATGCCAAAAGGACATTCCAGAGTGATTTAAGATACAATGTTGATATTTTTTTTAAAAAAATCAAAGTATGCCAATTCTTGCAAAAGTAACTGGGACAGGATCCATCATCTCGTTAGTATCATGACAGCTTAATTGTATCGCAGCATTGTGCCGACATCGTTGTCAGACAGGCCTGAGATAATCCGCAACGGTGCACTGTGGGTTGTCGGCAGCGTTGTCTCATCCCGAGACTGTGTATATCTTAACGACGCCATGGCCTCGAAAGGCAAGTACGGACTTACTCGTTGTTAATTCAAATAAATGTCCAGGTGGTATATAAGGTTGCAATCACACGAGTTTTCACTGTGACGGTGTTCCGTTTTTGACAATTTGTAATAGTTTCTCTTCGTAATGAATTGCTATTTAGGAGATTGTAATGATTACAGGATATCGTTTGATATATTTGTGATGTTTTGAGAGTAATTCGATTTTATTTCTTGTTATTTACCATAAATGACCGGAGCATTCTGGGTTTATCACTTCCTGTAATGCACCAGTCATTATGTTCGTGCACTTTCTGAGCGAGAGAGACATTGTGCTATCTTTGGCGTGCGTGTGATGATAATTGACCATAAAGTGAGTTTGACACCTCATTCCTACATGTTTATTGTTTAGTCAATAATATTGTCACGGTCTGAGCCGACCAAGATTTCGTTTATGTTATTGCACTAGTATTTACCAGTCATTTGTTATGTTAGAGCGCCATCTACTGGCCTTATCAGAATCTACTTTGGAGTGTAGTAGGCTAGTTAATACTTCCTGCTTAGCGTTAAAACGAGAGAAGTCACTGAGATGATTCACACTGGTTGCTGTCTGGACAATTTATGTTTTTCACCTGCTATAGTTATTTCTTACCCATACGAAGGCAATGCCTGTAAGTATACATTGTTCTGGTGAAATATGTGTTTAGACATAAGTACAGAAAATAAGATATGTTTAAGAGAAAGATTTATTTGTTTTTTGATATAGTGGCAATTCGCTATATGCGTGGTTAGACAAGACAAATGGACTGAAAATAGTTTATTTTTGTATCCACAGTTTTACAGCATAAATGAAGGAAAGGAGAAAAAAGTGAAGATTTCCTGCATTCTTTGTTCGTCCTAGCCTAGTGATTGTAAACTTGCTGGATAGCTGAGCTAGCTCAGAACTTATGAGGCCAGTAGCCTAGCCTACAATATTTACTGTTCAGCATATGTTGTAACGTGCCTGAAACATGTTGTTTAACGTCTTTAGATGATGTAACCGTGATTAGGCCTATTGTTTACTGTCGCTTTGCATTTTTATATGTAGGCTACTGCTTTTGTATTCGTTGTGTATCCTTTGAATGTGCACAAGTTTACATCTGTAAGGTATTAGCGTGTAGAATTCATTATAGTTTGAGTGATTACGTAGAAAAGGCCGGGACTTTTGTGTGTTCGCTGTGATTTAGCATTTGTCGCGATATTTCATGTGGTAAACTCGCGTGCCTTCCTGTTAAGTTTCTTATTTTTGTTAGCAGGCCTACCTGCAGAGACGTGCAAGTTCGTTGTGCACTAAAACAGAGATAATTAATTTACCTTTTGACAATTCCTGCAGTTATTCTGAGTAATCCAGTCTTTGACATTCAGAGTTGCGAGTCATTGATGAAAAGTAAGTTTGTATGATGTTTACATCGAGTTAATTCACACTGGTATGCAAGAGGTTTGCTTGTTAAACTTGCTCTTGACATTATTTCCATGAAGTAATATAGTGTAAGTGTTCTTTGAAATTATAATACTTCATGTGTTTCGCTTAGGAATCTACCGTTTAGCGTGTTGTAAGGATGTTGCATTTCCAAATAGAGGAAGTTTTTAACGCTATTACACCGTACCATTTTACGCCGCTAGATGGCGTAATTGACCACATAATAACTGTAGTCACGAACAAAAAGGTTCCCTTTCTATCTTGAAGGGGCTAGCGTTGCTGTATGTGTGTCCTGGCTTACAATTCAGTTTATTGAGCTTAGTGTTGATGCATTTCTGTATGCTGCAGATATATTATTTGTAAGACTAGAACCTAAATTGTATTTGTCTTTTTCTTATTTCAGACCATCTATATATATATATATATAAATAGCCACACCCATATTTCTCTGTATGGAAATCCTGAATGTCTCTGCTGGAACAATACAAAGTTAAACCCCATCTCTTCTCCGTCCTATATTCTAACCGATATACCATCCAGTATAGTGCCACTACCCTACCCGAATCAGTGCAAACCTATAACCTCCCCAATAATAATAGTAATTATAATTAGGTAAAAATAATAGTTTCCGCTTTAGGGAGAAATCTCAGAATTCCCCTCCAGCTAAGGAAAGTGGGAGCTATGTTTTTAGACTCAGTAGGCAAGCTTAGGCTATGTGTGGAGACTTAAACTGTGAAGTTTGGCCCACTTATTGTATAGCAGTTAACAATTCTAGGTTCAATTAATTACATCCAACACAAAGTGTTATAGAAAGTATTACTGTGTGTTTCATTTAACTATTGTTCATTTAACATTTAAATGAACAATTTAATTAATTTAGGCTATGGGTGGTACAGGTGAATTATTACCACACAGTTACTATTTAGAACTACGTAATCCTTAATTGAGATTTCATTTAAAGTTTTAAACTTTTAAAAAGGGGTTTAAAAACTGTTTTTGTACTTTCATTTTATTATGTCACACTGAACTGAATTCTAAGAGTTAAAAACAAAGGATACAATAAATGTTTTGTGATGCTTGCATTGCATAGTATTTCATTTAGGATAAGCTATATCAAAGCAGGTAGAAGTAACTGTAGTCACTTGACATTTCTGAGGATTTGCATATTTCCACCAGAGCAGTGGTAAAGACATTCTTCAGTGGAGGCACCACACTAGTTAATCACGCTATCAACATCTTCTTACCTTTTCTTCTGTTATTACTATTCTTTAACTTTATGGTAGACAGTGAGTCCAGCAAATTGAGAACCTAGGATCCTGTTTATGTTTATGAATGTGACTATGTGTATAGTATATGTTGAGACATAAGGGTGGAAAAATAGGTTACATTTATATAATGCAAATGATTAAGTTAACAATGTCATTGAATATGTTGTACAAACAAGAAGAGCGAAATGGTAAACTTTTAAGAAATCATCATCCACATCATAGTTTGACGCTGTGTGGGGTTATGGACTTGACAGTTTTGCATGGAATTGCTCATACAGTATATACATATATATTATGTATATGTATGTGTGTGTGTGTGTGTGTGTGTGTGTGTATGTGTGTGTGTGTATGTGTGTGTGTATGTGTGTGTGTGTGTATGTGTGTGTGTGTGTGTGTGTGTGTGAGTGTGCCTTGTTGCCGGTGTACAGTATTTCTGAATATGAATGCTGTCTGGACAGGAAATGGCATAGCTTTTATCACATGCAACCAATCCAAAATCGATTTCATATTAGGGATGTTAACCCGGTGACTGTTTGACCGATGGTTGACCGTATCCACGTTAACCGACCAAAGTTGTCGCTAGTCGGTTAACAACAAAAAAAAAGAGGCATCTTTAAATTAGCCTAAAGACAGTGGACTAAACGTTACTACAGCTGGCCATCTCATTCCAAGAAGATCTTTTTTTCGTGAAGTTAACAAATTATCCCTCACACTCAATTTTTCATAACTCGCCTGCTTGTAGGCTAGGCTACGTAATAAACCAATAAAAACATTT
This sequence comes from Sardina pilchardus, assembly GCF_963854185.1. Lineage (NCBI taxonomy): Eukaryota > Metazoa > Chordata > Actinopteri > Clupeiformes > Clupeidae > Sardina > Sardina pilchardus. The sequence goes on from NC_085009.1 coordinate 27,563,500, forward strand.
GGTACGAGGTCACAGCGGTGGCCGGTGCGTCTTTTGCAATCTGGAAGTGCGCTGTTTTATCCATTGGTTTTATCGTGTTGCAGTCTAGGCAACTTTCCGCATAAGATGGGCTTAGATTTGGAAAGACATTACATCTACATTTCAGGAAGGTTCATCAATGGTAACAGATAAGGTAATGATCATCTTTCGTTATTATTGTTAGCACTTCCTCAAACTAAGCTGCGTCTCTTCGGAGCTGTCATTTTCATAAGTGAGCCGCGGCCATTTCAGCTTCAAATGAGCTTCCAACGCTAGACAAACGCCTTTATTTGCAACGCGATCACCTTGTACCCAAACCATTTTCGGAGCGAAGGAACCATTTGTCCTCCACTTACAAGCTCCTTGGTTTGCAGGACTCATGTTTGGTGCTGTAGGGGATTTAAAAAAGTGACGTGAGTGAAAGGGCGGCGCCGGGGCTGTGTGTAGCCTATGAGCGGGGGACAGAGAGATGAGAGTTGGGAAATTGCGTGGCTGTTATTTCAAATAGCATAATTTATTTTAAACGAATCGGTTAACCGGTTTCAACCGGCTAATGAGCCTCGGTGGTCGGTCAAGAAAATTTGTAGTTTTCGCCATCCCTATTTCATATTCAGACATGTTAACCAGTAACAGCCTGGTTGCTTTGACATATCAACACCAAATTTGATCCTATTACACCATTTGAACAGGTGAGTCGTCCTATTTATTCTACCATCAATTTGAGGCTATAACACATTGCAACTTACTCAACAGTGAGTAAACAGCAGATATTCCTGCAATTCTCCTAACATTACTCGTATTTGTTCTAGAAACATGCCTAGTTCCTTAGGCTCCTTCCTTCTTTCACTGGTTACGTGTTTCATGCTGGCTACACGTGAACAACTCATACATAATTCAACACAAGGTCTACAGACCTTAGAGGTGTACATTTCATTTCCATACATCAAAGCATTCGCCCATGGCAGCCAATCAAATTCGATGGCGAAGCCTCCAAACAGGAAGTGAGGTCAAATCTCGGAAACGCTTTGAGGTGTCAAGACCATATTTGGTGGGATGATTTTGGACACAATCCAAAGTAGCCTTAGTAAATTTGGTGTAATTTGGCCACTAGGGGGCGTCGCAATTAGCAAAAATGCATTTTGTCTCATATCTCTTTACATCTTTGGGATGACATCCACATTTTTACATTGGAGGTGCTCTGGGACATTCCACTGATGAACCTAGGCAACCCGTCACGTCAGTGTAAGAATTCGGCAATCGAGGGTAACGCCGCCAAACTCGAAGCAGCTTTGCGTCTTGGCCAAACTTTAGTGTTTTGACCTGAGGGCGAGCGGTCGCATCTCCTGCTGGAGCGCTTTCGCGGCGCGTCGGAGCAAGCACACTTCGCACTTTCCCACCGGGAAATGCATTCTAGTTTATCTTAAGTCAAACTTTTGTCTCCCTATCTTGTCCTAGGGATTTAGAGCTAGAGACGCCATTCCACTTCTCACGCGTGCGTCCTGATGCGAGGATGGTGGCTTGTATACAGCTTTTTGATACGCCTTGTCGTTCTCCCGTTATTCCATTTTTTCCGGTCGATTTTTCCCCATAGGAATGAATGGAAAAGCGACTTTTGAGCGCTGATGCCCAAACATTTTTCCACCTGTAGCCCAAACTGTAAGACATAAAGTCATGAAATTTGGTATGCTGATAGAGGAGACTACCCTAATTGACACCACCAGGTTTCATGCTCGCCACTCTCACGCTCTAGCGCCACCAACTGGTCAAAGATGGAAAACACGTTCATGCCCGTAACTTTTGATCCGTATGGCCGATTTTGATAAAACTTATACCATTGGAATCCTCTGACTCAGCCGATTCCAACGCACCATATGACATCATTTTCCGCCATGATTGATTTTCCGCCATTTTGAATTTTGTCCAAAGTCAAAGTAAAGCTACCCTGGCCGCATAGTTTATCCGATCGTCATGAAACTTGGCACGCGTGATCTACAGACCAAGGCGGATCAACCGCCTTGATTTCGCCTTCATACGTCCAAGCGTTCGCCTGTGATAACCAATTAAATTCAGCGAGCGAAGCCGCCAAACAGGAAGTGGGCCTATCTTGGAAATGCTGTGACGTATGAAAGCCATATTTGATGGGATGACTTGAGACCCCATCCAAAGCACCCTCAATAATTTTGGTGTTTTTTGGTCTGTCGATGGCTCTATAATTAGCAAAAACGTGTGTGTTGGTGAATGTATGCTATTATTCGGAATAGCTCATCTTAAATTGCTTAGGTCATGCAGAAATGACATTTCAGAGTGATTTAAGATACAATGTTGATATTTTTTTTTAAAAAAATCAAATCAAGGCCATTCTTGTAAAACTTATTGGTGCAATTCTCACAGCACTATGGAGTTTTGCCATGTCCTCTCATACATCCACTAGCGTATGATAGTAGACTCATACCTTTCAATTTTTCATTGGATGTCGGACATGGTCCGCAATGGTACAATGTGGGTAGCTCTAGGATGGTCCGCAACGGAGTGTCTCATCCTGAGACTTTTTAGATCTTAGCAATGCCATGGCCCCAGAGGACAAGTACGGACTTACACGCTGTTAAATGTTGCGAGTGTTCATTTGGTATATATACTAGACAACTAGAAATGCAATTCCAAGGAATTACCAGTGCATGAAAATGCCAAAAATGAAATGTACAATATAATTTGTAGTTAACACAAATAATATAAAAAAAGAGAGATGGGGTAAAACTGAGCGAATGAGGATTTACCACTGATCTAAAAATAGGTAATTGAGAGTTAGGTGTTGCTAAGACATATATGGTTGCTAGGTTGACGTGGTTTAATAAATGTTGATAGGCAGATCGTTTAATAGACATAGTTTAAGGGCTGTGTAGAGGTAGACAGTTTAATGGATGTTGATAAGACAGATAGTTTAATGGATGTTGATAGGAGGACAGTTTAATGAAGGAATACATAGTTGGAAGTAAATGGATGGAGAGAAAGTGGAAATGGAAAGTTGAATTGAATGGAAACTGGTCTTTGTTAACTAGGGTGATTGCGATGATTTCTATATTGTTGCAAGGGTAATTGAGATAGCTGTTAGGTTTATCATAGGGTATTCATAGTGGTTACTCTGCTATGTAGGTTGCTAAATTAGGTGGAGGTTCCTAGGTGGTAATTGAATCAGACATGAGTGTTGAGAAACAGAAGGACAATTTCCAAACTGATCATATATAGATAACACACCAGCATGGAGCTCTTGAACAGTCCAAAGGCAAACTAGGCTTAGTTTATTTTATAACCTAACATCGATATTATGTTGTGATATAAAGTCATGCATTTATGGTTAAACCATGAATGGTTGTTTTTTTTTTGCTACAATAAACTCTGCAATTTAGGATGAGAGCACGAGGGATCACAGCAAGAGATAATTTGAGTAGACAATATGCATGGATAAATTAACTTTTTTAGAAATGGTGAAATCTTCAGAGGTCATTCTTTTACTGTCTATCATGCAGGCTCACATTGCATTAAACATCATAATTGTATTGCATTATCGTGACTGTAGAAGAGCTAGGGTGTGCATTGCACACAAACATCACAGTTAGGCGACGCCGACGTTATTGGCTGAATGATTAGGTCTATATTTTTAAAATTGATAAAATATTCAACGGTCATTTCGGCAGGCTGTGTAGCCGAATTACATTGATATCATATTGTGATATCCTCTTTATTGTGTGTGATGTGTTCTGTTACCTGTTGAGTTGCTGAATTAGTTGTGTCCCTTTAAGGGGAACTTAGGGGTGGAGTTTTAGGTACGTGTGTTTGCGTGTGTTTGTTTGAGCAGGTCGGAGTCGGAGAGTGAAGGAGTTGGACAGAGAGGTCTGGGGCCTGTACTACGAAGGGAGCTCAACCTACCCAGATGTAACCCAGGGTTACTTTGCTAAACCGGGGTTGACAAAACCTGGTTATCTTCATTGGTGTTAATCGGTACTACGACACTGAGTAAGAAGTTGATTTGTTGAACTGGGGTTAACCTCATCGGAGTTGGTGCGCGTTCACATAAAATGGGCGGATTGCAGTAACCTGACTTTCGCCAGATCCTGTAGTTCGCTGTCTGCTTCACACAAGGATCTGGGACTTCTCGATAGGAGATGTATTTCTGAAGGCGGGTCCTTGTAAAACATCCTCGCATGTGATTCGATAAACCACTTGCCTGTTATCTTGAATGACGTGCTAGGCTTCTTCAAGCTCTTGCCAAACTCGGTCGGTAGAAGAGTAAAAACATCCTTGCCACCAATAAATGTCTTCAAAACTATTCTCTGTTAATCTTTTAAAGAATGAATACTCGATAGATTCGACAAAACGGTTGAAATAGCAGAATCAATGTCAGCACAAGACTCCTCGCTGCGTGCCGCCATTGTTATTTGAATCAAACACTCGCTTCGGCGCTCCTGATTGGTTGCTTATTTTTTGATCACTGGCCCAGGGGTTTGGATTGCCCTCGCGTCCAGACCCTTGTGTGGAGCTCAGCGAAACGCCTCTGGTGGAGCATGGCGGAACTACAAGGGTCTGGCGAGAGTCAGGCTAGGATTGCAGCGCAAATCACCACTTTTAATGATGACGCGATCACGTTATTTTACGGATAAGAAATGCGCAATGATTATAAAAAGTTGCGAGGAATTAAAACCCACTTTACGATAGCCTACATCAAATACGTCGGCAGCAAACAAAGTAAGACAAGGCTGTTGGCAATGTAGGCTATTGCTGATCGGATATATGAAAGTAAAGTTTTATTTCATGTTCCTTAAATAGCCTATGTTTTACGGAGGATTAATAGCTTGCGGAATGTATGAAATGTGTTGAAATAAATACATTTTGAGTTCATACAGAGTCCTACAGATGCAACACAATTCATGCCATGTATATCAATAAATATTAAAGGATAATTGAATGTTTAGCCCCATTGACTGATTTAGTGTATACCTATCCTGTGAACATTTTAGATGCAACGGCAGTGCCGCTGGCAGCAGGTGAAAATGAAACTCAAAAACATGCAGAAGGTTTATAGGCAGTGTTGGGGAGTAACGCATTACATGTAATTAAGTTACGTAATTTAATTACAAAATAAATGTAACAGTAATATATTACAGTTACTGTAGAAAAAATGTAATTCAATTACAGGTACTTTTGAATTATTTCAAAATTACAATTTGAATTACATCTCAATATTGTCAGCAAAAAGGTATGTAAAAAGAACTGTTTCCCTCCACAGCCATAGTTTGATACGGGACCTTCTGATAGGCTCTATCACGTCTACAGCGCCATCAGCGTAGGCCTACATGCCTGCCTGTAAACGTGTTATGATTATCATTATATTATCCTCACAAAAAATGTGATGCTAATTCATGTATTGAATGCCCTTGCTGCCTTGTGCGCTTGTACAGAACTGCTCGGCAGCCTGTAGACCAAGGTCGAAATCTTCGCATGGATTTGGGGACTTTAAATATCATTCAAAAATCGGAAAAGTAATCAAAAAGTAATCAAAAGTAATTAGTTACGTTACTCAGGAAAAGTAATTCAAATAGTTACACTACTATAACATTTTAAACAGAGTAACTTGTAACTGTAACACATTACATTTCTAAAGTAACCTTCCCAACACTGTTTATAGGCCTAGTTATAGCTTGCATTAATATTTCTTAATTATGAAAATATGTTATATTGCCAATGCTTATAGCCTCCACTTTGCCTCGATCAGCTGACAAATGCAACGAATTCCCTCGGCTGAGAATGTATAGGCTATCTTTCATATAGAATATTATATGGAGAAAGATTCTGGCGATCTTTAAAAACCTTCGCCTTGCGAAGAGAGGCGCTTACAATTTGCGCTCCAATAATGTATCTTCCAAGTAGCCTACGTCGACATTGTGGGGTGTGGTTAACAGCAAACCTCGGGTTAACCAAGATCATAACCTGCTCGGAGCAGGTTTGAGATGCAGCGTAAATTGCCATGGCAGCATACCTCGGTTAAAACCTATCCACCTTTCGTAGTACGGGTTAACCGGGAAGTTACGCCACACGTGATCAACTTACTCTCGAAGTTACCCAGCTAAGCCAGTAACCCTGCTTCGTAGTACAGGCCCCTGTTAAAGAATGCTCTGTTAAAAGCGTGAGTTGTGGCTAAGACAGCAACTCGGTTGTGATATAAGCTACTTGGTTGATAAATAAAGCACGGGAAGTTTCATTCAAGTGTGACAACGTGTCTGGAGTATTACAATATTCATCCTGGCTGTAGCCTAACTTTAGATGAAGCAGGCTATGAGTTTCACAATAGGCTATTAACGGTGGTAAACATTTAAGTGTTATAATCGCCTGACAAAAGACGGGGATCAACACCGGGAGTTGACATTGATTCAGTGAAGTTAGCTTTATTTACAGCTGAACTATCTAGGTCTCTCGTGGGCTGCGTTATTTTAATTCAAGTAGCCTAGGCTAGCAATTTTGCCTGGCTTGATAACGTTAGGCTATTTGTTTTAGTCGGAAATCGTTTGGTTTGTTACGTTAACCGCACTTTGTGCATACATATATGCCAGATGTGCTGCCAGATGTGGACTAATAATAGCAGAAGCAAGCTCGGACCAGAGCGTGGTAAAGTTGGTTTTATATTGGATGTTGCCTACATAGCCTGCTAGTTAGCAAGACAGTCTAGTGCTTCAGAATATCCAGTGGTTTATCTAGCCCAAGTATGTTCAGGTGGCATACACAACAATCCGTTTCAATGTTTTTATGTTGACAACAAGTCATGTTGTACAGAAACACGATAGTAGTTCATTTCAGTGGGCTAGCGATTTAGTTGCTATGTGTTTTCAATAGGTTATAATGGGTCAACAAGCTAACTCTACCGTTAGAGAGCTTACGTTAACCTACAATGATCTGTATGTCCTGAACACATTTATGTCGCATATAAACAACAAACCGTGTCAAAATAAACCATTAAAAGTGGTCAAGAAACCTTAATTCACATTTAATATTTCCAGTTACGACCCTCAGGGCCGCCGCCATTGTTTTCTGATTTTTTTGTTACTCCCGCCTCTGTGTACAACGCAGGCTTCTGATTTGCTCTGAGTGGTTCACATTTGCATAAAGATTCTATGATGTCATGATCACAATGTTAAGTCTATGGGGACATTTTTAATAGTTTTTAATTTATAGTTTAAAAAGTATAAAAGTTACATAGTGGAAAAGTCATAGCAACCTAATCCATTAGAAGATCTACATTACAGAGTTTGAATGAAGTTTCTAAGTTAAACGGTTGAAGAGAAATTGCGTACGGAAAAAGTGGTAAGCGTAACTAGAGAATGTAATTCCAAGGAAATTACGAGTGCATGAAAATGCAAAAATGTACAGATAAATCATGTAGATATGGTTACTAAGGTGTTGCTAGGGTAGACATGGTGGTTTCATAGTTTTTGAAAGTTGATGGTGCGAAGATAGACAGTTTAACATTTAATTAGCTAACCTGATTACCAGATTAGCTAACCTGGCTAATGATTTTAAGCAGTTAAGCAAAAATGTTAACTATGCTAACCATGCTAACTATGCTAAAGAGGTTGATTAGCTAATTTAGTTGATGATTTCTAGCAGTTATGTTAAAAATGCTAACTATGCTAACAATGCTAACCAGGTTGATTAGCTAACTTAGCTAATGATTTCTAGCAGTTCTGCTAAAAATGCTAACTATGCTAACAATGCTAACTATGCTAACCATGCTAACATGCTAACTTGCTAATGAGGACTTTTATTTTGAAAAAATTGTTGCTAGGGTATCCATGATGGCCACTATCAGAAATAAAGAAGTTACTGTAGTATAATCATGTTGGTTGCTATGGAAACTGTCATAAAAGCTTAATTTAATGGTTGCTATGTTGGTTGCTAGGTAGGTGGAGGTTTCATGTAGTTGACTGGAGGCGTAGTTGATGATAACTGACAGGTTGAACCGTTAAATAGTTGAGTATTTTCAATGGTTAAATGATTTAATAGTGTATTATTGCAGTGAGGACTTTTATTTTGAAACAGTTGTGGACAGAGGAAGTATGAAACAGGATCTGTAGTCTTAATGAGATTGTATGCTTAAAGCCTGAGAGAGAGAGAGAGCTGCTGCACCTGGACTGGCCACCTGGCATAAGATTCTAATTGCCCTATTATGATGTCATAATGTAATGTTAAGTCTATGGGGAAATGTTAATAGTTTTTATTTAATAGTTCAAAAAGTATAAAAGTTACAAAGTTGAAAAATACATAGCTGAAGTCACCTAAGTAAGACCTACGCAGCGCAGTTTGAATGAAGTTTCTACGTTAAACGGTTGAAGCTGAATTGAACGCACAAAAAGCGTTAGAAGAATATCAATAACTAGAAATGCAATTCCAAGGAATTACCAGTGCATGAAAATGCAAAAAAAAAAAATAGATAGATAATGTAGATATGGTTACTAAGGTGTAGCTAGGGTAAACATGGTGGTTGCAGAGTTTAAAGAAAGCTGATAGTGTAAAGGTAGACAGTTTAAAGCTTAAACATTCCAGTTCTAACCTAACTAATGATTTCTAACAAATGTTAGAAACAGATGCTGTAAACAGATGTTAACTATGCTAACAATGATAACCATTGGTTATCATTAGCTAAGTTATGGTAATCATTAACTTAGCTAATGATTTCTAGCAGTTATGGTAAAAATGCTAACAATGTTAACACTGTTAACTATGTTAACAATGCTAACCAGGTTGATTAGCTAACTTAGCTAATGATTTCTAGCAGTAATGTTAACAATGCTAACCATGCTAACTATGCTAACCAGGTTGATTAGCTGACTTAGTTGATGATTTCTAGCAGTTATGTTAAAAATGCTAACTATGCTAACTATGTCAACAATGCTAACTAGGTTGATTAGCTAACTTAGCGAATCATTTCTAGCAGCTATGCTAAAAAATGCTAACAATGCTAACTATGCTAACCATGCTAACTAGCTAACTTGTTACTGAGGACTTCTATTTTGAAACATTTGTTGATAGGGTTTCCATGGCTGCCACTATCAGGAATAAAGAAGTTACTATAGTAAAATAATGTTGGTTGCTATGGAAACGGTCATAAACGCTTAATTTTAATGGTTGCTATGTACATGGAGGTCTCATGTAGTTGACTGAAGGCATAGTTGAAGATAACCGACAGTTGGAATAGTTGAACAGTTAAATAGTTGAGTAGTTTCAATGGTTAAATGATTTAATAGTGTATTATTGCAGTGAGGACTTTTATTTTGAAACCGTTGTGGAAAGAGAGTTCAACAGGATATGTAGTCTTCACAGAGAGATTGTATGCTTAAAGCCTGAGAGAGAGAGGGCTGCTGCAGGTGGGGCTGGCCACCTGGCATAAGATTCTAATTGCTTAATGATCCGATTGTGATGTCATAGAGGCCAATGTTAAGTCTATGGGGAAATTTGTAATAGTTTTTAATTTATAGTTTAAAAAGTATAAAAGTTACAAAGTTGAAAAATACATAGCAGCCTTCCCCTATTTAAGACCTACGTTGCGACGTTTGAATGAAGTTTCTAAGTTAAACGGTTCAAGCTGAATAGAAAAAATGAATTTGATCAGCGGAATAATAAGAAGAAGAAGCCTTGGAAGAACAGTACAGTGCATTTTCATGCACTGTAACTAGAAATGCAATTCCAAGGAATTACCAGTGCATGAAATGCAAAAATAGATAGATAATGTAGATATGGTTACTAAGGTGTAGCTAGGGTAAACATGGTGGTTGCATAGTTTACAGAGAGTTGATAGTGTGAAGGTAGACAGTTTAAAGCTGAAACATTCCCAGTTCTAACTTAACTAATGATTACTATTCATGTTAAAATGTTAACTATGGTAACAATGATAACCAGGTTGATTGGTTAACTTAACTACTGATTTCATGCAGTAATGGTAAAAATGTTAGCTATGCTAACTATGCTCACAGTGCTAACCAGGTTGATTAGCTAACTTAGCTAATGATTTCTAGCAGTTATGCTAAAAATGCTAACTATGCTAGCAATGCTAACTATGGTAACAATGCTAACTTAAACTAACAATGCTAACCAGGTTGATTAGCTAACTTAACTGATGATTTCTAGCAATAATGCTAAAAATGCTAACTATGCTAACAATGCTAAAATTGCTAACAGTGCTAACCAGGTTGATTAGCTAACTTAGTTGATGTTTTTTGCAGTTATGCTAAAAATGCTAACTATGCTAACTATGTTAACTATGCTAACCATGCTAACTAGCTAACTTGCTAGTGAGGACTTTTATTTTGAAACATTTGTTGCTAGGGTATCCATGGTGGCCACTATCAGGAAACAAGAAGTTACTGCAGTATAATCATGTTGGTTGCTATGGAAACGGTCATAAACGCTTAATTTTAATGGTTGATATGTTGGTTGCTAGGTACATGGAGTTTTCGTGTAGTTGACTGGAGGCATAGTTGATAACTGACAGTTGGAATGGTTGAACAGTTAAATAGTTGAGTAGTTACAATGGTTAAATTATTTAATAGTGTATTATTGCAGTGAGGACCTTTATTTTGAAACAGTTGTGGACAGAGGAAGTAGTGAAACAGGATCTGTAGTCTTAATGAGATTGTATGCTTAAAGCCTGAGACAGAAGGTGCCGCTCATATAGTGTTTACGCGTCCTCTCTCGCTCCTCGATCCTCACTGATCTTTCTTTATGTAGATCATTGAGGATCGAGGAGCGAGGGAGGGCATATAAACGCTGCTTGAGAGGCACCCACAGTAAATACTTTAAAAGTTGTATGTAGATAGTCTAATTAATGTTGATAGACAGAATGTTTAATGGATGTTGATAGGCAGATTGTTTAATAGATATTGATTGACAGTTTAATGGGTGGATGAGTGAATGGTCTGAAGAAGATGAATGGATAGAAGGTTGGATGGAATGTGCCTTATATTCTTGTTAAGAGAGACACTGATGCAGCTCTCTGAGAGTAGTTGATACAGGTGTAATCAATTTAACTGGCTAGTCTTAAGAGAGCCAGAGTGTGCTTAAAGCCTGAGACAGAGTAGATTGTTTAAAAGTTGAATGTAGATCGTCTAATTAATGTTGATAGACAGAGAGTTTAATGGATGTTGATAAACAGTTTAATGGGTGGATGAGTGTATGGTCTGAAGAAGATGAATGGATAGAAAGTTGGATGGAATGTGCCTTATATTCTTGTAGAATGGGGAGACACAGCTCTCTACTGAGAGAGTAGTGGATACAGATACAGGTGTAATCAATTTAACTGGCTAGTCTTAAGAGAGCCAGGCCTGAGACAGAGTAGATTGTTTCAAAGTTGAATGTAGATCGTCTAATTGATGTTGATAGGCAGACTGTTTAGAATGGTTGGATGAGTGAATGGTTTGAAGAAGATGAATGGATAGAAAGTTGGATGGAATTAGGAAGACTTATGTTGATACCGTTGATACAGGGGAACAGAAAATGTAGTCTCAAGAGAGCCAGTTTAAAGCCTGAGAGAGAGAGAGAGAGAGAGAGCTGCTGCACCTGGACTGGCCACCTGGCGTAACATTCTAATTGCTGCCGTGATGTCATAATGAGCAATGTTAAGTCTATGGGGAAATGTTTAATAGTTTTTAATTTACAGTTTAAAAAGTATAAAAGTTCCAAAGTTGAAAAATATATTGCACAGGTCTCCTTAGTAAGACCTACGTAGCAAAGTTTGAATCAAGTTTCTACGTTAAACGGTTCAAGCTGAATTGCGTGCGTTAGAAGAAGAACTAGAAATGCAATTCCAAGGAATTACCAGTGCATGAAAATGCAAAAATAGATAGATAATGTAGATATGGTTACTAAGGTGTAGCTAGGGTAGACATGGTGGTTGCATAGTTTACAGAGAGTTGATAGTGTGAAGGTAGACAGTTTAAAGATGAAACGTTCCAGTTCTAACTTAACTAATGATTTCTATTCATGTTAAAATGTTGATTAGTTAACTTAGCTAATGATTTCTAGCAGTTACGCTAAAAATGCTTATTATGCTAGCAATGCTAACTTTACTAAAAATGCTAACCAGGTTGATTAGCTAACTTAACCGATGATTCCTAGCAGTAATGCTAAAAATGCTAACTATGCTAACAATGCTAAATTTGCTAACAATGCTAACCAGGTTGATTAGCTTACTTAGTTTATGATTTTTTGCAGTTATGCTAAAAATGCTAACAATGCTAACTATGCTAACCATGCTAACTAGCTAACTTGCTAGTGAGGACTTTTATTTTGAAACATTTGTTGCTAGGGTATCCATGGTGGCCACTATCAGGAAACAAGAAGTTACTGCAGTATAATCATGTTGGTTGCTATGGAAACGGTCATAAACACTTAATTTTAATGGTTGCTATGTTGGTTGCTAGGTACATGGAGGTTTCATGTAGTTGACTGGAGGCATAGTGGATGATAACTGACAGTTGGAATGGTTGAACAGTTCAATAGTTGAGTAGTTTCAGTGGTTAAATGATTTAATAGTGTATTATTGCAGTGAGGACCTTTATTTTGAAACAGTTGTGGACAGAGGAAGTAGTGAAACAGGATCTGTAGTCTTAATGAGATTGTATGCTTAAAGCCTGAGACAGAAGGTACCTCTCATATATAGCGTTTACGCGTCCTCTCTCGCTCCTCACTGATCTACATAAAGAATGATGGAGCGGCAACAATGGGATAGTCTAGCCCTTCTTCTATCTTTCTTTATGTAGATCATTGAGGATCGAGGAGCGAGGGAGGACATATAAACACTGCTTGAGAGGGACCCACAGTAAATACTTTAAAAGTTGTATATAGTCTAATTAATGTTGATAGACAGAATGTTTAATGGATGTTGATAGGCAGATTGTTTAATAGATATTGATTGACAGTTTAATGGGTGGATGAGTGAATGGTCTGAAGAAGATGAATGGATAGAAGGTTGGATGGAATGTGCCTTATATTCTTGTTAAGAGAGACACTGATACAGCTCTCTGAGAGTAGTTGACACAGGTGTAATCAATTTAACTGGCTAGTCTTAAGAGAGCCAGCGTGTACTCTTAAAGCCTGAGACAGTAAATAATTTAAAAGTTGAATGTAGATAGTCTAATTAATGTTGATAGACAGAGAGTTTAATGGATGTTGATAGACAGATTGTTTAATAGATGTTGATAGACAGTTTAATGGGTGGATGAGTGAATGGTCTGAAGAAGATGAATGGATAGAATGTTGGATGGAATGTGCCTTATATTCTTGTAGAATGGAGAGACACAGCTCTCTACTGAGAGTAGTGGATACAGATACAGGTGTAATCAATTTAACTGGCTAGTCTTAAGAGAGCCAGCCTGAGACAAAGTAGATTGTTTAAAAGTTCAATGTAGAGCGTCTAATTGATGTTGTTGATAGGCAGACTGTTTAGAATGGGTGGATGAGTGAATGGTTTGAAGAAGATGAATGGATATAAAGTTGGATGGAATTAGGAGGACTTATTTTGATACTGTTGTGCGCAGAGGATACAGGGGAACAGAATATGTAGTCTTCAGAGAGGAGCCTGAGAGAAACTGACAGTTGGTGCCCAGGTGGCTGACCAGCTGGGGTAACATTCTAATTGCTGCCGTGATGTCATAATGAGCAATGTTAAGTCTATGGGGGAAATGGTGATAGTTTTTAACTAATAGTTTAAAAAGTATAAAAGTTACAAAGTTGAAAAATACAAAGCACATATGGCATAAGCAAGACCTACGCAACAAAGTTTGAATGAAGTTTCTACGTTAAACGGTTGAAGCTGAATTGCGAGCGTTAGAAGAAGAAGTTTAATAATAACTAGAAATGCAATTCCAAGGAATTACCAGTGCATGAAAATGCAAAAATAGATAGATAATGTAGATATGGTCACTAAGGTGTAGCTTGGGTAAACATGGTGGTTGCATAGTTTACAGAGAGTTGATAGTGTGAAGGTAGACAGTTTAAAGATGGAACATTCCAGTTCTAACTTAACTAATGATTTCTATTCATGTTAAAATGTTGATTAGCTAACTTAGCTAATGATTTCTAGCAGTTATGTTAAAAATGTTAATTATGCTAGCAATGCTAACTTTACTAACAATGCTAACCAGGTTGATTAGCTAACTTAACCGATGATTTCTAGCAGTAATGCTAAAATGCTAACTATGCTAACAATGCTAAATTTGCTAGCAATGCTAACCAGGTTGATTAGATAACTTAGTTGATGATTTTTTGCAGTTATGTTAAAAATGCTAACTATGCTAACTATGCTAACCATGCTAACTATGCTAACTAGCTAACTTGCTAGTGAGGACTTTTATTTTGAAACATTTGTTGCTAGGGTATCCATGGTGGCCACTATCAGGAAACAAGAAGTTACTGCAGTATAATCATGTTGGTTGCTATGGAAACGACCATAAACACTTAATTTTAATGGTTGCTATATTGGTTGCTAGGTACATGGAGGTTTCATGTAGTTGACTGGAGGCATAGTGGATGATAACTGACAGTTGGAATGGTTGAACAGTTCAATAGTTGAGTAGTTTCAATGGTTAAATGGTTTAATAGTGTATTATTGCAGTGAGGACTTTTATTTTGAAACAGTTGTGGACAGAGGAAACAGTTTAACAGGATATGTGTAGTCTTCAGAGAGATTGTATGCTTAAAGCCAGAGAAACTGACAGTTGATACAGGTGTAAATCAATTTAAGCCTGAGAGAGAGAGAGAGAGAGCTGCTGCACCTGGACTGGCCACCTGGCGTAACATTCTAATTGCTGCCGTGATGTCATAATGAGCAATGTTAAGTCTATGGGGGAAATGGTAATAGTTTTTAACTAATAGTTTAAAAAGTATAAAAGTTACAAAGTTGAAAAATACAAAGCACATATGACATAAGCAAGACCTACGCAACAAAGTTTGAATGAAGTTTCTACGTTAAACGGTTGAAGCTGAATTGCGAGCGTTAGAAGAAGAAGTTTAATAATAACTAGAAATGCAATTCCAAGGAATTACCAGTGCATGAAAATGCAAAAATAGATAGATAATGTAGATATGGTTACTAAGGTGTAGCTAGGGTAGACATGGTGGTTGCATAGTTTACAGAGAGTTGATAGTGTGAAGGTAGACAGTTTAAAGATGAAACGTTCCAGTTCTAACTTAACTAATGATTTCTATTCATGTTAAAATGTTGATTAGCTAACTTAGCTAATGATTTCTAGCAGTTACGTTAAAAATGCTTATTATGCTAGCAATGCTAACTTTACTAAAAATGCTAACCAGGTTGATTAGCTAACTTAACCGATGATTCCTAGCAGTAATGCTAAAAATGCTAACTATGCTAACAATGCTAAATTTGCTAACAATGCTAACCAGGTTGATTAGCTTACTTAGTTTATGATTTTTTGCAGTTATGCTAAAAATGCTAACAATGCTAACTATGCTAACCATGCTAACTAGCTAACTTGCTAGTGAGGACTTTTATTTTGAAACATTTGTTGCTAGGGTATCCATGGTGGCCACTATCAGGAAACAAGAAGTTACTGCAGTATAATCATGTTGGTTGCTATGGAAACGGTCATAAACACTTAATTTTAATGGTTGCTATGTTGGTTGCTAGGTACATGGAGGTTTCATGTAGTTGACTGGAGGCATAGTGGATGATAACTGACAGTTGGAATGGTTGAACAGTTCAATAGTTGAGTAGTTTCAGTGGTTAAATGATTTAATAGTGTATTATTGCAGTGAGGACCTTTATTTTGAAACAGTTGTGGACAGAGGAAGTAGTGAAACAGGATCTGTAGTCTTAATGAGATTGTATGCTTAAAGCCTGAGACAGAAGGTGCCTCTCATATATAGCGTTTACGCGTCCTCTCTCGCTCCTCACTGATCTACATAAAGAATGATGGAGCGGCAACAATGGGATAGTCTAGCCCTTCTTCTATCTTTCTTTATGTAGATCATTGAGGATCGAGGAGCGAGGGAGGACATATAAACACTGCTTGAGAGGGACCCACAGTAAATACTTTAAAAGTTGTATATAGTCTAATTAATGTTGATAGACAGAATGTTTAATGGATGTTGATAGGCAGATTGTTTAATAGATATTGATTGACAGTTTAATGGGTGGATGAGTGAATGGTCTGAAGAAGATGAATGGATAGAAGGTTGGATGGAATGTGCCTTATATTCTTGTTAAGAGAGACACTGATACAGCTCTCTGAGAGTAGTTGACACAGGTGTAATCAATTTAACTGGCTAGTCTTAAGAGAGCCAGCGTGTACTCTTAAAGCCTGAGACAGTAAATAATTTAAAAGTTGAATGTAGATAGTCTAATTAATGTTGATAGACAGAGAGTTTAATGGATGTTGATAGACAGATTGTTTAATAGATGTTGATAGACAGTTTAATGGGTGGATGAGTGAATGGTCTGAAGAAGATGAATGGATAGAATGTTGGATGGAATGTGCCTTATATTCTTGTAGAATGGAGAGACACAGCTCTCTACTGAGAGTAGTGGATACAGATACAGGTGTAATCAATTTAACTGGCTAGTCTTAAGAGAGCCAGCCTGAGACAAAGTAGATTGTTTAAAAGTTCAATGTAGAGCGTCTAATTGATGTTGTTGATAGGCAGACTGTTTAGAATGGGTGGATGAGTGAATGGTTTGAAGAAGATGAATGGATATAAAGTTGGATGGAATTAGGAGGACTTATTTTGATACTGTTGTGCGCAGAGGATACAGGGGAACAGAATATGTAGTCTTCAGAGAGGAGCCTGAGAGAAACTGACAGTTGGTGCCCAGGTGGCTGACCAGCTGGGGTAACATTCTAATTGCTGCCGTGATGTCATAATGAGCAATGTTAAGTCTATGGGGGAAATGGTGATAGTTTTTAACTAATAGTTTAAAAAGTATAAAAGTTACAAAGTTGAAAAATACAAAGCACATATGGCATAAGCAAGACCTACGCAACAAAGTTTGAATGAAGTTTCTACGTTAAACGGTTGAAGCTGAATTGCGAGCGTTAGAAGAAGAAGTTTAATAACTAGAAATGCAATTCCAAGGAATTACCAGTGCATGAAAATGCAAAAATAGATCGATAATGTAGATATGGCTACTAAGGTGTAGCTAGGGTAAACATGGTGGTTGCATAGTTTACAGAGAGTTGATAGTGTGAAGGTAGACAGTTTAAAGCTGAAACATTCCAGTTCTAACTTAATTAATGATTTCTATTCATGTTAAAATGTTGATTAGCTAACTTAGCTAATGATTTCTAGCAGTTACGCTAAAAATGCGAATTATGCTAGCAATGCTAACTTTACTAACAATGCTAACCAGGTTGATTAGCTAACTTAACCGATGATTTCTAGCAGTAATGCTAAAAATGCTAACTATGCTAAATATGCTAACAATGCTAACCAGGTTGATAAGCTAACTTAGTTGATGATTTTTTGCAGTTATGCTAAAAATGCTAACTATGCTAACTAGCTAACTTGCTAATGAGGACTTTTATTTTGAAACATTTGTTGCTAGGGTATCCATGGTGGCCACTATCAGGAAACAAGAAGTTACTGCAGTATAATCATGTTGGTTGCTATGGAAACGGTCATAAACACTTAATTTTAATGGTTGCTATGTTGGTTGCTAGGTACATGGAGGTTTCATGTAGTTGACTGGAGGCATAGTGGATGATAACTGACAGTTGGAATGGTTGAACAGTTCAATAGTTGAGTAGTTTCAATGGTTAAATGATTTAATGGTGTATTATTGCAGTGAGGACTTTTATTTTGAAACAGTTGTGGACAGAGGAAACAATTGACAATTCACTGATCTACATAAAGAATGATGGAGCGGCAACAATGGGATAGTCTAGCCCTTCTATCTTTCTTTATGTAGATCATTGAGGATCGAGGCCCGAGGAGCGAGTGAGGACATATAAACGCTGCTTGAGAGGCACCCACAGTAAATACTTGTATGTAGATAGTCTAATTAATGTTGATAGACAGAATGTTTAATGGATGTTGATAGGCAGATTGTTTAATAGATATTGATTGACAGTTTAATGGGTGGATGAGTGAATGGTCTGAAGAAGATGAATGGATAGAAGGTTGGATGGAATGTGCCTTATATTCTTGTTAAGAGAGACACTGATACAGCTCTCTGAGAGTAGTTGATACAGGTGTAATCAATTTAACTGGCTAGTCTTAAGAGAACCATAGTGTGCTTAAAGCCTGAGACAGAGTAAATCATTTAAAAGTTGAATGTAGATAGTCTAATTAATGTTGATAGACAGAGAGTTTAATGGATGTTGATAGGCAGATTGTTTAATAGATGTTGATAGACAGTTTAATGGGTGGATGAGTGAATGGTCTGAAGAAGATGAATGGATAGAAAGTTGGATGGAATGTGCCTTATATTCTTGTAGACTGCAGAGACACAGCTCTCTACTGAGAGTAGTGGATACAGATACAGGTGTAATCAATTTAACTGGCTAGTCTTAAGAGAGCCAGTGTATGTAGCCTGAGAGAGAGAGAGAGAGAGAGCTGCTGCACCTGGACTGGCCACCTGGCGTAACATTCTAATTGCTGCCGTGATGTCATAATGAGCAATGTTAAGTCTATGGGGAAATGTTTAATAATTTTTAATTTACAGTTTAAAAAGTATAAAAGTTACAAAGTTTAAAAATATATTGCACAGGTCTCCTTAGTAAGACCTACGTAGCAAAGTTTGAATCAAGTTTCTACGTTAAACGGTTCAAGCTGAATTGCGAGCGTTAGAAGAAAAAGAATAATAATAATAAGAAACCTAGGAAGAACAATATAGTGCATTTTCATGCACTATAATAACTAGAAATGCAATTCCAAGGAATTACCAGTGCATGAAAATGCAAAAATAGATAGATAATGTAGATATGGTCACTAAGGTGTAGCTTGGGTAAACATGGTGGTTGCATAGTTTACAGAGAGTTGATAGTGTGAAGGTAGACAGTTTAAAGATGGAACATTCCAGTTCTAACTTAACTAATGATTTCTATTCATGTTAAAATGTTGATTAGCTAACTTAGCTAATGATTTCTAGCAGTTATGTTAAAAATGTTAATTATGCTAGCAATGCTAACTTTACTAACAATGCTAACCAGGTTGATTAGCTAACTTAACCGATGATTTCTAGCAGTAATGCTAAAATGCTAACTATGCTAACAATGCTAAATTTGCTAGCAATGCTAACCAGGTTGATTAGATAACTTAGTTGATGATTTTTTGCAGTTATGTTAAAAATGCTAACTATGCTAACTATGCTAACCATGCTAACTATGCTAACTAGCTAACTTGCTAGTGAGGACTTTTATTTTGAAACATTTGTTGCTAGGGTATCCATGGTGGCCACTATCAGGAAACAAGAAGTTACTGCAGTATAATCATGTTGGTTGCTATGGAAACGACCATAAACACTTAATTTTAATGGTTGCTATATTGGTTGCTAGGTACATGGAGGTTTCATGTAGTTGACTGGAGGCATAGTGGATGATAACTGACAGTTGGAATGGTTGAACAGTTCAATAGTTGAGTAGTTTCAATGGTTAAATGGTTTAATAGTGTATTATTGCAGTGAGGACTTTTATTTTGAAACAGTTGTGGACAGAGGAAACAGTTTAACAGGATATGTGTAGTCTTCAGAGAGATTGTATGCTTAAAGCCAGAGAAACTGACAGTTGATACAGGTGTAAATCAATTTAAGCCTGAGAGAGAGAGAGAGAGAGCTGCTGCACCTGGACTGGCCACCTGGCGTAACATTCTAATTGCTGCCGTGATGTCATAATGAGCAATGTTAAGTCTATGGGGGAAATGGTAATAGTTTTTAACTAATAGTTTAAAAAGTATAAAAGTTACAAAGTTGAAAAATACAAAGCACATATGACATAAGCAAGACCTACGCAACAAAGTTTGAATGAAGTTTCTACGTTAAACGGTTGAAGCTGAATTGCGAGCGTTAGAAGAAGAAGTTTAATAATAACTAGAAATGCAATTCCAAGGAATTACCAGTGCATGAAAATGCAAAAATAGATAGATAATGTAGATATGGTTACTAAGGTGTAGCTAGGGTAGACATGGTGGTTGCATAGTTTACAGAGAGTTGATAGTGTGAAGGTAGACAGTTTAAAGATGAAACGTTCCAGTTCTAACTTAACTAATGATTTCTATTCATGTTAAAATGTTGATTAGCTAACTTAGCTAATGATTTCTAGCAGTTACGTTAAAAATGCTTATTATGCTAGCAATGCTAACTTTACTAAAAATGCTAACCAGGTTGATTAGCTAACTTAACCGATGATTCCTAGCAGTAATGCTAAAAATGCTAACTATGCTAACAATGCTAAATTTGCTAACAATGCTAACCAGGTTGATTAGCTTACTTAGTTTATGATTTTTTGCAGTTATGCTAAAAATGCTAACAATGCTAACTATGCTAACCATGCTAACTAGCTAACTTGCTAGTGAGGACTTTTATTTTGAAACATTTGTTGCTAGGGTATCCATGGTGGCCACTATCAGGAAACAAGAAGTTACTGCAGTATAATCATGTTGGTTGCTATGGAAACGGTCATAAACACTTAATTTTAATGGTTGCTATGTTGGTTGCTAGGTACATGGAGGTTTCATGTAGTTGACTGGAGGCATAGTGGATGATAACTGACAGTTGGAATGGTTGAACAGTTCAATAGTTGAGTAGTTTCAGTGGTTAAATGATTTAATAGTGTATTATTGCAGTGAGGACCTTTATTTTGAAACAGTTGTGGACAGAGGAAGTAGTGAAACAGGATCTGTAGTCTTAATGAGATTGTATGCTTAAAGCCTGAGACAGAAGGTGCCTCTCATATATAGCGTTTACGCGTCCTCTCTCGCTCCTCACTGATCTACATAAAGAATGATGGAGCGGCAACAATGGGATAGTCTAGCCCTTCTTCTATCTTTCTTTATGTAGATCATTGAGGATCGAGGAGCGAGGGAGGACATATAAACACTGCTTGAGAGGGACCCACAGTAAATACTTTAAAAGTTGTATATAGTCTAATTAATGTTGATAGACAGAATGTTTAATGGATGTTGATAGGCAGATTGTTTAATAGATATTGATTGACAGTTTAATGGGTGGATGAGTGAATGGTCTGAAGAAGATGAATGGATAGAAGGTTGGATGGAATGTGCCTTATATTCTTGTTAAGAGAGACACTGATACAGCTCTCTGAGAGTAGTTGACACAGGTGTAATCAATTTAACTGGCTAGTCTTAAGAGAGCCAGCGTGTACTCTTAAAGCCTGAGACAGTAAATAATTTAAAAGTTGAATGTAGATAGTCTAATTAATGTTGATAGACAGAGAGTTTAATGGATGTTGATAGACAGATTGTTTAATAGGTGTTGATAGACAGTTTAATGGGTGGATGAGTGAATGGTCTGAAGAAGATGAATGGATAGAATGTTGGATGGAATGTGCCTTATATTCTTGTAGAATGGAGAGACACAGCTCTCTACTGAGAGTAGTGGATACAGATACAGGTGTAATCAATTTAACTGGCTAGTCTTAAGAGAGCCAGCCTGAGACAGAGTAGATTGTTTAAAAGTTCAATGTAGAGCGTCTAATTGATGTTGTTGATAGGCAGACTGTTTAGAATGGGTGGATGAGTGAATGGTTTGAAGAAGATGAATGGATATAAAGTTGGATGGAATTAGGAGGACTTATTTTGATACTGTTGTGCGCAGAGGATACAGGGGAACAGAATATGTAGTCTTCAGAGAGGAGCCTGAGAGAAACTGACAGTTGGTGCCCAGGTGGCTGACCAGCTGGGGTAACATTCTAATTGCTGCCGTGATGTCATAATGAGCAATGTTAAGTCTATGGGGGAAATGGTGATAGTTTTTAACTAATAGTTTAAAAAGTATAAAAGTTACAAAGTTGAAAAATATAAAGCACATATGGCATAAGCAAGACCTACGCAACAAAGTTTGAATGAAGTTTCTACGTTAAACGGTTGAAGCTGAATTGCGAGCGTTAGAAGAAGAAGTTTAATAATAACTAGAAATGCAATTCCAAGGAATTACCAGTGCATGAAAATGCAAAAATAGATAGATAATGTAGATATGGTTACTGAGGTGTAGCTAGGGTAAACATGGTGGTTGCATAGTTTACAGAGAGTTGATAGTGTGAAGGTAGACAGTTTAAAGATGAAACATTCCAGTTCTAACTTAACTAATGATTTCTATTCATGTTAAAATGTTGATTAGCTAACTTAGCTAATGATTTCTAGCAGTTACGCTAAAAATGCTAATTATGCTAGCAATGCTAACTCTACTAACAATGCTAACCAGGTTGATTAGCTAACTTATCGATGATTTCTAGCAGTAATGTTAAAAATGCTAACTATGCTAACAATGCTAAATTTGCTGACAATGCTAACCAGGTTGATTAGCTAACTTAGCTGATGATTTTTTGCAGTTATGCTAAAAATGCTAACTATGCCAACCATGCTAACTAGCTAACTTGTTAGTGAGGACTTTTATTTTGAAACATTTGTTGCTAGGGTATCCATGGTGGCCACTATCAGGAAACAAGAAGTTACTGCAGTATAATCATGTTGGTTGCTATGGAAACGGTTATAAACACTTAATTTTAATGGTTGCTATGTTGGTTGCTAGGTACATGGAGGTTTCATGTAGTTGACTGGAGGCATAGTGGATGATAACTGACAGTTGGAATGGTTGAACAGTTCAATAGTTGAGTAGTTTCAATGGTTAAATGATTTAATAGTGTATTATTGCAGTGAGGACCTTTATTTTGAAACAGTTGTAGACAGAGGAAGTAGTGAAACAGGATCTGTAGTCTTAATGAGATTGTATGCTTAAAGCCTGAGACAGAAGGTGCCTCTCATAGCGTTTACGTGTCCTCTCTCGCTCCTCACTGATCTACATAAAGAATGATGGAGCGGCAACAATGGGATAGTCTAGCCCTTCTTCTATCTTTCTTTATGTAGATCATTGAGGATCGAGGAGCGAGGGAGGACATATAAACGCTGCTTGAGAGGGACCCACAGTAAATACTTTAAAAGTTGTATGTAGATAGTCTAATTAATGTTGATAGATAGAATGTTTAATGGATGTTGATAGGCAGATTGTTTTATATTGATTGACAGTTTAATGGGTGGATGAGTGAATGGTCTGAAGAAGATGAATGGATAGAAGGTTGGATGGAATGTGCCTTATATTCTTGTTAAGAGAGACACTGATACAGCTCTCTGAGAGTAGTTGACACAGGTGTAATCAATTTAACTGGCTAGTCTTAAGAGAGCCAGCGTGTACTCTTAAAGCCTGAGACAGTAAATAATTTAAAAGTTGAATGTAGATAGTCTAATTAATGTTGATAGACAGAGAGTTTAATGGATGTTGATAGACAGATTGTTTAATAGGTGTTGATAGACAGTTTAATGGGTGGATGAGTGAATGGTCTGAAGAAGATGAATGGATAGAATGTTGGATGGAATGTGCCTTATATTCTTGTAGAATGGAGAGACACAGCTCTCTACTGAGAGTAGTGGATACAGATACAGGTGTAATCAATTTAACTGGCTAGTCTTAAGAGAGCCAGCCTGAGACAGAGTAGATTGTTTAAAAGTTCAATGTAGAGCGTCTAATTGATGTTGTTGATAGGCAGACTGTTTAGAATGGGTGGATGAGTGAATGGTTTGAAGAAGATGAATGGATATAAAGTTGGATGGAATTAGGAGGACTTATTTTGATACTGTTGTGCGCAGAGGATACAGGGGAACAGAATATGTAGTCTTCAGAGAGGAGCCTGAGAGAAACTGACAGTTGGTGCCCAGGTGGCTGACCAGCTGGGGTAACATTCTAATTGCTGCCGTGATGTCATAATGAGCAATGTTAAGTCTATGGGGGAAATGGTGATAGTTTTTAACTAATAGTTTAAAAAGTATAAAAGTTACAAAGTTGAAAAATATAAAGCACATATGGCATAAGCAAGACCTACGCAACAAAGTTTGAATGAAGTTTCTACGTTAAACGGTTGAAGCTGAATTGCGAGCGTTAGAAGAAGAAGTTTAATAATAACTAGAAATGCAATTCCAAGGAATTACCAGTGCATGAAAATGCAAAAATAGATAGATAATGTAGATATGGTTACTGAGGTGTAGCTAGGGTAAACATGGTGGTTGCATAGTTTACAGAGAGTTGATAGTGTGAAGGTAGACAGTTTAAAGATGAAACATTCCAGTTCTAACTTAACTAATGATTTCTATTCATGTTAAAATGTTGATTAGCTAACTTAGCTAATGATTTCTAGCAGTTACGCTAAAAATGCTAATTATGCTAGCAATGCTAACTCTACTAACAATGCTAACCAGGTTGATTAGCTAACTTATCGATGATTTCTAGCAGTAATGTTAAAAATGCTAACTATGCTAACAATGCTAAATTTGCTGACAATGCTAACCAGGTTGATTAGCTAACTTAGCTGATGATTTTTTGCAGTTATGCTAAAAATGCTAACTATGCCAACCATGCTAACTAGCTAACTTGTTAGTGAGGACTTTTATTTTGAAACATTTGTTGCTAGGGTATCCATGGTGGCCACTATCAGGAAACAAGAAGTTACTGCAGTATAATCATGTTGGTTGCTATGGAAACGGTTATAAACACTTAATTTTAATGGTTGCTATGTTGGTTGCTAGGTACATGGAGGTTTCATGTAGTTGACTGGAGGCATAGTGGATGATAACTGACAGTTGGAATGGTTGAACAGTTCAATAGTTGAGTAGTTTCAATGGTTAAATGATTTAATAGTGTATTATTGCAGTGAGGACCTTTATTTTGAAACAGTTGTAGACAGAGGAAGTAGTGAAACAGGATCTGTAGTCTTAATGAGATTGTATGCTTAAAGCCTGAGACAGAAGGTGCCTCTCATAGCGTTTACGTGTCCTCTCTCGCTCCTCACTGATCTACATAAAGAATGATGGAGCGGCAACAATGGGATAGTCTAGCCCTTCTTCTATCTTTCTTTATGTAGATCATTGAGGATCGAGGAGCGAGGGAGGACATATAAACGCTGCTTGAGAGGGACCCACAGTAAATACTTTAAAAGTTGTATGTAGATAGTCTAATTAATGTTGATAGATAGAATGTTTAATGGATGTTGATAGGCAGATTGTTTTATATTGATTGACAGTTTAATGGGTGGATGAGTGAATGGTCTGAAGAAGATGAATGGATAGAAGGTTGGATGGAATGTGCCTTATATTCTTGTTAAGAGAGACACTGATACAGCTCTCTGAGAGTAGTTGACACAGGTGTAATCAATTTAACTGGCTAGTCTTAAGAGAGCCAGAGTACTCTTAAAGCCTGAGACAGAGTAAATAATTTAAAAGTTGAATGTAGATAGTCTAATTAATGTTGATAGACAGAGAGTTTAATGGATGTTGATAGACAGATTGTTTAATAGATGTTGATAGACAGTTTAATGGGTGGATGAGTGAATGGTCTGAAGAAGATGAATGGATAGAATGTTGGATGGAATGTGCCTTATATTCTTGTAGAATGGAGAGACACAGCTCTCTACTGAGAGTAGTGGATACAGATACAGGTGTAATCAATTTAACTGGCTAGTCTTAAGAGAGCCAGCCTGAGACAGAGTAGATTGTTTAAAAGTTCAATGTAGAGCGTCTAATTGATGTTGTTGATAGGCAGACTGTTTAGAATGGGTGGATGAGTGAATGGTTTGAAGAAGATGAATGGATATAAAGTTGGATGGAATTAGGAGGACTTATTTTGATACTGTTGTGCACAGAGGATACAGGGGAACAGAATATGTAGTCTTCAGAGAGGAGCCTGAGAGAAACTGACAGTTGGTGCCCAGGTGGCTGACCAGCTGGGGTAACATTCTAATTGCTGCCGTGATGTCATAATGAGCAATGTTAAGTCTATGGGGGAATTGGTGATAGTTTTTAACTAATAGTTTAAAAAGTATAAAAGTTACAAAGTTGAAAAATACAAAGCACATATGGCATAAGCAAGACCTACGCAACAAAGTTTGAATGAAGTTTCTACGTTAAACGGTTGAAGCTGAATTGCGAGCGTTAGAAGAAGAAGTTTAATAATAAGAAGCCTAGGAAGAACAGTACAGTGCATTTTCATGCACTGTAATAACTAGAAATGCAATTCCAAGGAATTACCAGTGCATGAAAATGCAAAAATAGATAGATAATGTATGGTTACTAAGGTGTAGCTAGGGTAAACATGGTGGTTGCATAGTTTACAGAGAGTTGATAGTGTGAAGGTAGACAGTTTAAAGATGAAACATTCCAGTTCTAACTTAACTAATGATTTCTATTCATGTTAAAATGTTGATTAGCTAACTTAGCTAATGATTTCTAGCAGTTACGCTAAAAATGCTAATTATGCTAGCAATGATATTTTTACTAACAATGCTAACCAGGTTGATTAGCTAACTTAACCGATGATTTCTAGCAGTAATGCTAAAAATGCTAACTATGCTAACAATGCTAAATATGCTAACAATGCTAACCAGGTTGATTAGCTAACTTAGCTGATGATTTTTTGCAGTTATGCTAAAAATGTTAACTATGCTAACCATGCTAACTAGTTAACTAGCTAACTTGCTAGTGAGAACTTTTATTTTGAAACATTTGTTGCTAGGGTATCCATGGTGGCCACCATCAGGAAACAAGAAGTTACTGCAGTATAATCATGTTGGTTGCTATGGAAACGGTCATAAACACTTAATTTTAATGGTTGCTATGTTGGTTGCTAGGTACATGGAGGTTTCATGTAGTTTACTGGAGTCATAGTGGATGATAACTGACAGTTGGAATGGTTGAACAGTTCAATAGTTGAGTAGTTTCAATGGTTAAATGATTTTATAGTGTATTATTGCGGTGAGGACTTTTATTTTGAAACAGTTGTGGACAGAGGAAACAGTTAACAGGATATGTAGTCTTCTGAGAGACTGTATGCTTAAAGCCAGAGAAACTGACAGTTGGTGCCCAGGTGGCCGGCCACCTGGCGTAAGATTCTAATTGCTGCCGTGATGTCATAATGAGCAATGTTAAGTCTATGGGGGGAATTGTAATAGTTTTTAACTAATAGTTTAAAAAGTATAAAAGTTACAAAGTTGAAAAATACAAAGCACACATGGCATAAGCAAGACCTACGCAACAAAGTTTGAATGAAGTTTCTACGTTAAACGGTTCAAGCTGAATTGCGTGCGTTAGAAGAAGAATAATAAAAAGTTGAAGAAGCCTAGGAAGAACAGTACAGTGCATTTTCATGCACTGTAATAAGAAGAATAGGAAGAACAGTACAGTGCATTTTCATGCACTGTAATAATAAGAAGAAAAGGAAGAACAGTACAGTGCATTTTCATGCACTGTAATAATAAGAAGAATAGGAAGAACAGTACAGTGCATTTTCATGCACTGTAATAATAAGAAGTTGCGGAAGAAGACTTGGAAGAACAGTATAGTGCATTTTCATGCACTATAATAATAATAAGAAGAAGAAGCCTAGGAAGAACAGTACAGTGCATTTTCATGCACTGTAACTAGAAATGCAATTCCAAGGAATTACCAGTGCATGAAAATGCAAAAAAATTTAGATATGGTTACTAAGGTGTAGCTAGGGTAAACATGGTGGTTCCATAGTTTAAAGAGAGTTGATAGTGTTAAGGTAGACATTTTGAAGCTTAAACATTCCTGTTCTAACTTAACTAATGATTTCTAACAGGTATTCTAAAATGTTAACTATGCTAACAATGCTAACCAGGTTGATAAGCTAACTTAGCTGATGATTTCTAGCAGTAATGCTAAAAATGCTAACAATGCTAAAATTGCTAACAATGCTAACCAGGTTGATTAGCTAACTTAGTTGATGATTTTTTGCAGTTATGCTAAAAATGCTAACTATGCTAACAATGCTAACTATGCTAAACATGCTAACCAGGTTGATTAGCTAACTTAGCCAATCATTTCTAGCAGTTATGCTAAAAATGCTAGCTATGCTAACAATGCTAACTATGCTAACCATGCTAACTAGCTAACTTGCTAGTGAGGACTTTTATTTTCAAACATTTGTTGCAAGGGTATCCATTGTGGCCACTATCAGGAAACAAGAAGTTACTGCAGTATAATCATGTTGGTTGCTATGGAAACGGTCATAAACGCTTAATTTTTAATGGTTGCTATGTTGGTTGCTAGGTACATGGAGGTTTCATGTAGTTGACTGGAGGCATAGTTGATGATAACTGACAGTTGGAATGGTTGAACAGTTAAATAGTTGAGTAGTTTCAATGGTTAAATGATTTAATAGTGTATTATTGCAGTGAGGACTTTTATTTTGAAACAGTTGTGGACAGAGGAAACAGTTAAACAGGATAATGTAGTCTTCAGAGAGATTGTATGCTTAAAGCCTGAGAGAGAGAGAGAGCTGCTGCAGGTGGGGCTGGCCACCAGGGGCCGGTTGCACCAACTGGTCTTTACTAAGTCTGGTCCTAACTGCTAAGTTGGTCTTTGTTAGGACCAGTCTTTAGAATTCAACTAAAGTCGGTTGCACCAGCAGAACTTACGCCTGGTCTTAACTACGCCCGGTCTTAGCGATGCGCGTCCATGTGAATGCCTACGGAACAATGACAACTTGCCTGTTTTAAAGATTCTCTGTCAATCACGTCCCCCGTTCGGAGGAAACAGCGGTTAAAGTGAATGACATGTAGCCTAATGCGTGGAAGTGGCACCTATTTAAATCGCTAAATAAATAACTTAACAATTACTGTAGCCTAGTTCCTTCTCATTATGTCTTGATAGAATAAGCAAAGGAGACGCATTATAGCATTATCTTTTCAGAGATTAAGGCTACCAATAGGCTGTGGCAGAACAACACTAACTGGTAAGCGTTATCTGCACTGTAAAATGCAGGTAAAAAGTTTGCATATGTTATGTAGACCCATTGGAATACGGAATAACGTCAGCCAACCAGCCACGTTGTGCTAGGAATGCCGTAACAGGCAATTATCCAACAAATGTAACGTTAGCTTAGGCTACACGGTTTATTTTTATGCACTAGGCCAGGGCTCTTCAATTAGCGGCCCGCGGGCCGGATCCGGCCCCCGAGATACTTTGTAGTGGCCCTTGAAGTGTTGGCTGATGTTATAAGCAAATCCATATTCGGTAGAGACGTAAAAAGCTGGTGGAAAACACAACGAGGTACAGCGATAGGCTACACTGCGCC
This sequence comes from Sardina pilchardus, assembly GCF_963854185.1. Lineage (NCBI taxonomy): Eukaryota > Metazoa > Chordata > Actinopteri > Clupeiformes > Clupeidae > Sardina > Sardina pilchardus. Next base: position 27,592,889 of record NC_085009.1, read on the forward strand.
TATAAATAATGTTCTGTGTGGTGCGTTGCCGTTGTAGGCTGTGTTTCTGGGTATTATTCAAAGACGTTACTTGTACCTTGCTTCGTTTTTACGCAGCGTCACCAACATGTTGACGTGCGCCAAATCCAAGTTGTTTTCCTCAAAGCATGAAGCATTTTTGGTGCATGAAATCTCACCGGTACAGTGTGCCTCTCCAGTCCAAGCATATCCTCGCGAAAGCATTCGCCACTCGTAATGTAGCTATTGAGGCAAATAGGAGTCGGTTTAAAATTTAACTTTGGTGGCATCAGTAGGCTACTGTTTCATGCGCTCACTCGCTCGGAAGTCCTGCAGCCACTGCACCTCAGCCAATTGCACGTAATGTTTAGAACGAGTTGAATATAAGTTCCATTTTAGCTTAGTTTCAAGGTAAATTGCCACTACGTTGGAGTATATAAGCTACAAACATTTTAACGGGTTTGACCACGCAAATATTCAGTGTGAATCTGTGAAACTAATACACATCCATCGCCTTGATGTCAAGTCCACTGTAAGTAACATTGATTTGTGAACACGTTCATCCAATTTAAATGGTGGGAACGTTAAATGTACACGTATGTTGAGAAGAGTTAAATATGCGACCGATTACGCACATTCATTTCTTTTGAGCACCGTTTGAAACCTGTTTGTACCCATTGGAAATTGTATGGACTTAGCAGTTACTGCGCAAAGCTCAGATATCATTGCTGTTAATGTTATCACAGATTTCATATTAGCCATATTAGCAATGTACTGTAGATCCAGTGTCACCTTCCCAATGCTGGTAGTGGCCTGTGGCAGAAATATTCCCAAAACACAAATACAACAAAATAACCACCAAAAAAACTAGATTATTATTTTACAAAATGCAACATATTAGCAATATAGATCCAGTGTCACCTTCCCAATGTTGACCTACCACTGTGGTAGTCTGGGACTGTGGCAGAAATATTCCCAAAACACAAATAGAACAAATAACCACCAAAAAACGCTATTATGCTTTTACAAAATGCAAGTATAGATATATGCAGTATAGATCCAGTGTCACCTTCCCAATGTTGGCCAACCACTGTGGTAGGCTGGGCCTGTGGCAGAAATATTCCCAAAACACAAATAACCAACAAAAAACGATATTATGCATTTACAAAATGCAACATTTGAACACCCATGTGCTGTTGTAGTTTATTGTATCATTTGTACGTGATTACTCATATTTCAAGTGGTATTTCTCCGGCCCCTCAGTTGTGATACTTTTCATGAACTGGCCCCTATTACAAACTAATTGAATAGCCCTGCACTAGGCAAACGTAATTGTAGGGCGGGCTAATATGCATCTTTGAAATGTTTCCAAGTGTATGGTTATGCTATTAGGAATGTACAAAGCTGTTAATAAAGGTTTTTAATTCGTGAATGATACCGAAAGCCCCTGAATGATTGCCAAGCTGGCATAGTGCAGTGTCAACCTAAAACGAGTGCTAGCTGGCCAACAAGCGAGCATGGGATTAATAGCAATGTAGTTTGCGCTTTAGAAACGACTGTGAGAAGTGCTAAAATGTTGGTCTTAAGAATTTACGCCTACTACTGAGTAGGCGTAAGATTTACGCCCGGTCTTAGCGAAAAGAAGGCCTAAGCCTTGATGGTGCAACTGGCGTATCTATCAGGTTGGACTTAGAACGCTGAGTTAGGACCGGCGTAGCTTAAGACCGGGCGTAAACATGTTGGTGCAACCGGCCCCTGGCATAAGATTCTAATTGCTTAACGACCCGATTGTGATGTCATAGAGGCCCATGTTAAGTCTATGGGGAATTTTTTAATAGTTTTTAATTTATAGTTTAAAAAGTATAAAAGTTACAAAGTTGAAAAATACATTGCACAGGTCTCCTTAGTAAGACCTACGTAGCAAAGTTTGAATCAAGTTTCTACGTTAAACGGTTCAAGCTGAATTGCGAGCATTAGAAGAAGTAGTGGAATAATAACTAGAGATGTAATTCCAAGGAAATTACGAGTGCATGAAAATGCAAAAATGATGAGGACTTTTATTTTGAAACAGTTGTGAGTAGAGAAAACAGTTGAACAGGATATGTAGTCTTAAGAGAGCCAGAAAGCCTGAGACAGAGAGTTGCTGCCAGGTGGCTTTGAACACCTGGCTTAAGATTCTAATTGCTTAACGACTTTATTGTGATGTCATAATCCAATTTTAAGTCTATGGGAGAAAAAATGTTTTAAAAAATGCATATAAATTAAACGATAAAGTTTTCAAAGATGAAAATTACATAGCTGAAGTCACCTAAGTAAGACCTACGCAGCGCAGTTTGAATGAAGTTTCTACGTCGAACGGTTGAAGCTGAATTGAACGCACAAAAAGTGTCTGAAGAAGAACTAGAAATGCAATTCCAAGGAATTACCAGTGCATGAAAATGCAAAAATAGATAGATAATGTAGATATGGTTACTAAGGTGTAGCTAGGGTAAACATGGTGGTTGCATAGTTTACAGAGAGTTGATAGTGTGAAGGTAGACAGTTTAAAGATGAAACATTCCAGCTCTAACTTAACTAATGATTTATATTCATGTTAAAATGTTGATTAGCTAACTTAGGTAATGATTTCTAGCAGTTACGTTAAAAATGCTAATTATGTTAGCAATGCTAACTTTATTAACAATGCTAACCAGGTTGATTAGCTAACTTAACCAATGATTTCTAGCAGTAATGCTAAAAATGCTAACTATGCTAACAATAATAAATTTGCTAATAATGCTAACCAGGTTGATTAGCTAACTTAGTTGATGATTTTTTGCAGTTATGATAAAAATGCTACCTATGCTAACAATGCTAACTATGCTAACCATGCTAACTAGCTAACTTGCTAGTGAGGACTTTTATTTTGAAACATTTGTTGCTAGGGTATCCATGGTGGCCACTATCATGAAACAAGAAGTTACTGCAGTATAATCATGTTGGTTGCTATGGAAACGGTCATAAACACTTAATTTTAATGGTTGCTATGTTGGTTGCTAGGTACATGGAGGTTTCATGTAGTTGACTGGAGGCATAGTGGATGATAACTGACAGTTGGAATGGTTGAAGAGTTCAATAGTTGAGTAGTTTCAATGGTTAAATGATTTAATAGTGTATTATTGCATTGAGGACTTTTATTTTGAAACAGTTGTGGACAGAGGAAACAGTTTAACAGGATATGTGTAGTCTTCTGAGAGACTGTATGCTTAAAGCCAGAGAAACTGACAGTTGGTGCCCAGGTGGCCGGCCACCTGGCGTAAGATTCTAATTGCTGCCGTGATGTCATAATGAGCAATGTTAAGTCTATGGGGGAAATTGTAATAGTTTTTAACTCATAGTTTAAAAAGTATAAAAGTTACAAAGTTGAAAAATACAAAGCAGGCATGGCATAAGCAAGACCTACGCAACAACGTTTGAATGAAGTTTCTACGTTAAACGGTTGAAGCTGAATTGCGTGCGTTAGAAGAAGAATAATAATAACTAGAAATGCAATTCCAAGGAATTACCAGTGCATGAAAATGCAAAAATAGATAGATAATGTAGATATGGTTGCTAAGGTGTAGCTAGGGTAAACATGGTGGTTGCATAGTTTACAGAGAGTTGATAGTGTGAAGGTAGACAGTTTAAAGATGAAACATTCCAGCTCTAACTTAACTAATGATTTCTATTCATGTTAAAATGTTGATTAGCTAACTTAGGTAATGATTTCTAGCAGTTACGCTAAAAATGCTAATTATGCTAGCAATGATAACTTTACTAACAATGCTAACCAGGTTGATTAGGTAACTTAACCGATGATTTCTAGCAGTAATGCTAAAAATGCTAACTATGCTAACAATGCTAAATTTGCTAATAATGCTAACCAGGTTGATTAGCTAACTTAGTTGATGATTTTTTGCAGTAATGCTAAAAATGCTAACTGCGCTAACTATGCTAACCATGCTAACTAGCTAACTTGCTAGTGAGGACTTTTATTTTGAAACATTTGTTGCTAGGGTATCCATGGTGGCCACTATCAAGAAACAAGAAGTTACTGCAGTATAATCATGTTGGTTGCTATGGAAACGGTCATAAACACTTAATTTGAATGGTTGCTATGTTGGTTGCTAGGTACATGGAGGTTTCATGTAGTTGACTGGAGGCATAGTGGATGATAACTGACAGTTGGAAGTTGAACAGTTCAATAGTTGAGTAGTTTCAATGGTTAAATAATTTAATAGTGTATTATTGCAGTGAGGACTTTTATTTTGAAACAGTTGTGGACAGAGGAAACAGTTAACAGGATATGTAGTCTTCTGAGAGACTGTATGCTTAAAGCCAGAGAAACTGACAGTTGGTGCCCAGGTGGCCAGCCACCTGGCGTAAGATTCTAATTGCTGCCGTGATGTCATAATGAGCAATGTTAAGTCTATGGGGGAAATGGTAATAGTTTTTAAGTAATAGTTTAAAAAGTATAAAAGTTACAAAGTTAAAAAATACAAAGCAGGCATGGCATAAGCAAGACCTACGCAACAACGTTTGAATGAAGTTTCTACGTTAAACGGTTGAAGCTGAATTGGCTGCGTTAGAAGAAGAAGTTTAATAATAATAAGAAGACTTGGAATAACAGTACAGTGCATTTTCATGCACTGTAATAAGAAGAAGAAGAAGACCGAGGAAGAACAGTACAGTGCATTTTCATGCACTGTAATAATAATATCGATAATAAGAATAAACAGCATAACAGTAGAGTGCATTTTCATGCACTCTAACTAGAGAATGTAATTCCAGGGAAATTACGAGTGCATGAAAATGCAAAAATGTATAGATACAGTAGATAATGTAGATATAGTTACTAAGGTGTAGCTAGGGTAAACATGGTGGTTGCATAGTTTAAAGAAAGCTGATAGTGTGAAGGTAGACAGTTTAAAGCTTAAACATTACAGTTCTAACTGAACTAATGATTTCTAGCAGTTATGCTAAAAATGCTAACGATGCTAACAATGCTAACCAGGCTGATTAGCTAACTTAGCTTATCATTTCTAACAGTTATGCTAAAAATGCTAACCATGCTAACAATGCTAACTATGCTAACAATGCTAACCAGGTTGATTAGCTAACTTAGCTAACCATTTCTAGCAGTTATGCTAAAAATGCTAACTATGCTAACAATGCTAACCATGCTAACTAGCTAACTTGCTAGTGAGGACTTTTATTTTGAAACATTTGTTGATAGGGTATCTATGGTGGCCACTATCAGGAATAAAGAAATTACTGTAGTAAAATCATGTTGGTTGCTATGGAAACGGTCATAAACGCTTAATTTTAATGGTTGCTATGTTGGTTGCTAGGTACATGGAGGTTTCATGTAGTTGACTGGAGGCATAGTGGATGATAACTGACAGTTGGAATGGTTGAACAGTTCAATAGTTGAGTAGTTTCAATGGTTAAATGATTTAATAGTGTATTATTGCAGTGAGGACTTTTATTTTGAAACAGTTGTGGACAGAGGAAACAGTTTAACAGGATATGTGTAGTCTTCAGAGAGATTGTATGCTTAAAGCCTGAGAGAGAGAGAGCTGCTGCAGGTGGGGCTGGCCACCTGGCATAAGATTCTAATTGCCCTATTATGATGTCATAATCCAATGTTAAGTCTATGGGAGAAAAAATGTCTTAAAAAATTAATATAAATTCAACGATAAAGTTTTCAAAGTTGAAAAATACAAAGCTGAAGTCACCTAAGTAAGACCTACGCAGCACAGTTTGAATGAAGTTTCTACGTTAAACGGTTGAAGCTGAATTGAACGCACAAAAACGTTAGAGGAAAAATAAAAATAACTAGAAATGCAATTCCAAGGAATTACCAGTGCATGAAAATGCAAAAATAGATAGATAATCTAGATATGGTTACTAAGGTGTAGCTAGGGTAAACATGGTGGTTGCATAGTTTACAGAGAGTTGATAGTGTGAAGGTAGACAGTTTAAGGATGAAACATTCCAGCTGTAACTTAACTAATGATTTCTATTCATGTTAAAATGTTGATTAGCTAACTTAAGTAATGATTTCTAGCAGTTACGCTAAAAACGCTAATTATGCTAGCAATGCTTACTTTATTAACAATGCTAACCAGGTTGATTAGCTAACTTAACCGATGATTTCTAACAGTAATGCCAAAAATGCTAACTATGCTAACAATGCTAAATTTGCTAATAATGCTAACCAGGTTGATTAGCTAACTTAGTTGATGATTTTTTGCAGTTATGCTAAAAATGCTACCTATGCTAACAATGCTAACTATGCTAACCCTGCTAACTAGCGAACTTGCTAGTGAGGACTTTTATTTTGAAACATTTGTTGCTAGGGTATCCATGGTGGCCACTATCAAGAAACAAGAAGTTACTGCAGTATAATCATGTTGGTTGCTATGGAAACGGTCATAAACACTTAATTTTAATGGTTGCTATGTTGGTTGCTAGGTACATGGAGGTTTCATGTAGTTGACTGGAGGCATAGTGGATGATAACTGACAGTTGGAATGGTTGAACAGTTCAATAGTTGAGTAGTTTCAATGGTTAAATGATTTAATAGTGTATTATTGCATTGAGGACTTTTATTTTGAAACAGTTGTGGACAGAGGAAACAGTTTAACAGGATATGTGTAGTCTTCTGAGAGACTGTATGCTTAAAGCCAGAGAAACTGACAGTTGGTGCCCAGGTGGCCGGCCACCTGGCGTAAGATTCTAATTGCTGCCGTGATGTCATAATGAGCAATGTTAAGTCTATGGGGGAAATTGTAATAGTTTTTAACTAATAGTTTAAAAAGTATAAAAGTTACAAAGTTGAAAAATACAAAGCCCACATCGCGTAAGTAAGACCTACGCGACAAAATTTGAATGGAGTTTCTACGTTAAGCGGTTGAAGCTGAATTGCGTGCGTTAGAAGAAGAATAATAATAAGAAGAAGACCGAGGAAGAACAGTACAGTGCATTTTCATGCACTGTAACTAGAGAATGTAATTCCAAGGAAATTACGAGTGCATGAAAATGCAAAAATGTACAGATAAATCATGAAGATATGGTTACTAAGGTGTTGCTAGGGTAGACATGGTGGTTTCATAGTTTATGAAAGTTGATAGTGCGAAGATAGACAGTTTAAAATTGATTTTCAGCAGTTTTGCAAACAATGCTAACTATGCTAACAATGCTTACAATGTTAGCAATGCTAACCAGGTTGATTAGCTAACTTGGTTGATGATTTCAAGTAGTTATGCTAAAAATGCTAACTATGCTAACAATGTTAACTATGCTAACCAGGTTGATTAGCTAACTTAGCTAATGATTTCTTGCAGTTTTGCTAAAAATGCTAACAATGCTAACTATGCTAACAATGCTAACCAGGTTGATTAGCTAACTTAGTTGATGATTTCTAGCAGTTATGCTAAAAATGCTAACTATGCTAACAATGCTAACTATGCTAACCATGCTAGCTAGCTAACTTGCTAGTGAGGACTTTTATTTTGAAACACTTGTTGCTAGGGTATCCATGGTGGCCGCTATCAGTAATAAAGATGTTACTGCAGTATAATCATGTTGGTTGCTATGGAAACTGTCATAAACGCTTAATTTTAATGGTTGCTATGTTGGTTGCTAGGTATGTGGAGGTTTCATATAGTTGACTGGAGGCATAGTTGATGATAACTGACAGTTGGAATGGTTGAACAGTTAAATAGTTGAGTAGTTTCAATGGTTAAATGATTTAATAGTGTATTATTGCAGTGAGGACTTTTATTTTGAAACCGTTGTGGACAAAGAAACAGTTTAACAGGATATGCAGTCTTCACAGAGAGATTGTACTGTATGCTAAAAGCCTGAGAGAGAGAGAGAGAGCTGCTGCAGCTGGACTGGCCACCTGGCATAAGATTCTAATTGCCCTATTATGATGTCATAATCACAATGTTAAGTCTATGGGGAAATTTTAATAGTTTTTAATTAATAGTTAAAAAAGTATAAAAGTTACAAAGTTGAAAAAAACATAGCTGAAGTCACCTCAGTAAGATCTACGCAGCGCAGTTTGAATGAAGTTTCTACGTTAAACGGTTGAAGCTGAATTAGACGCACAAAAAGCGTTAGAAGAATATCAATAATAAGAATAAATCGGATAACAGTAGAGTGCATTTTCATGCACTCTAATAAGAATAAATCGGATAACAGTAGAGTGCATTTTCATGCACTCTAATAAGAGGCCTAGGAAGAACAGTACAGTGCATTTTCATGCACTGTAATAAGAATAAATCGGATAACAGTAGAGTGCATTTTCATGCACTCTAATAATAAGAAGATGAAGAAGAGGAATAAGAAGTCTAGGAATAACAGTACAGTGCATTTTCATGCACTGTAATTACACGATGTTTCATACTGACGGTGTGTTTTGGATGATTTGTATTGACCTGAGCCTTCTGGGTAAACTTCACTCCCAACGTCGGCGAAATACCGGAAGTGGAGCGGTCGCCCTGTCTGCGGTGTGCTTGAGGCAACGAGGATTTTAATTAGAATGTAATCGCAGTTACACTTTCAACATAAAGTGTGTATATTTAGACTTCAAATTTCGGAATTTGAGAGGTCTAGTTATGAGGGTAGGCTAAACTAACTGCAGTTCAAATAGTTGGCTTTAACTTTACCAAGGCTGTTTTAATACTGAATTGCAACTGCTGTTATGAAGACAGTTTGGAGCCTGGCAGACGTGAAGGCAGTGAAAGGTAACTAGAAATGCAATTCCAAGGAATTACCAGTGCATGAAAATGCTAAAATATATAGATAGATAATGTAGATATGGTTACTAAGGTGTAGCTAGGGTAAACATGGTGGTTGCATAGTTTAAAGACAGTTGATGTGTGAAGGTAGACAGTTTAAAGCTTAAACATTCCAGTTGTAACTTAACTAATGATTTCTAAAAGGTATGTTAAAATGTTATCTAACTATGTTAACAATGATAACCAGGTTGATTGGTTTACTTAGCTAATGATTTCTAACAGTTATGGTAAAAATGCTAACAATGCTAACAATGTTAACTATGTTAACAATGTTAACCAGGTTGATTAGCTAACCTAGCTAATGATTTCTATCAGTTATGTTAAAAATGCTAACTATGCTAACAATGCTAACTATGCAAACCAGGTTGATTAGCTAACTTAGCTAATCATTTCTAACAGTTATGTTAACAATGCTAACTATGATAACAATGCTAACTATGTTAACAATGCTAACTAGGTTGATTAGCTATCTTAGCTAATCATTTCTAGCAGCTATGCTAAAAATGCTAACTATGCTAACCATGCTAACTAGGTTGATTAGCTAACTTAGCTAATCATTTCTAGCAGCTATGCTAAAAATGCTAACTATGCTAACAATGCTAACCATGCTAACTAGCTAACTTGCTACTGAGGACTTCTATTTTGAAACATTTGTTGATAGGGTATCCATGGCTGCTACTATCGGGAATAAAGAAGTTACTGTAGTAAAATCATGTTGGTTGCTATGGAAACGGTCATACACGCTTAATCTTAATGGTTGCTATGTTGGTTGCTAGGTACATGGAGGTCTCATGTAGTTGACTGGAGGCATAGTTGATGATAACTGACAGTTGGAACGGTTGAACAGTTAAATAGTTGAGTAGTTTCAATGGTTAAATGATTTAATAGTGTATTATTGCAGTGAGGACTTTTATTTTGAAACAGTTGTGGAAAGAGGAAACAGTTAACAGGATATGTAGTCTTCACAGAGAGATTGTATGCTTAAAGCCTGAGAGAGAGAGAGAGCTGCTGCAGGTGGGGCTTGCCACCTGGCATAAGATTCTAATTGCTTAACGATCCGACTGTGATGTCATAGAGGCCAATGTTAAGTCTATGGGGAAATTTTTAATAGTTTTTAATTTATAGTTTAAAAAGTATAAAAGTTACAAAGTTGAAAAGTCATACCAACCCGATCCATTAGAAGACCTACGTTACAAGAGTTTGAATGAAGTTTCTAAGTTAAACGGTTGAAGAGAAATTGCGGTTAGAAAAAGTGATCAGCGGAATAATAACTATAAGAAGCCTAGGAAGAACAGTACAGTGCATTTGCATGCACTGTAATTAAATGCATAGCCTGGGAAGCCAGTTCTGTAAATTTAATATGGACAGAGTGGTACGTGTTGCTGATGTCGTTTCGCAACTCATCGAGCTAGCAATTGCTGTCAAGCATCAGGCAGTGCATAGATAGATAATATTATGACACTTTTTTACAGTCAGTGAAGCACCGAGTGAAAGTCAACGTTTGCTTTATATCCATTGACAGTGGTGCTGATGTCGTTTGAATAAGTACAGTAAACTTAGTCAGAAGATCTAAAAATATTTGCAATTATTGCTAGCTATGGTCTATGTGCCACCAAGTTGAAGTAGGCTGGTCATGTCTAAAGCGTGATTATTTTCAATAACTACTCCTCCTGATTGATTGTCATTGACACCGTCAGCGTGATTATTTTCAATAACTACTCATCCTGATTGATTATCATTGACGCCGTCAGGGTATGGCTCACTAATAGAGGGAGAAAGTAAGCTGTGTATGGCAGGTGCTTGTGTGGTAGGCTAGGCAGTGCTATTTCATGTAAACTGCAGTGGTGGACTCATGGGTGGACTGCGTGATCGCTGGTCAGGCCGGTCAGGCCACCCCAGAGAGTAGCCTAGGCATCACCAAATGGCTTCAACCCACCCAAAATATTTCCAAGCCCCCCCTATAATTTTGGTTCGGATTTAAATAAATAAATAAATAAAAAATAGTGCAGATATTAACTTAACATGACAACAAAGCGAGTCAAACTATAAATACAAGTCTGTTTATTGAATGAAAGTATCGTTATGATTCCCATGCCTCAGAGCTCTGGCTAGCGCGGTAGGCAGGCGAGCGTAGTTAACGTTCCCGTGCTGTGGGCGGAAGAGAGGACACAATTTGCAGTGAACGACATTGTGAGATTGTAAGTTGATATTTGTAGGCTAATTGTTAATTGCTTAACGTTGCCTACATTTAGCTATGGGGAAGGAAAGGTGATATTGCAGCCTGGCGATATTGTAAGCTATTTGTCTATTTCATTTGCTTTTGGCAGCTAAATGGAACGTTATGGAAAATGCCAACATCGAACAACCAAACTCAGGCTAACAGCTTCTTATTGCGAGTGAAAACTAAATGGCATTGTATAGCATTAGTTTTTGGCATGGGAACATTTAGACTGTCTTTCAATTCATTGGCTAGATGATACAAAGATGTTTCAAGAAGTTAGTGAGGAGCAGGAGAGAGAGAGACTGATGCTGCAGTGGTCTGCGTGATTGAGGTCAGTAAAGGTCTATGAACGATGTTAAAGATGATTAAACGTTGCAAATGTCACATAAGCCGAATGGGAACCGGAGGAAAAGTTTCAAAACGTTGTGGCCGCTGAACTTGGCTTTTGCAACAGGCTTTTGACTGAGTTCGTTTTATTTTGTATGATGGTTGTGTCAGAATCAGAAATGTCACCTTATCGCAAAGTGTGTAGCCTAATTAGATTAGCCAACAGTGTATGCTATAGGCTGTGTAGACAACATGCACAGCAATATGTGTAGCCTATGTAGAGACAACATGCACAGCATTCAACTCAGTTGATTGGCATAGGCTAATAACAATAAAAAGGCGAAAAGAAAGTAATCTCCATATTTATATGCATGTTATCAAAGTTGGATAAAAACACAAAACAAATAGTGATGATCCATGTGTAGGCTATAGGCCTAATGCATCTCAAACTCAACCCAGGCATTCCCAACCCCTCCTAAGGAATTGTCTTATTCATGCCCTTTATGCCCTTATTTCATATAATTCTGGCCAACTTGTTGCTCTCACTGTGTAGGCTTAGCCTAAAACCTACATTAAATAGTCGGGATGTAAAAAACAGGCATAGGCTACCTTATGCATTTATTTTAGTAATAGTAGGCCTACCCCATTCCCAACATCATCTAGAAATGTTGGTTCTGATAAATGTTCTTCAAACAATGACGAAGCCTTTGTAGGAACGATGAAAAAAACGATGTAGGAACGATTTTTTTTTTTTTTTTGCGCGAGCGAAATGGTAAACTTTTAAGAAATCATCATCCACATCATAGTATGATGCGGTGTGGGGTTATGGACTTGACAGTTTTGCATGGAATTGTCCATACAGTATATACATACAGTATACATATTTAAGCAATATAGCACGAGTGGGAGTGGGTTGTTGCTAGATATTCCCACGGGTGTTGTTCGGCCGTAGCCTCGAGGCCCGAGGCCGAGTGGCGCAGGCAACTACACCGGTGGGAATATCCAGCAACAACCCACGATCACAAGTGCTATATTGCTTTTATACAACAATTCTACCACTTGTTTTTTGCGCTAATTTCCCATTATAATGTAAATCGCTAAAACTGTCTTGTTTGTAGAACTAACTTCTCTCCGCCACAAAGTTCTATTACTTGCAGGACAAACTGCCGTTACTAGTTCTAAATGGATGGTTGCTATGGCCAAAGGCCAGTCGTTAGTTCTAAAAGCACGTTGCTATGGCCAAAAGCCAGTCGTTAGTTCTATCTCTCCCGTTGTCAAGCAATGCAGAATATAGCCTAATAAACGTTAGCTCGCATTGCGTCTGGTTAGGACATGCTTTTAGCTTTGAAACATCACTATTTTACTTAGCCTACATGCCATCCAACTAGCTAATATCCACCTCCGTCATATTCTATGTTCTGAGTATCTGTATTTCAGCTTGGATGCAACGTGACAGTTCGTTTTACACTTGACAATTTGACATTGTATCGCGGAGTGATTTATTATTAGCTGTGAAAAGTCAGAGTGGATTATCGTGGGATATTTCAACTCATGGAACGTCTCTCGGCCAATCAGAAACAAAGAAACAGCTTCATAGAACCCAATTGTTGTATAATAAGATTTGACACATTGCAGTTTTTTAATGCTGGGGTTATTTATAAATCAAAGAATTGTGGGTAGATGTGGGTGAACTGTGCAACATGCAGTTTGTGGACAAGAGGCAGACGTAACAGACAGATATTTGTGTTTGAAGGGGTGGTGTGTCTGTGTGTGTGTACAGTGGGTACGGGTTGAGAATGCACCTTCTCCCGCGGGACTCCCGAAGAGATCCCGCAGGCCGTCAAGCCGATTTTTTTCGAGGCTAAGGCAATGTACCCAAATAACCACCAGGTGGCAGAAAGTTTCATCCCGCATTTCAAAATGATGAAGACCGCATATCCGTCAATCGTCGACTCCTTAATCTCATTTAATCATTACAATGAAGGTGATGACTGGCGAAATTATTCAAACGACGTTTCAATGAACCATTGTTGAAATTAATGAAAATGGTTATAGAAAATCGCCTACAGCCTAACGCCGACACAGCTGATTCTTTGATTGATTCTAAGCTGTTTTGATGTAGGGGATGGGTAAACTGGCGCGCTACAAACATGCTACCAATCAAATGTAATATTAGTAGGACTAGCCTACTTAGACACTTTAGTCATAGGCAACGTTGCCATGTTAATTTGGGCTAGAAGTGCTTGCTTGTGGTGGCGCTCCTGTCCGCTGCTTCTCCCGAATTGTGTGGCAAATTTGTCAGCAATCAGCTTAAATGTCAAATCATATTTATTTCTCTTTGTCGCCATGGTATTGGGGGAAACGCGGAGAAACGAGATGGTCAGTCCTCGTATTTTTTCTTCGCGTTTCGTTATAAGAAATATATAAGTAATGTAATGGTCAATTTGCTGCGCAATTGACCAAGCAACCGCGGACCGACAGAAAAAGAAAGCAAACGTTGCTGCGGAAATGCTTGCTAATTTTATGTGTTTAAACGTAGAGCCATACAATTAGGTGTGTCTGTTATTATGATAATTTTCGAGCATAACTGGTTGTCCATAGCTCAGTGACAGGTGTTAATAGCCTTGCCATAAGCACTGCTGCAGGTGCTTCTTTTATTATGCGGTTAGAGCATAAGCGCTTACTCATATAGACTATAACTCAGGGACAGGTGCAAAACCACCAACTGGGATGGATCGAAGGGCAAGCAAGCACTGCCACACAACGTGAAGGCCTTTGTGTTGTCAACACTAAGCAGAAAGTTTCCTACGATGGGGAGAAGTGGCCGCAAGGACTGCATCGATAAGATCAACGAATAGCCTACAGTAATGTTTTACAACCCAGCTGGTATCCGCTGTTCATTCCGACATATCCCCACTCGGCGGTAGGCCTAGGCCTATTTAACTTTTTTTTTTTTTTCAAACAACGTGCCATTCCGACATGAGGTCATTAATAGGCTATTAATGTCATAACTATTAGGCTATCATTAGGCTTACTATGCATGGCTGTAGGCAGCTATGAGGACACTGAGATCTGGACCTCATCGGTTTTGAGAGCTGGAAATACATGTGTTTGCTAAATATCGGTTGTTGTGCATGTTGCGTTCGCGACTCGGGGAAGTGAAAGCAGTTCTGTAAAGACATTGCAAGTTTTCATGGCGATCATCTGCGCCGCGCCGCGCAGCTGTAGCTGATTGTGAAAGCCGATTGGAAATACATAAGTTTAGAGCGAACGTTTCAACTATGTTTGCCATGGTAGACAAAAACACTCAAATAAAACAATAGCCTAACAAATAACTGCATGCGTAATGGACACGGCTCTAAATCCTAAATAATTTTCGAGGTTCGCCATTTGGTAATATGACCTATCCTTACTGACAATATTTGGATTGGACAATTTAGATTGAGCACAACTAAAGTTGCACGAAGGCAAAATACAGTCCTAAAAGCCTATTCTATATAGCCTGGCCAATATTGTAGATGTGCAAAAGCAGCATTTGCGTGCGTGCTTGCCGGTGAGGTGTAGCCTACAAAAATGAGCATAACATCTGATTATTAAAGTATGGCTATAGGATATAGGCTAGAGAAGAGTTGGTTTAAAATTCAAGTGTAGTAAAAAAGTTTGTGCACATCCCCGGTCAAGGTGCAGAACAAGAGTAGGCTAAATCATAAAAAATGGAAAAAGGTTCGCACACTTGAAATCCTTCTTTTTTGATTTTATTTTATTTTCTTTATCACAAAGGAATGACGTTTCGACCGTGTGGTCTTCTTCAGATTAAAATTCAAGTACGTGCGCTTTTAACCCCTCGAGACCGACTGCAGTCTGCTGACACAGCCAGACGACTCTCCCAACCCATTCATTCGTTTTGGCCGATATAACCCATTCATTCGTTTTGTGCGTATAGATTCCTGCATGCTGCATTACCGTGACCCTTAGCCTACCTTGTGGATGATTTTTTTCTCATTGGAATACAGCAGGACAGAATGCCTTTTATCTAACAAACGCAAAAGCTGACATTGTTGGAAGGACTAGGCTACTCAACAAACTTGTTTTTCGTTCCTGGGAGATCTCGTTATCGTTTTGGATTGTCGGATTTTTATACTTATTGTTTGGACTTATGGACAATGAACTTTGAGGGGTGGTTGTTAGTGCTTTACAAAGCTTTGTGTTAATAAGTGTCGGTCCTCCTATCCTTCAGCTCACTGCGCGATGCAGTTGCGCATAGTGGCCAGCCACGAAGTCATTAACTGTTTACGACACAATACATGATATTTGTGTTTTTCGTTTCTTAGATTTAATGCATGTTTGACATGTAAACAGGCCTTCAGTCCGTTAACTTAAGGCCTTCTTTTGCATGGGGTAATAACCTAGGCTATTATGTGCGTAGTGGCTGCATACTCTTGATTATAATAAGAGGCAAATTGTTACAGGACAACTTAAACTGACTTCCCCAATGCTTCCCCGCAGCACATTACATTTTAATATAGGCTAATATAGGATGAACAAAGTCTATGGACTTGCTATATTAAATCCAGTAGCCTAATAATTCTATGTGCCACGTCTTTTCACGATTTCGCAAGTGATGTAGTAGGCTACGTTTAAACATCGACAAACGTCTGTGAGACTACCCATTTCATGAAGAGCAATTGTCTTGTGCGATCATTCCCCCTCCCCCACACTTGTCTAACCAGTTCACTAGACATTATAGCCTACCTATATGCGGCATTGAGGACGATTGCCTCCCTTCCCCCTCTCTCTCGACAGACACTTCCTGACACTAGGGCTCGGGATCAAGACATCAAAACTTCGCGGGCACAGCCACATTGGCAGCTTCACTCCTTAGTTTACTATGGATTACTATGGATTTACTCCCGCCTTTTAGTGTGTTCCTGTTACTTAGTTTTTGCCTTCTTGGTAGTATGTTGCTGTGTAGTGGGGTGTAACAGTGCAACCCACGATCGCAAGAGGAAAAGAATAAATCGCTACTATATTTCTGCTTCTTGTCTTGTGCATCTGAATGAATGGATATTACGTTCAGTGCGCTACCAAATGGCGGCGATATTCCTAGAATGCAAGGCGTGTGCCCGAGCCCTATTATGTAAATGTAAAAAATGTGTGTGTGTGTGTGTGTGTGTGCGCGCTGAACCACGAATTCACATATTAACTTTTCTTTTCAGCAGACATCGCAATCATAAAAAAATCGCAAAACGTTTTAATAAAATAATGCCTCTTGTCTTAATGGGTTCTGGAGGTTCATAGAGTAAGTTGTGAACCCCGGTCGCTGACGTATGATTAAGATGCCTCAACCAGTTACGCCACAGTTCGAGTGTCAACCTCTTCGCACTTAGCCAACAAATATAAAGGATTCAGTCAGTAGAGTTCATTTATTCGCGGCATGCACTTGAAACGCCGATCAAAAGTTCTGACATGTTAAACTGACGTTAGTCATTAATTCACCACATGATAAAATGCTGTTATATTGACGCACAGTAGCCCACGGTAGTCTATGTCTATCTCTGAATCAACATGAACATGCATAACGAGATCCATATATTCTAAGTTGCTATCTAACTTCTTTTTTCGGAGCTAGGCCTACTGGTCGATGTTACAATGAATCACCCTCACTGCCCTATCGCATATCTGACCATTCATTGTTAATGTTACAAAATGCGCGATCTTCTCCATGCATGTAGCCTACGGTTATAAGTAAAGTGACATGATAGGCATGTAGGCCTATTAAAGATATTTCTGTTAAATACATTTTATTTTCAGTTGTCAAAAGTGGTGGGGACAAAATCTGTGATAAAGTGCTGGGTAAGCTACCCAGCGTCGCCGGTTAAAATGAACATGCCTCCGTTTTAAAATAGCCTATAGGCCTACACATTTCTAAGTATTCCTAGCATAAATGTAGACTAAATGTCCATCTTGTCCATCTCTTTCGTCTTCGCCTTGACAATAATAGCCTATTCACGGAAATGCGGGCTTGTAACCGTAATGAATTAATGAATTAATCTAAGGTTGCCTATCGAGTCTTTCAGGTTGAATTGAAGGCTTCTAAAACCATTTACATTAATTTCAACAATGGTTTATTGAAACGTCGTTTGATTATAATTTCGCCAGTCATCACCTTCATTTTAATGATTAAATGAGACGGATTAAATGAGACGGATATGCGGAGCATTTCTCTCCCTCTCCATTGACCAAAACGTTGCTCTGGCATCTCTGATGGACTGACTGAGTTATAGGCTACGTCGAGTGAGAGAGCCAGCTGTGAGGTAGCCTACGCTGTAAAACATTCGAAAACTCTGAAACTGCAATCTGACATGCCGAGCGATGTCTCTTTTCTCTGCTTGTCACCAGCGCGGTGTCTTCGGGTTTTTCCGTGTTTTCCGGTATGAGCCGAACCTTCATTTTATTAGGGCGGTCTTATGTTGCCCCCTTGCGGTTGCACTTTTAATTAAAGTCCCGATGCTTCGGGAGTCCCGATGTGCGGGAAAGAAAGGAGCATTCTCAACCCGTACCATCTGTAAGTGTGTGTGTGTGTGTGTGTGTGTGTGTGTGTGTTTATGTGAAAGTCTTCGTTGCTAGTCAACTCAGCGACATGCAGTTTGTGGACAAGAGGCAGATGTAACGGACTGACGTTTCTGTTTGAAAGAGTTGTTTGTGTGTGTGTGTATGTGTGTGTGTGTGTGTGTGTGTGTGTGTGTGTGTGTGTGTGTGTGTGTGTCTTTGTTGCCGGTGTACAGTATTTCTGAATATGAATGCTGTCTGGACAGGAAATGGCATAGCTTTTATCACATGCAACCAATCCAAAATCGATTTCATATTCAGAAACGTTAACCAGTAACAGCCTGGTTGCTTTGACATATCAAAACCAAATTTTATCTTATTACATCATTTGAACAGGTAAGTTGTCCTGTTTATTTTACCATCCATTTGAGGCTATAACACATTGCAACTTATTCAACAGTGAGTAAACTGCGGATGTTCCCGCATAACAGGATAGCTATACTCCTAACATTACTCGTATTTGTTCTAGAAACATGCCTAGTTCCTTAGGCTCCCTCCTTCCTTCAGTGGTTACGTGTTTCATGCTAGCTACACGTGAATAACTCATACTTAATTCAACACAAGGTCTACAGACCTTAGAGGTGTACATTTCATTTTCATACATCAAAGCGTTCACCCGTGACAGCCAATCAAATTCGATGGTGAAGCGTCCAAACAGGAAGTGAGGTCAAATCTCGGAAACGCTGGGAGGTATCGAGACCATATTTGGCGGGATGATTTTGGACACCATCCAAAGTAGCCTCAGTAAATGTGTTGTAATTTGGCCACTAGGGGGCGCCGCAATTAGCAAAAATGCATTTTGGCTCATATCTCTTTACGTCTTTGGGATGACATCTACATTTTTACATTGGAGGTGCTCTGGGACATACCACTGATAAACCTAGGCAACTCGTCAGGTCAGTGTAAGAATTCGGCAATCGAGGGCAACGTCGCCAAACTCGAAGCAGCTTCGCGTCTTGGCCAAACTTTGGCGCTTTGACCTGAGGGCGAGCTGTCGCGTATCCTGCCGGGGCGGTCTCGCGGCGCGTCGGAGCAAGCACACTTCGCACTTTCCCACCGGGAAATGCTTCTAGTTTAGCTTGTTGTCTTCTATGCGTCATTGCTTTCACGATTGTGAATGTTTCGGATGCATGTCGAGGGACGGGTGTCCATTGAGCGCGCACGAGGGAGGACGAGAGAAAGCGGGCCATGGAGAATGAGTTTAGGCTAGCCTACTTAAATACTGTTTGGTATGTTGTATGCATAGTTCCTCCACCCGAGCAGCGTTATGTCGGTGCAATCAAGCTTCAAGGGGTCTTGTTTTCATGGAGACAGACGCGGTGTGCAGGGAGTGGGCTGTGTATGCGCGCGCGCGTGTGTGTGTTTGTGTGTGTGTGTGAGAGAGAGAGAGAGACACAGACGCATGAGTGATAGAGAGACGGAGGGAGAGCAGGGAAAGGAAATTCAGCTTAATGAATGCTGCGTGTTTTTCAATAGCGTAAAAATAATGGTCAAAATATTATTAACAAATATTCTAATATATTCAAAGTTTGATATTAATAAACTTCGAATATGATTTTTGGCCAAAAGTCAAAGCCCTAATGCACCGTAGCGGTCACAAAACCAACTAGGTTTCGTTTAACAGTTGTATTTCTGTAAAATAAGGTCTATATGCATACAACACAAGCAGGGATATGGAAATCGTTTTTTAATAAATAAACTTATGTAAAAACTGAGCACAAATTGTTCAGAATGAAATTAAAATCTGCATAATATCATGCATAATTTACAGATTCACCTTTGAAAAATGTGTATTATCTTTTCACACTGTCAGTAAATTAAACTAAGTTTGTTGTGAGCAAACAACTTACTTTAACTTATTGAAAGCAGATGTGTATTAATAACTGAGCATTTTTGATCTTTCAGTAATTCAAAATCATACTAATTTAGATTAAGTGAACTGTTTCATAAATAATAGAAGGTCTGTCACTGGAGAAATAAAATATGTATATATATATATGTGGTTAGCTTTGACAGTGATTGTGATGCTTTCTGTGGTCCCTTGCTCGACAGACAACGTCTGCGATGCGGTCTCTGTGACCGGAGGTCGACCTCAGTAACCATAGTCACAAATCAGCTGCCACAAATATAACCTATTTTCTCCGAAAGTGAGAAGACACTTTATTAGAGGTACGATTGCAGGCAATAGGGTCAGCAGTAAAAAGGGACTAGATTAAGGAGAGCCTCCTAAATAGTTCCACTTGTTGACCCCAGAGTCCTGATCAAGGATTTTTGGTCCAAGTAGAGAAAGTCTCTCTTTTGCATCAGTCCTTTCGTACATCCTAAACCCGTTGAAAAGGGGCCCCTGCAACAAACACGATACTGACAATCACTTCCTCTTCTGCAAGGCAAGTTTTGCAGAGACAGAATAGGAAGCACGCGCTCTTTAGCAAGGCGAAGAACTCGCAGAGTCTAAAGACAAGCGCACACTCTTTGGTAAGGTGTGAAAAAACCACAGAATCCAAAACAAATACACCACACTTCTCTTCTTAAAAAAGCGAAAGCCTCGCTGATTTTCGAAGAAATACACACACACCCACGGAGTAGCGATCTCAATTGTGATTATAGTAGCCCTGTATTCACCAGAGTAGACACAAACCGCAACAGTATCACAAGACCAACTGAGTTGCTCAGTTGATGTCCAAAATGAAATGAAGATGAGGTATTTCTCCTACTTCTACAGCCTGTATGACTGCAGTATTGGAGAGGAAGGCTTCAGAGCTCTTGCATCAGCACTGAGATCAAACCCCTCACACATGAGAGAGATGCAGCTGAGTGAGAATGAAGCAGGAGACTCAGGAGTGAAGCATCTTTCTTCTCTTCTGGAGGATCCCAACTGTAAACTGGAGAAACTACAGTGAGTATCACAAGACCAAATACTGAGTTGCTATCAGTGAATCTGACATTGTGTTTTGATCTCTTTGATCTCTTTTTCTCACTCAAACTGTGACTCAGTCACTCTGTCACTCACTTACACACTACAGTAGACTTTTAAAACTACATATTGTTTTCTGGTGCTTTGACTTAATCCTTTGCTTCTAGGCTCTCTGACTGCAGTATCACGGAGAAGGGCTATGCTAGTCTGGCTTCAGCACTGAGGTTAAATCCCAAATACCTCATAGAGCTTGATCTCAGAGGAAATGATCCAGGGAAATCTGGAGTCAAACTGTTTTTAGACCTGAAGGAGGATCCACAGGGTACACTGAGAAACATCCAGTAAGTGTATGTCTGGAAGAACAGTTTACAGTCCAGTTGTGTGTGAATGATTATCAAAGGCTTCACATGGAGATATTTTATGAAGATGGTGAAACTTCAGACTGCGGGCCGTCATGATGAAGACCTTCTGTAGAGATTCAGTCTCTACTAGCCAGACATGAACATGATATTTGAAGAGACCAGATAAGCTAAGATCCTGCAGAGAAAACTGAACCTATGAGATTTAAAGCTGCAGCACCAGGCCAACCAGATAAATGAATTACCCACACATAAATGGGTAGCAATACACCCTAGGCCCTATGTAGCAGGTCATCATTTTATTATTACTAGATTGTCTGACTTGCCAAAAGTCTTTGAGTCTTTCTATGCTCACATCAGTGTAGTTTATGTCAGTTGAGATGAAAGGTTTATTGTCCTCCTTATGTGTCCAGGTTCCTGAAGAGTAGTGCTGCTGAGGAAGCCTGTGCTGCTGTGGCTTCAGCTGTGGGTTCAAACCCCTTACTCATGACTCAGCTGGATCTGAGTGAGTACATACCAGGAGTCTTGGGAGTGACTCAGCTGTGTGCTTTACTGCAGGATCCCCACTGCACACTGCAGACATTATGGTAAGTAGATGTTTGCATTCACTTCACATAAAACAGCTGGGGTTGAAGGTGGTGGTGCTGATGTTGTTACACAATCAATCATATTTTTCTTAATTACACTGACATTAAACTGGAGAAATCTGAAAATAGACTTTTCTGTATCCTTTATTTTCCTATAAAGATAGATAGATAGATACTATATTGATCCCCAAGGGGAAATTCAAGGTCCCAGCAGCTTAAGACACCACACACAACATACAATACAATGTAAACAGGAAAATACAAAGCAAATCAACAAATCAAAATGACTAAAGGAGCAGTAAAATACTATTGATAAGATGTGCATGAATGTACTGAGGATTGGTACTGTGATCCAGTATGAGGTGTGTGTCAAGTTGGTAGTGCAAATAAGTCCAACAGTGCAACACTGCAAGATTAAATTCTAGTGCCCAGCAATAAATATGTACAGTACAAAATGTAAAATGTAAGCATAGTAAAAAAAAAAAAAAAAAACTCCACAGTGCAACAGTGCAAGATTACATTCTAGTGACCAGCAATAAATACAGTGCCTATAGAAAGTCATCATACCCTTTTGAAATAGTTACTTTTTTTGTCTTACAGCCTGAAATCAAAACCCATTTAAAAAAAAATCTTTTCCAGTTTTATTAACAAATTTAGCTGTACAACATCAAAATAATGAAAAAAAAGTAAACAGTTCTGAAAATTAATAAAAAATGAAAAACTATAATAACAGGGTTGGAAAAGTCATCATACCCCTGACATAATACTTTGTAAAGCTTCCTTTTGCTTTCATTGCAGCCATCAATCTGTTTGGATATGTCTCTATTATAGCTTTGCACACCTAGATAGGGGAATATTTGCCCAATTTTCCGTACAGAAATGTTAAAATTTAGTCAAATTCTGTAGGGAATGGCGATGGACTGCTCTCTTCAAGTCAATCCACATATTTTCTATAGGATTTAAGTCAGGGCTCTGACTTTGCCTCTCAAGGATATTCACCATCCTATCCTTAAGCCACTGCTTTGTTCTTTTGGCAGTATGCTTAGGATTTTTGTCGTGTTGGAAGGCGAATGACCTCCCCATACTCAGCTGTCTAGGAGAGGGACGCAGGTTTTCCTTAAGAATGTGGGTGTACTTAGCAGCATCCATTTTCCCTTCTATCCTAACCAATTGCCCAGTTCCCGCTGAAAAGAAACATCCCCACAACATAATGTTGCCCCCACCATGCTTCACACTAGGTATGGTGTGTTTTGGGTGGTGTACTGTGTTGGTTTTCGCCAAACATTGCGCTTTAAGATTAGTGCAAAAACACATCTGGAATATTCTGCTACCATGTGGAAAAAGCTTATATGGTCAGATGAGACTAAGATCGAACTTTTTGGAGATTAAAATTGAAGTTTTTGGACTGAGCTCCAGGCGCTAACCAAACACAGTATACACACCCAAACACACCCAAAACACACCATACCTACTTTGAAGCATGGTGGGGGCAACATTATGTTTTGGGGATGTTACGCGCGCACACACACACACACACACACACACACACACACACACACACACACACACACACACACACACACACTAAGATTATTTTAAAATGGACAGTCATCTTTAAAATGGAAATGAAGATGAAACATTTCTCCTTTATCTCTACAGCCTGTATCACTGCAGTATTGGAGAGGAAGGCTTCAGAGCTCTTGCATCAGCACTGAGATCAAACCCCTCACACATGAGAGAGATGCAGCTGAGTGGGAATAAAGCAGGAGATTTAGGAGTGAAGCATCTTTCTTCTCTTCTGGAGGATCCCAACTGTAAACTGGAGACACTACAGTGAGTATCACAAGACCAAATACTGAGTTGCTGTCAGTGAATCTGACATTGTGTTTTATTTCCTTGATCTCTTTTTCTCACTCAAACTGTGACTCAGTCACTCTGTCACTCACTTACACACTACAGTAGACTTGTAAAACTACATATTGTTTTCTGGTGCTTTGACTAAATCCTTTGCTTCTAGGCTCTCTGACTGCAGTATCACGGAGAAGGGCTATGCTAGTCTGGCTTCAGCACTGAGGTTAAATCCCAAATACCTCAGAGAGCTTGATCTCAGAGGAAATGATCCAGGGAAATCTGGAGTCAAACTGTTTTTAGACCTGAAGGAGGATCCACAGGGTACACTGAGAAACATCCAGTAAGTGTATGTCTGGAAGAACAGTTTACAGTCCAGTTGTGTGTGAATGATTATCAAGGGCTTCACATGGAGATATTTTATGAAGATGGTGAAACTTCAGACTGCGGGCCGTTATGATGAAGACCTTCTGTAGAGATTCAGTCTCTACTAGCCAGACATGAACATGATATTTGAAGAGACCAGATAAGCTAAGATCCTGCAGAGAAAACTGAACCTGTGAGATTTAAAGCTGCAGCTCCAGGCCAACCAGATAAATGAATTACCCACACATAAATGGGTAGCAATACACCCTAGGCCCTGACAACAGAATATGTAGCAGGTCATCATTTTATTATTACTCGATTGTCTGACTTGCCAAAAATCTTTGAGTCTTTCTATGCCCACATCAGTGTAGTTTATGTCAGTTGAGATGAAAGGTTTGTTGTCCTCCTTATGTGTCCAGGTTCCTGAAGAGTAGTGCTGCTGAGGAAGCCTGTGCTGCTGTGGCTTCAGCTGTGGGTTCAAACCCCTTACTCATGACTGAGCTGGATCTGAGTGAGCACATACCAGGAGTCTTGGGAGTGACTCAGCTGTGTGCTTTACTGCAGGATCCCCACTGCACACTGCAGACATTATGGTAAGTAGATGTTTGCATTCACTTCACATATAACAGCTGGGGTTGAAGGTGGTGGTGCTGATGTTGTTACACAATCAATCATAATTTTCTTAATTACACTGACATTAAACTGGAGAAATCTGAAAATAGACTTTTCTGTATCCTTTATTTTCCTATAAAGATAGATAGATAGATACTTTATTGATCCCCAAGGGGAAATTCAAGGTCCCAGCAGCTTAAGACACCACACACAACATACAATACAATGTAAACAGGAAAATACAAAGCAAATCAACAAATCAAAATGACTAAAGGAGCAGTAAAATACTATTGATAAGATGTGCATGAATGTACTGAGGATTGGTACTGTGATCCAGTATGAGGTGTGTGTCAAGTTGGTAGTGCAAATAAGTCCAACAGTGCAACACTGCAAGATTAAATTCTAGTGCCCAGCAATAAATATGTCCTGTACAAAATGTAAGCAGTTTTGCAGTGTGCAGTTTTGTGTAATGTACACAGTGTTGTGTGTTCAGTACAGTGAGGCTGATTTGTTGTAAGATGTTCTGATGTGTATAAGTAATGATAATGCAGCTGTAGCAGCAGCTGTAAAGGGGGGTGAGTGATGAATCTGATGTGTATCAGTGATGATAATGCAGCTGTAGCAGCAGCTGTAAAGGGGGGTGAGTGATGAATCTGATGTGTATCAGTGATGATAATGCAGCTGTAGCAGCAGCTGTAAAGGGGGGTGAGTGATGAATCTGATGTGTATCAGTGATGATAATGCAGCTGTAGCAGCAGCTGTAAAGGGGGGTGAGTGATGAATCTGATCAGTGGCGGAACAACTGCACACAGGGCCCTGGGGCAGAGATGGTTGATGGCCCCCCCCCTCTCCATACGCCCAACCCCCCCCCCCCCCCCCGCTCCCCCCCCCGCTCCGCCCCCCAACACGCATCGTAAGATTTGAATGATAACAAGAATGTGACACAAGCAACTAAAGTAATGCAAATTGCTTATGTATTATTTGATATTTTGATCAATTGTGATATTGATATTGATAAATGGTGCAGTCACTTTAAGAAGAGTCTGAACGGTTCTCACAATGCAGTTTTGCAGGTCATGCTCAAGGCTGAAGGCTCTACCAGCTGTAGCTCGTTTGATTGCACCATATTGATATCACAATACTTGTATTATTACAAGCAGCCTTCATTTGTTGCTTTGGAAATGGAGGGTCCCAAGCTTATATTTCTGTTTGCAAGCTAGCCTAGCCTAAACGTGCATTTTGAACCTGGTAGCCACTTAGCTATCTGAGTGGAATGCATTCACAAGAATAGTCTAATTTGTGACTCCATTCTTCAGATGGTAGATATTAGGCTAGCTAATAAATAAATTGGCTAAGTTACTCACAGTGAGTGCAGCCAATGTAAAATAGTTTACCAACCTGAGCTTACAAATGGTGAATCACTGGAAACCTGATCTGCCACCTCCTTTAGCCTCCCCTCGTCTTTGCTGCCATCATCATTAGCCACCTTTCTTAAAACGATTCTTATGGCAGAAGATGTCAACAATGACAAGCTATAGGTGGAACCTGCCTATTAGCTGTTTTCAAATGTTCTGCACATTTTGCGATAATTCCTTGCCGAATTTCGGACATCACGTCAAGCGGCCACTTGCTGTTCATATCACATCTTATACAACAATTGGGTTCTAAGAAGCTGTTTCTTTGTTTCTGATTGGCCGAGAGACGTTCCATGAGTTGAAATATCCCACGATAATCCACTCGGACTTTTCACAGCTAATAATAAATCACTCCGCGATACAATGTCAAGTTGTGAAGTGTACTGTCACGTTGCATCCAAGCTGAAATACAGACGCTCAGAACGTAGAATATGACGGAGGTGGATATTAGCTAGTTGGATGGCATGTAGGCTAAGCAAACTAGTGATGTTTCAAAGCTAAAAGCATGTCCTAACCAGACGCAATGTGAGCTAACGTTCATTAGGCTACATTGCTTGACAACGGGAGAGATAGAACTAACGACTGGCTTTTGGCCATAGCAACGTGCTTTTAGAACTAACGACTGGCCTTTGGCCATAGCAACCATCCATTTAGAACTAGTAATGGCAGTTTTTGTGGCGGAGAGAAGTAGTTCTACAAACAAGACAGTTTTAGCGATTTAAACGTTTACATTATAATGGGAAATTAGACAAAAAAACAAGTGGTAGAATTGTTGTATAAAAGCAATATAGCACTCGTGGTCGTGGGTTGTTGCTGGATATTCCCACGGGTGTTGTTGCCTGCGCCACTCGGCCTCCGGCCTCGAGGCTACGGCCGAACAACACCCGTGGGAATATCCAGCAACAACCCACTCCCACTCGTGCTATATTGCTTAATTATTTCGAATTTCCGTCGTTAGCTGGGCAGATAATGACACCTAAATATAGGCTATGCGGTCTGACAGCGGAAGAGTGAAGCTGGAACCTGCCTCTCTGTCTCTACTGCATGCTCATAATTTCGTTCCAAATTATGCCTTAGTTTGTAGAAGTCACGAGCATGGAGAGAGCCCACAAAGTATAATGATCTTTCTCGTTTGATCGATTATTAGAATTGTCATTCATAAAAACGATACATTCTGCGTTAATTGTGTGAGAATGATCCGGGGCTGATGCTTGGCATAAGAACAAGTTAAACCAGGTATTACCAACTTCCCGTAGCCTAGTCCAAGCCTATTATATACGTTGTTCACGTTCAACAAGTCTTCAGATATCATACCCATCATGCACTGCAGTTGTTAAAAAATTACACAAACATGATTTAAAAAAAAATACAAGCCATAACAACATAGCTTATCTTAAAATAACATGACTAACTATTACATTACAAGACAGCTTTAGGGATTTCACTGGTATTGTTTGAGTCATGACTCCCACCATGAGAAAATAGTAGATCTAAAATGCTAGATATATAAATAGGCTAGACACCTATATCACGCAGTAAGGAGTGATGTGCGCTACAACACATTAGGTGAGAGAAAAATTACGCTGCGGGGAGATTGAGTTCGCGTTTTCGACGAAGTGCAAAGGGCCCTTTGAGCCCTCGGTAAGGGCCCGGGCCCAGGGGCAGCTGCCCCGCCTGCCCCGCCTATAGCTCCGCCCCTGAATCTGATGTGTATCAGTGATGATAATGCAGCTGTAGCAGCAGCTGTAAAGGGGGGTGAGTGATGAATCTGATGTGTATCAGTGATGATAATGCAGCTGTAGCAGCAGCTGTAAAGGGGGGTGAGTGATGAATCTGATGTGTATCAGTGATGATAATGCAGCTGTAACAGCAGCTGTAAAGGGGGTGAGTGATGAATCTGATGTGTATCAGTGATGATAATGCAGCTGTAGCAGCAGCTGTAAAGGGGGGTGACTGAGTGATGAATCTCACTGAATGGAAATAAGATTTGTTTTGAGATGACCTCACATTTAAAAACTGCTGAATGTACAGTGTATGCTACTTCACTTCGTTGCTAGAAGTCTTTGCAACACACGCAAGAACATGCATGCGTGCGCACACACACACACACACACACACACACACACACACACACTAAGATTATTTTAAAATGGACAGTCATCTTTAAAATGGAAATGAAGATGAAACATTTCTCCTTTATCTCTACAGCCTGTATCACTGCAGTATTGGAGAGGAAGGCTTCAGAGCTCTTGCATCAGCACTGAGATCAAACCCCTCACACATGAGAGAGCTGCAGCTGAGTGGGAATAAAGCAGGAGATTTAGGAGTGAAGCATCTTTCTTCTCTTCTGGAGGATCCCAACTGTAAACTGGAGACACTACAGTGAGTATCACAAGACCAAATACTGAGTTGCTGTCAGTGAATCTGACATTGTGTTTTATCTTCTTGATCTCTTTTTCTCACTCAAACTGTGACTCAGTCACTCTGTCACTCACTTACACACTACAGTAGACTTTTAAAACTGCATATTGTTTTCTGGTGCTTTGACTAAATCCTTTGCTTCTAGGCTCTCTGACTGCAGTATCACAGAGAAGGGCTATGCTAGTCTGGCTTCAGCACTGAGGTTAAATCCCAAATACCTCAGAGAGCTTGATCTCAGAGGAAATGATCCAGGCAAATCTGGAGTCAAACTGTTTATAGACCTAAAGGAGGATCCACAGTGTACACTGAGGAACATCCAGTAAGTGTATGTCTGGAAGAACAGTTTACAGTCCAGTTGTGTGTGAATGATTATCAAAGGCTTCACATGGAGATATTTTATGAAGATGGTGAAACTTCAGACTGCGGGCTGTTATGATGGAAACACCTTCTGTAGAGATTCAGTCTCTACTAGCCAGACATGAACATGATATTTGAAGAGACCAGATAAGTTAAGATCCTGCAGAGAAAACTGGACCTGTGAGATTTAAAGCTGCAGCACCAGGCCAACCAGATAAATGAATTACACACACATAAATGGGTAGCAATACACCCTAGGCCCTGAAAACAGAATATGTAGCAGGTCATCATTTCATTATTACTCGATTGTCTGACTTGCCAAAAGTCTTTGAGTCTTTCTATGCCCACATCAGTGTAGTTTATGTCAGTTGAGATGAAAGGTTTATTGTCCTCCTTATGTGTCCAGGTTCCTGAAGAGTAGTGCTGCTGAGGAAGCCTGTGCTGCTGTGGCTTCAGCTGTGGGTTCAAACCCCTTACTCATGACTGAGCTGCATCTGAGTGGACGCATACCAGGAGTCTTGGGAGTGACTCAGCTGTGTGCTTTACTGCAGGATCCCCACTGCACACTGCAGACATTACGGTTAGTGGATGTTGGTGCATTCACTTCACATAAAACAGCTGGGGTTGAAGGTGGTGGTGCTGATGTTGTTACACAATCAATCATAATTTTCTTAATTACACTGACATTAAACTGGAGAAATCTGAAAATAGACTTTTCTGTATCCTTTATTTTCCTATAAAGATAGATAGATAGATACTTTATTGATCCCCAAGGGGAAATTCAAGGTCCCAGCAGCTTAAGACACCACACACAACATACAATACAATGTAAACAGGAAAATACAAAGCAAATCAACAAATCAAAATGACTAAAGGAGCAGTAAAATACTATTGATAAGATGTGCATGAATGTACTGAGGATTGGTACTGTGATCCAGTATGAGGTGTGTGTCAAGTTGGTAGTGCAAATAAGTCCAACAGTGCAACACTGCAAGATTAAATTCTAGTGCCCAGCAATACATATGTACAGTACAAAATGTAAAATGTAAGCATAGTAAAAAAAAAAAAAAAAAACTCCACAGTGCAACAGTGCAAGATTACATTCTAGTGACCAGCAATAAATATGTACAGTACAAAATGTAAGCAGTTTTGCAGTGTGCAGTTTTGTGTAATGTACACAGTGTTGTGTGTTCAGTACAGTGAGGCTGATTTGTTGTAAGATGTTCTGATGTGTATAAGTAATGATAATGCAGCTGTAGCAGCAGCTGTAAAGGGGGGTGAGTGATGAATCTGATGTGTATCAGTGATGATAATGCAGCTGTAGCAGCAGCTGTAAAGGGGGGTGAGTGATGAATCTGATGTGTATCAGTGATGATAATGCAGCTGTAACAGCAGCTGTAAAGGGGGGTGAGTGATGAATCTGATGTGTATCAGTGATGATAATGCAGCTGTAGCAGCAGCTGTAAAGGGGGGTGACTGAGTGATGAATCTCACTGAATGGAAATAAGATTTGTTTTGAGATGACCTCACATTTAAAAACTGCTGAATGTACAGTGTATGCTACTTCACTTCGTTGCTAGTAGTCTTTGCAACACACGCAAGAACATGCATGCGTGCGCGCACACACACACACACACACACACACACACACACACACACTAAGATTATTTTAAAATGGACAGTCATCTTTAAAATGGAAATGAAGATGAAACATTTCTCCTTTATCTCTACAGCCTGTATCACTGCAGTATTGGAGAGGAAGGCTTCAGAGCTCTTGCATCAGCACTGAGATCAAACCCCTCACACATGAGAGAGCTGCAGCTGAGTGGGAATAAAGCAGGAGATTTAGGAGTGAAGCATCTTTCTTCTCTTCTGGAGGATCCCAACTGTAAACTGGAGACACTACAGTGAGTATCACAAGACCAAATACTGAGTTGCTGTCAGTGAATCTGACATTGTGTTTTATCTTCTTGATCTCTTTTTCTCACTCAAACTGTGACTCAGTCACTCTGTCACTCACTTACACACTACAGTAGACTTTTAAAACTACATATTGTTTTCTGGTGCTTTGACTAAATCCTTTGCTTCTAGGCTATCTGACTGCAGTATCACGGAGAAGGGCTATGCTAGTCTGGCTTCAGCACTGAGGTTAAATCCCAAATACCTCAGAGAGCTTGATCTCAGAGGAAATGATCCAGGGAAATCTGGAGTCAAACTGTTTTTAGACCTGAAGGAGGGTCCACAGGGTACACTGAGAAACATCCAGTAAGTGTATGTCTGGAAGAACAGTTTACAGTCCAGTTGTGTGTGAATGATTATCAAAGGCTTCACATGGAGATATTTTATGAAGATGGTGAAACTTCAGACTGCGGGCCGTTATGATGAAGACCTTCTGTAGAGATTCAGTCTCTACTAGCCAGATCTGAACATGATATTTGAAGAGACCAGATAAGCTAAGATCCTGTAGAGAAAACTGAACCTGTGAGATTTAAAGCTGCAGCACCAGGCCAACCAGATAAATGAATTACCCACACATAAATGGGTAGCAATACACCCTAGGCCCTGACAACAGAATATGTAGCAGGTCATCATTTTATTATTACTCGATTGTCTGACTTGCCAAAAATCTTTGAGTCTTTCTATGCCCACATCAGTGTAGTTTATGTCAGTTGAGATGAAAGGTTTATTGTCCTCCTTATTTGTCCAGGTTCCTGAAGAGTAGTGCTGCTGAGGAAGCCTGTGCTGCTGTGGCTTCAGCTGTGGGTTCAAACCCCTTACTCATGACTCAGCTGGATCTGAGTGAGCACATACCAGGAGTCTTGGGAGTGACTCAGCTGTGTGCTTTACTGCAGGATCCCCACTGCACACTGCAGACATTACGGTTAGTGGATGTTGGTGCATTCACTTCACATAAAACAGCTGGGGTTGAAGGTGGTGGTGCTGATGTTGTTACACAATCAATCATAATTTTCTTAATTACACTGACATTAAACTGGAGAAATCTGAAAATAGACTTTTCTGTATCCTTTATTTTCCTATAAAGATAGATAGATAGATACTTTATTGATCCCCAAGGGGAAATTCAAGGTCCCAGCAGCTTAAGACACCACACACAACATACAATACAATGTAAACAGGAAAATACAAAGCAAATCAACAAATCAAAATGACTTAAGGAGCAGTAAAATACTATTGATAAGATGTGCATGAATGTACTGAGGATTGGTACTGTGATCCAGTATAAGGTGTGTGTCAAGTTGGTAGTGCAAATAAGTCCAACAGTGCAACACTGCAAGATTAAATTCTAGTGCCCAGCAATAAATATGTACAGTACAAAATGTAAAATGTAAGCATAGTAAAAAAAAAAAAAAAAAACTCCACAGTGCAACAGTGCAAGATTACATTCTAGTGACCAGCAATAAATATGTACAGTACAAAATGTAAGCAGTTTTGCAGTGTGCAGTTTTGTGTAATGTACACAGTGTTGTGTGTTCAGTACAGTGAGGCTGATTTGTTGTAAGATGTTCTGATGTGTATAAGTAATGATAATGCAGCTGTAGCAGCAGCTGTAAAGGGGGGTGAGTGATGAATCTGATGTGTATCAGTGATGATAATGCAGCTGTAGCAGCAGCTGTAAAGGGGGGTGAGTGATGAATCTGATGTGTATCAGTGATGATAATGCAGCTGTAACAGCAGCTGTAAAGGGGGGTGAGTGATGAATCTGATGTGTATCAGTGATGATAATGCAGCTGTAGCAGCAGCTGTAAAGGGGGGTGACTGAGTGATGAATCTCACTGAATGGAAATAAGATTTGTTTTGAGATGACCTCACATTTAAAAACTGCTGAATGTACAGTGTATGCTACTTCACTTTGTTGCTAGTAGTCTTTGCAACACACGCAAGAACATGCATGCGTGCGCACACACACACACACACACACACACACACACACACACACTAAGATTATTTTAAAATGGACAGTCATCTTTAAAATGGAAATGAAGATGAAACATTTCTCCTTTATCTCTACAGCCTGTATCACTGCAGTATTGGAGAGGAAGGCTTCAGAGCTCTTGCATCAGCACTGAGATCAAACCCCTCACACATGAGAGAGCTGCAGCTGAGTGGGAATAAAGCAGGATATTTAGGAGTGAAGCATCTTTCTTCTCTTCTGGAGGATCCCAACTGTAAACTGGAGACACTACAGTGAGTATCACAAGACCAAATACTGAGTTGCTGTCAGTGAATCTGACATTGTGTTTTATCTTCTTGATCTCTTTTTCTCACTCAAACTGTGACTCAGTCACTCTGTCACTCACTTACACACTACAGTAGACTTTTAAAACTGCATATTGTTTTCTGGTGCTTTGACTAAATCCTTTGCTTCTAGGCTCTCTGACTGCAGTATCACAGAGAAGGGCTATGCTAGTCTGGCTTCAGCACTGAGGTTAAATCCCAAATACCTCATAGAGCTTGATCTCAGAGGAAATGATCCAGGGAAATCTGGAGTCAAACTGTTTATAGACCTAAAGGAGGATCCACAGTGTACACTGAGGAACATCCAGTAAGTGTATGTCTGGAAGAACAGTTTACAGTCCAGTTGTGTGTGAATGATTATCAAAGGCTTCACATGGAGATATTTTATGAAGATGGTGAAACTTCAGACTGCGGGCTGTTATGATGGAAACACCTTCTGTAGAGATTCAGTCTCTACTAGCCAGACATGAACATGATATTTGAAGAGACCAGATAAGTTAAGATCCTGCAGAGAAAACTGGACCTGTGAGATTTAAAGCTGCAGCACCAGGCCAACCAGATAAATGAATTACACACACATAAATGGGTAGCAATACACCCTAGGCCCTGAAAACAGAATATGTAGCAGGTCATCATTTCATTATTACTCGATTGTCTGACTTGCCAAAAGTCTTTGAGTCTTTCTATGCCCACATCAGTGTAGTTTATGTCAGCTGAGATGAAAGGTGTGTTGTCCTCCTTATGTGTCCAGGTTCCTGAAGAGTAGTGCTGCTGAGGAAGCCTGTGCTGCTGTGGCTTCAGCTGTGGGTTCAAACCCCTTACTCATGACTGAGCTGGATCTGAGTGGACGCATACCAGGAGTCTTCGGAGTGACTCAGCTGTGTGCTTTACTGCAGGATCCCCACTGCACACTGCAGACATTACAGTTAGTAGATGTTTGCATTCCCTTCACTTAAAACAGCTGGGGTTGAAGGTGGTGTTGCTTATGTTACAAAATCAATCATAATTGTTTGCTTAATTACACTGACATTAAACTGGAGAAATCTGAAAATAGACTTTTCGGTAACACTCCATAATAAGGGTTCTTAGTAAATAGCAAACTAATCATTAACTAACCCTTTGTTAATATTTGTTAATTGTTACTAAAATATCTATTTGTCACAAGTTAATGTTTTTTCATCATTAATTAAATATTAGTTGTCTGCATATACTCTGTATGTTAATGTTTTCACAAATAGAAAACAATCTATTAACTAATATTGTAATAATATTTGTTAATAGTTAACTAAATGTCTTTTTGGCACAAATGTAGTTAGTTCTTACATCATTAAATGTTAAATGTTTATTTAAAAACTATATGTTAATATGAAAGTTAATGACATATTATTATTTAACTAATTGTTATTAAACTGTGTTTCTGCCTTACCCAATATGAACCACACTCCTTATAGGACCCTTGTAGTAGTTGGTTAAGCTTAATTAATATATTAGTAATATATAACTATCAGTATGGAGGACCCTTCTAATAAAGTTGGTTAAGTGTAATTAAGAATTCTGATTCTTGAGAATTTGCCTAAAACAGGTTTTAATTTTGAAAAAAAAAAGTTAGTTAAATTACAAAATCTGAAGGTATGTCATTATAGACCAAGGTCTTAGCTGTTCAGCAATGTACCGGTGCAACCTCCCCTTTTTGTATTTTTTTCATAAAATAGGCATTTTTCCTAGCCTGGCTAACGCCTCCCACTTCTCAAATGAGACGTGGTCTGGCAACCAGACGTTCATTTTCTCGTATTTGAAAAAATGCCCAGATCCGTTCATTGGGCGCCACGGATGTCAATCAAATGTGTCTCTGCATAGCTCTTCATGGTCTTGCTTTCTCCCCTGTTCTGTGATTGGCCTCCAACATCAGGCGAACATGGGGGCGTTAGTTTCCAGACTGCCTTAGCAGCGTGAAAGAAATCACCGCGCAAGGCAGTATGGGAAACCCAGGCTACATTTTTCCAGTACTTATACAACGTTTTTTTAGGCCTAAATAGAAAAAGTATGCTTTTTTAATCCAACAACCATATTTTTGAATTAAAACAGACTATTACTTTAATAACTACACCACTGAAGAAACATATTGTAAGCATATTTGTTTAAAACAAATAAAAAAATGAATCTGACGGTGTTGACAGTGGTTTCATTACAACATAAAATTCCAAAATGAGTACCACTAAAGTCTTGCTTGACAACTTTATTTAACTATTTGGTCCAAAAAGCCTCCGTTGAGGACCATTTGGAGGCTTTTTTCACCACCGTTAAGCAGAAAACCTGACGGTGGGTGACATCTGACGGTGGTGACAAAAATCTACTCTTTCACATGATATGCATGAATTGTTCACATTATCCACCCTGTTTGCATCCTATTGCTGGCTACTTCAAACCTCTTCTTAAAAAGTAAACATTTATTTTATAATCTAATCTAATATTTTGTATACAAAAGAGACGGTGTTGACATGTTATGGTTGTGACAGTAGCAGTGTCCAAAAATATGAACAACTTTAAGAGAAAATAGCAAACTAATGGGAGCTTGAGTGATCTTAAAGCATGCAGTACGGCTGAAGGTTTGAAAATGAGGTCCTCAAGAATGTAGTTGACCTTGTAGTTGCCTGATTTTATTGCCTTTTATAAATATCTGACGGTGGTGACGAAAATGTGGGACACATTTTGAGCAGCCACGAAATAATAGTAAATATTGCTCAAAACGTACTGTTTGGAGTTTCTAATACATAATACAATGTACTCTTTCATGTGGTAAAGATATCATTAAATTAAATGATTGCTTTTAGTGTTTTTAATCAAGTCAAAATGATTATCTCCTATTCGAGGACAACTGATTTTGTAGGGTATGGGCCAGCATATAATCATTAAATTAATACAAAAATAAAATAAACCTTTAAAAGAACCTCACATTTGTGCAAAGGACCCCCTGATTATAACCTTGATTCTTTTTGTTCATGGAAATGGTATTAATTTCCAACAGAATCAGCACTTTTCTTAGTGAGACATGTTTTAGGCAAATTCTCAAGAATCAGTGTATATATATAACTATTAGTATGGGGGACCCTTATAATAAAGTTGGTTAAGCTTAATTAACACTTTAGTAACATATAACTATCAGTATGGAGGACCCTTATAATAAAATTGGTTAAACGTAATTAATGTATTAGTAATATATAACTATTAGTATGGGGAACCCTTATAATAAAGTTGGTTAAGCTTAATGAATACATTAGTAATATATAACTATCAGTATGGGGACCCTTATAATAAAGTTGGAACAGTAATTATTAATCATTTACAAATATTTCTTATAACATTTATCAATGATAGCAAAAATTTTACACTGGATCTCTCTCACTGGAAATGAATGATCTCAGCAGTGTTGGGCAAGTTACTTCAAAAACGTAATATATTATGTATTACATGTTACTCTCATTTCAAAGTAATGTGTTACACTACAATATTACTGTCTTTGAATTGTAAAGCATTACACTACTACTGCATTACTTTTGAGTTACTTTCATATAAAACTTTAATATATATATAAATATATTTTTTTATGTAGCTTATTATGCTTGATCCAGCTTAATCATAGGCAGATTTTTTTTAAACCGACAAAGGGTTAGTCTGATAAATTGCACTAGAGATACGGTAACTTTAGACCTAGCCTTCATTAAAATCAGTGCCCACTATATTATAACCAGTGTTGGGGAGTAATGCATTACATGTAATTGAGTTACGTAATTTAATTACAAAATAAATTTAACAGTAATATATTACAGTTACTGAGAAAAAAATGTAATTCAATTACAGGTACTTTGGACATTTTTCAAAATTACAATTTGAATTACATCTCAATAGTGTCAGCAAAACTTTGCAAATAATATTGTATGTAAAAAGAACTGTTTCCCTCCACGGCCATAGTTTGATTCGGGACCTTCTGATAGGCTCTATCACGTCTACAGCGCCATCAGCGTAGGCCTACATGCCTGCCTGTGAACGTGTTATGATTATCATTATATTATCCTCACAAAAAATGTGATGCTAATTCATGTATTGAATGCACTTGCTGCCTTGTGCACTTGTACAGAACTGCTCGGCAGCCTGTAGACCAGGGGTCGGCAACCTTTGAGACCTCCAGTGCCAACTTCAAAATTTCTAGTCAATGAGTGTGCCACTATCAACAATAATGGTTAAAAAACACACACAAACCACGGGAATATACTTCTACAAATTTGGAATTTTACTTTACATTGATAATGTGCTAATAAAATAAAAATGTAATTGTTATTATTATTATTATAGCCATGCATAACAAACGAAACGGCCACAACATTTTATAGGCAACAGCAGGCCTATTTAACTAAACCGTGTGGGCTGAGGCTAAAATGAATCATAGGCTATATGTCTCAATTACAAGGTATATCTTGCCTACCAGTCAGTGTGATCCCTGTCCTTGCTTTTCTTGGCTGAGCTTTTTTATCTGGGGTTCGTAGTTTGTCACTTTGTCAGTCTGAGATTATTTTTTTTTTGCTGATACTGGTGGCGCGTGCCAGTGATTATGCCTCGGCATGCCAGCAGTGGCACCCGTGCCATAGGTTGCCTACCCCTGCTGTAGACCAAGGCCGAAATCTTCGCATGGATTTGGGGACTATATATATATCATTCAAAAATCGGAAAAGTAATCAAAAGTAATTAGTTACGTTATTCAGAAAAAGTAATTCAAATAGTTACACTACTATTACATTTTGAACAGAGTAACTTTTAACTGTAACACATTACATTTCTAAAGTAACCTTCCCAACACTGATTATAACCTAAAGTCAAAGACCTGACAAGATACACTTCAGGAAGTAAGGAGACTTGTGGCAGCTACTATTTATTGCAATGTTTATTGGGTTTAACAGACGTTTTTGTTTGGATGACAGATTGACATGATGTTGTTATTTACAGCAGTGACAACCTGTTGAGGCAACAACACCTTACCTTGTCATTGCTAGTCTGGACGGGGGTCTTGCTAAAAGCTGGTGACTCCACTGCTGACAGCGGATGCATATATTCAACCATAGGCTACTCTTCCACAAGTCTCCTTACTTCTTGAGGTTCAAGTGGTATCGCAGAATGGAATAATTTATACCTGCTTTGTATAGTCTCCTCTCGTTTGCTTTCTTTTTACTCACGTAATGTTAGCCTGGTATCGCTCTAAACGTTTCGTGAAATTACTTGTGCTATTGCGGTAGATCTTTTGGTTTCGCACATAGTGCACTTAATATGTCCCATCCTCATATCTTTGTCTCTAACAAACTGAAAGTAATGAAAGTATGTCCATCTTGAACATGTACAATACTGTCCGACGTCGAGCCTGCTTCAGCTTCAGCCATCTTTTACAAATAAGAAAAAAACATTCTAGGCCTTTATTTGCGTGGATTGTTTCTCCTCTACTGATCTTGCGTGGCGATTGTATAAAAACAAAACACCACTTAATTGCAATGTAACTTGCGTTACTGACCTTTGTACCGAGTTACATATTACCCATTTCGATTTTAGAATGCCTTACATTACCGCGTTACAGCAAAAAGCAATACATTACAGTAATTACATTACTTTTGTAACTCGTTACTCCCAACACTGGATCTCAGCACACATTGTTGGGAAGGAGGATGAAAATACTTTATTCATAAAGTCAAAGAACTCTCAAATAGCTTTTTGTTTTCTACTGAAACACTGACCACTGATGGTTAACCTGATGGTCTCCTGGAACACTGACCATGTAAACGCAGTCAATGATTGGCCTAGTTAAACTGATCAAAAAAGATTGACTAGAATGACAACAGAATGTATACAATATTAAATAAACAGAGAAAGAGCGAGTGGGTTCAACCAGAGAGTGAGAAAAAGAGAGAAAGACAGAAAGTGTTAATGAGGAAAGGACTTGGAAATGGAAATGTTGGTTTTGGATGGAGTTGATTAGGCTAAGTGGCGTCGGTTAGCACACCCGTGATCGAAGCAGTTTCTTCCTTTAATTTCTTTTATTGCGTTGCCTTCAACAATTGCCATAGAGCAATAAAGGTATGTGTGGACTGTAAGGAACCAAAGAAGCCATCATTAGTAATACGGTCACTGTATCACATAATCACTGTCTAATAAACAAGGCAGGCCACATGTTAAACTAAGCACCCCATTTGCATCCAATGCTCATTGGCAATTTACTGTCTCATAAAGATAGTCTAAATGAACTGAATAGCTGATATCTTTGTTATATTCTATGAACATAACCATATCTCAATCACACACACAACATAAGACAGGATACATGCATTGACATTACTAACCGGTACATCTAGTTTTAGAATGGACAGTCATCTTTAAAAAGGAAATGAAGATGAAACATTTCTTCTTTATCTCTACAGCCTGGATAAGTGCAGTATTGGAGAGGAAGGCTTCAGAGCTCTTGCATCAGCACTGAGATCAAACCCCTCACACATGGGAGAGCTGCAGCTGAGTGGGAATAAAGCAGGAGACTCAGGAGTGAAGCATCTTTCTTCTCTTCTGGAGGATCCCAACTGTAAATTGGAGAAACTACAGTGAGTATCACAATAAGACCAAATACTGAGTTGCTATCAGTGAATCTGACATTGTGTTTTGATCTCTTTGATCTCTTTTTCTCACTCAAACTGTGACTCAGTCACTCTGTCACTCACTTACACACTACAGTAGACTTGTAAAACTACATATGGGCTCAATCCCAATGTCAGCCCTAAAGACTAGGACTAAGGACTCACAGACTTAAAGGGATAGTTCGGATTTTAAGACACGAAGTTGTATGGGTTCCCTGTCAGCAACGTAGTGCATCAGCACTGACTTACCCCCGACAGCGTCCTGTGAGCTGAGATCCAGCCGGTTTTAGATCGTTTTTGATGCTGAAAAAAGTAGTCCGGCAAGTTTCTGGGGTCACGAAAGTAAAGTGTTTTTCTTCTCAAAACCATATGCGTTCAACAGAGTGATATATTTGCACCACAAAAACGTTGTCCAGGAAAAATTCAAACCTCGTTATCACTTACTTATTTTTCGCGATTCCTATCACTGCGCGCTACTGACAGCTGGACAACGTTTTTGTGGTGCAAATATATCACTCTGTTGAACGCATATGGTTTTGAGAAGAAAAACACTTTACTTTCGTGACCCCAGAAACTTGCTGAAGAAAATAGTCCGGCATCAAAAACGATCAAAAACCGGCTGGATCTCGGCTCACAGGACGCTGTCGGGGGTAAGTCAGTGCTGATGCACTACGTTGCTGACAGGGAACCCATACAACTTCGTGTCTTAAAATCCGAACTATTCCTTTAATTGATTTCAGGTGCTAAGTGAGTGAGTGTGTGAGGCCACATGGGCTCAGATAGGTATTTTGGGATTGGGACAGCACTTCACAAGATCACATGTACCTTGGTGATGTTTACTAACAAAGACGTTGCTAACATTTGCACCATGCACGTGTGTGTCGTGCGTGCTGTTGTTAACCTTCATTTCCGGATTTTTCTATGATCTCGGCGGTAAACGTCACAACACTTTGAACTGTGGGTAATTCCCTTAGGTTACAGTAAGTCTGCACCGATGCAGACTCACGGAAAGGGCTCGGTAAGTGTGTACTCAAACCCTCACGCCCGTTGTAATTCGACATTGGGACAGCCCTAAACCCTTACGAATTTCGTGAGAACGCGCACCAAAGTCCGTGAGTTTGTGAGTCCGGACATTGGGATTGGGCCATTGTTTTCTGGTGCTTTGACTAAATCCTTTGCTTCTAGGCTCTCTGACTGCAGTATCACGGAGAAGGGCTATGCTAGTCTGGCTTCAGCCCTGAGGTTAAATCCCAAATACCTCAGAGAGCTTGATCTCAGAGGAAATGATCCAGGGAAATCTGGAGTCAAACTGTTTTTAGACCTGAAGGAGGATCCACAGTGTACACTGAGAAACATCCAGTAAGTGTATGTGCATGAAAAACAGTTTACAGTCCAGTTGTATGTGAATAATTATCAAAGGCTTCACATGGAGATATGTTATTAAGAAGATGGTGAAACTTCAGACTGCGGTAGACCCCGAAGCCATTTGTTTTGAGAATAACGGCTGGCTGATGAAGTTATTGGCTGGCTAGCCGGCTCAGCCAAAACCTAAATGGCTGCTGCAGCCGCCAAATTTTTAATGGCTGATAATGGCTTAAATTGCCTCTTCATGCCTACAGATGTCTATGTTGTATCTCAATACACCATGTTATTATATCATTTTTAACACAGTTCTGCACATTTCACTTCAATGTAGACTGAAGCATGCATTGTGCCAAAGTTTATCAGATGGCGGCTCAATTTGGCTTACAAAATTATTGGCTGGCGGCGGCTGAAATTCTAAATGGCGCAAATGGCGGCGCGTGGCGGCGGCTTCGGGGTCTAGACTGCGGGCTGTTATGATGGAAACACCTTCTGTAGAGATTCAGTCTCTACTAGCCAGACATGAACATGATATTTGAGGAGACCAGATAAGCTAAGGTCCTGCAGAGAAAACTGGACCTGTGAGATTTAAAGCTGCAGCACCAGGCCAACCAGATAAATTAATTACACACACATAAATGGGTAGCAATACACCCTTGGCCCTGAAAACAGCATATGTAGCAGGTCATCATTTCATTATTACTTGATTGTCTGACTTGCCAAAAGTCTTTGAGTCTTTCTATGCCCACATCAGTGATGTTTATGTCAGGTGAGATGAAAGGTGTGTTGTCCTCCTTATTTGTCCAGGTTCCTGAAGAGTAGTGCTGCTGAGGAAGCCTGTGCTGCTGTGGCTTCAGCTGTGGGTTCAAACCCCTTACTCATGACTGAGCTGGATCTGAGTGAGCACATACCAGGAGTCTTGGGAGTGACTCAGCTGTGTGCTTTACTGCAGGATCCCCACTGCACACTGCAGACATTACGGTTAGTAGATGTTTGCATTCCCTTCACATAAAACAGCTGGGGTTGAAGGTGGTGTTGCTGATGTTTTTACAAAATCAATCATAATTGTTTTCTTAATTACACTGACATTAAACTGGAGAAATCTGAAAATAGACTTTTCTGTATCCTTTCTTTTCCCATAAAGTGCAGTTTTGTGAAATGTACACAGTGTGTTCAGTACAGTGAGGTTCATTGTAAGATGTTCTGATGTGTATCAGTGATGGTGATGCAGCTGTAGCAGCAGCTGTAAAGGGGGGTGAGTGATGAATCTGATGTGTATCAGTGATGATAATGCAGCTGTAGCAGCAGCTGTAAAGGGGGGTGAGTGATGAATCTGATGTGTATCAGTGATGATAATGCAGCTGTAGCAGCAGCTGTAAAGGGGGGTGAGTGATGAATCTGATGTGTATCAGTGATGATAATGCAGCTGTAGCAGCAGCTGTAAAGGGGGTGAGTGATGAATCTGATGTGTATCAGTGATGATAATGCAGCTGTAGCAGC
Organism: Sardina pilchardus; assembly: GCF_963854185.1. NCBI lineage: Eukaryota > Metazoa > Chordata > Actinopteri > Clupeiformes > Clupeidae > Sardina > Sardina pilchardus. The sequence continues at coordinate 27,635,531 of NC_085009.1, forward strand.
AGCTGTAAAGGGGGGTGAGTGATGAATCTGATGTGTATCAGTGATGATAATGCAGCTGTAGCAGCAGCTGTAAAGGGGGGTGAGTGATGAATCTCACTGAATGGAAACAAGATTTGTTTTCATGAGATGACATCACATTTAAAAAACTGCTGAATGTACAGTATGCTACTTCACTTCGTTGACAGTTAGTCTTTGCACTAGTCGCAAAGACACAATGTTTGATTGTCCAAAAAGGAAAGATAAAGTATTTCTCCTACTTCTCTTTACAGCCTGTATCACTGCAGTATTGGAAAGGAAGGCTTCAGAGCTCTTACATCAGCACTGAGATCAAACCCCTCACACATGAGAGAGCTGCAGCTGAGAGGGAATAAAGCAGGAGACTCAGGAGTGAAGCATCTTTCTTCTCTTCTGGAGGATCCCAACTGTAAACTGGAGAAACTAGAGTGAGTATCATAAGACCAAATGCTGAGTTGCTATCAGTGAATGACAGTATGTGTTTTTTTTCTTTTCATTTTTCTCATGTACTCACAAATTATTTAACATGTCAAATTAGATTTTTTATCACTAACACACACACACACACACACACACACACACACACACACACACACACACACACACACACACACACACCACTGAGTCAGTGAGTCACTATCTCATTCACTTACCCAATCACTAGCTTTTTTCAGACGCACATTCTGCGATTATTGCTTGCCGCTTTTCTGACAGTAGCGGACATTCAGACATGAAGCATATATGCGCAATGTATATGGCCACATGTTGTTCACATCTAATGTAGAATTTCCGTCAATAGTTCGCTGGGCAGATAATGATGCCTTATAAATGCGGCCGCGCTGTAAGCTGTGAATGCCTGACAGCGGAAGAATGTAGTTTTTACACCGGGATAGGTTATGGACGAGGCTATAACCTTGCTGCATTACCTGCAACGTGTTAGAGAGATGGAACTCTTCAGCGACATCTGGGCGCTTTAAATACACGTACAAATTCACTTGATCATCACTGACAAGTGCAGATTTTTTCCGCGATTGCATTCACATAGCAGCTGTGGCGGCAACATTGTGGAAACGTGACTAGGTCGGCAGCAGGAAAAGTTCCGGTAGTAGATATACGGACATATGCATTCAGACAGACACGCACACACGCACACACACACACACACACACACACACACACACACACACACACACACACACACACACACACACACACACACACACACACACACACACACACACACACACACACACACACACACACACACACACACACACACACACACACACACACACACACACACACACACACACACACACACACACACACACACACACACACACACACACACACACACACACACACACACACACACACACACACACACACACACAGATTCACCACTAACTGTAGGCAAACTACTGATCCATTCACTCAGTCACTCCTGACACAAACACACATGAAAATGAAGATGAAGTATTTCTCCTGCTTCTCTCTACAGCCAGACATACTGCAGTATTGGAGAGGAAGGCTTCAGAGCTCTTGCGTCAGCACTGAGATCAAACCCCTCACACGTGAGAGAGCTGCAGCTGAGTGGGAATGATGCAGGAGACTCAGGAGTGAAGCATCTTTCTTCTCTTCTGCAGGATCCCAACTGTAAACTGGAGACACTACAGTGAGTATCACAAGACCAAATACTGAGTTGCTATCAGTGAATGACAGTGTGTTTCATCTCTTTATCTCACTCAAACACACACACACACACACACACACACACACAGATTCACCACTAACTGTATGTCCAACATGTACAGAACACATGAGGCAATAACTGCTTCCTCTTTGGTCTGTGTGTGTCCTTCAGCTGATCTGATTAACTGTTTCCTTCTTTCTCCTTCAGCCTGGCATACTGCAGTATAACAGATGAAGGTTTCAGAGCTCTTGCATCAGCACTGAGATCAAACCCCTCACACATGAGAGAGCTGCAGCTGAGTGGGAATAAAGCAGGAGACTCAGGAGTGAAGCATCTTTCTTCTCTTCTGGAGGATCCCAACTGTAAACTGGAGACACTACAGTGAGTATCACAAGACCAAATACTGAGTTGCTATCAGTGAATGATAGTGTGTTTCATCTCTTTATCTCACTCAAACACACACACACACACACACACACACACACACACACACACACACACAGATTCACCAATAACTGTATGTCCAACATGTACAGAACATACAGTATGAGGCAATAACTGCTTCCTCTTTGGTGTGTGTGTGTCCTTCAGCTGATCTGATGAAGTGTTTCCTTCTTTCTCCTACAGCCTGGCATACTGCAGTATAACAGATGAAGGTTTCAGAGCTTTAGCATCAGCACTGAGATCAAACCCATCACCCCTCAGAGAGCTCCTTCTGTATGGGAATCAGCTTGGACCCTCAGCACAGCAGCTGCTCTCTGAACTGAAGAAACATCCAAACTGTAAACATATAAAAATACTTGGACTCTAATGAATCCATCCTGTTGTGTTCCACCTGAATCATGTTTTTACACTGTGCATAAATAAGTGTTGCAGCACATTCATATTTGAACTAATATGTTTTAAAGTGACCTATGTAAATACAACTATTGTAAGTAATATTGTATGTAACCCACAGGGAAAATAGGGGAATAAATATTATGATCAAAAGTTAAATAGATAAATATAGCCGCAAGCGGCGATGGCGGGCCCGAGCACCTGCGGTGCGGACCCGTGACATTTGCGGAATCTAACAAAGCAACACGTACTTGTTGGTGGGCATGTGCATGAGCAACACACATGCCCACCAAATTGGGTTAATTTCCATCAATGTATGTGTCAACCACAACAGACAACAAGCTAGGTGACGCAATAGAGTCCCAAAGCCACACCCAAGACCAGAGCTCTGTCTATGACTAGTGGCAGCAATAACACACAAGCGTACCTAATTGTCGTGTATGTATGTGTCAACAATAATAGACAATGTACTAGGTGGCGCTATAGAGTCCCTAAGCCTCACCCTAGGCCAGAGCTCTATCCCTGACAAGCAGTAGCAATAGCACACATGCCCACCAAATGTGGTTCACTTTCGTGAATGTGTCAACCATAATGGACAATGTAGTAGGTGGCGCTATAGAGTCCCTAAGCCACACCCTAGGCCAGAGCTCTATCCCTGACTAGCAGTAGCAATAACACACATGCCCAACAAATGTGGTTAATTTTCGTGAATGTATCAACCACAACAGACAATGCGCTAGGTGGCGCTATAGAGTCCCTAAGCCACACCCTAGGCCAGAACTCTGTTTCTGACTTGCAGCAGTAATAACACACAAGCTCACCAAATTTGATTCATTTTCGTGAATGTATGTCAACCACAACAGGTAACACACTAGGTGGCGCTATTAGAGTCCCTAAGCCACACCCTCGGCCAGAGCTCTGTCTCTGAATATTTATAGCAAAACACATGCCCACCAAATTTGGTTCAATTTCGTGAATGTACGTGTCAACCACAACAGACAATGCGCTAGGTGGCGCTATAGAGTCCCTAAGCCACACCCAAGGCCAGAGCTCTGTCTTTGACTACCCTCTGCTACCCCCTACTGGCATTACCAGTAGGGGGTAGCAGACTACGCCACCCTGGGAATTGCACCCAGGGAGATATCAACCAATGAATACACAATTAGAATTTAGCACACAAGTTCGTTGACTAAGACACCAGAGGCAGAGTTCCAATAATAGGTTGTCTTTATTACAAGGATAAAAATGTCACAAACATACAAGACAACAAACAAGACAAGTTTCAATCATACCATGGGAGAGGAGCGTAGACAAGTTTATCAGGGCTGAGGCTTACCAGCAGGGGGCGAAATGCCAGGAGATGGATCCCAAAAACACCAGCCAGGCACTCGTGCTTGCACATACACACCTCAAAAAACAAGATATAGCACAATAGCAAAAATAAGTAGAAATCCCATTCAAGGGGCACACGTGAACCACACGCACAAAGGAAAAGGGGACACCTCCCCCTAGAGGATGTAACTGCCTCCCTGCCTGGAGCACTCAGCACCTAAGAACAGAGAAGAGGTGAAAACCAGACAACCATACACGAACAGCCAACACATGCACAACCAACACATGCACAACCACATGCAACACGAACTCATGCACAACAAACACATGCACAACAAACACATGCACGACCCACACGCGAACACAATGCCAGAAGGATAGATGTATTGGGCGGCTAAGCGGACCACTGATGATCCGCAGCAAATTCAAGATGGATACTAGCACTGGTGGGAGGCCAACGCACAGCATGCAGCAAATCAGAAGAAACAAAAAGAAAGAAAACCAAAATATAAGGACAAAGGGTGGCCTGCAATGGGATCACTAGCGATCTACAGCAGTTACAGAAGGCCTCCCACCAGTGTCAAAAACATAAATCAAAAGAGAACAAGACAATGACCAACATACAAGTAGAGAAAATAAAGAACAAAGAAAACCAACAGACAGACATAAATCAGGCTTCAATGGTTACATACGTGATGGCCTACTGGCTATCCACAGCTATGACGGGCCTCCTGCCAGGGGTTTAACATGTAGGTAATACAAGGCTAAGGCAAAACATTAAGCCAGATTCCTGAAGCTACCCACGTTTTCCCCAGGGCACAAATACACTCGCGCGCACACACACGTACACATAAATCCACTCACAGACATGCGTTAATGACACCGACAAGTTACAACACACACGGACAAGACAACATTTGTATCGAACTGTGGTTGCCGACGTCTTCGCCGTTATCTTCTGAGTAGTGGCCCGGTCAGGGCAGATATCGCCTCGGTGTAAGCAACGAATATGGCAAAAACAGCAGGAGACACAGATACGACCCGAAGTACCTAAAAGGCATACAGGACACCTCATTATTGCTAAACACAATGCTAAAAACAAGGGCAATAGGAATCCATGCAAGGAATACATACCAGGAAGTTGACAGCTTCCCACTTAGTCAGCGGCGAGCTCACGAAGCTCCGCTGAATGTTTGCCTCTACAATCCACGGACATTGACAACCAGCACCAAAACCACTAACCCAGACCGAACACCGCCAAGCAACAGATGAAAGTGCTGCAAAGCCACCACAGCAAGTAAACAAAGCATCAGTCACTATACTAAAAACAATTTAACCATAGTCCGAGCATACAGAGGAAGAGTGTACATACCGGTAGAAAGTTGACTGGAGGGGCAAAACAGGAAGTCGCATGGAGACCAATCACGGCATCTGCCAACATAAGGCTACTCCAGACTAAATAGAACGGCAACGCACACCATTGGCTGTGACCGCCCTAATCATTAGGAAGGGCTCAGGCCGTGCGTCTCACCACAATCTACCCCCACCTTTTCAGTCGGCGTCCCGACGATAGGCAGGCTAGCAGCTACATCAGAACCCTCAGGCCGAAGAGCAGCACTGACTAAACTTGAATCCGGGCCGCTAGGACATATCCGCTGCCGGCTTGCTGCCTGGGGTAAATGGTGGAGGTTTGAATGCTGGCCTGCTTTGGCTCTCTCTGTCCGGCGTGGACAGGAAGTGGCTGGGACCACTGGGGATGGCACGGACACACTGGTCTCTGCTTGTTCTAAATTATCCACTGCCAGGACTAGTATGGGCATCCCTGCTAGTACTAGGCTGACCATCTAGAGTAGGGGAGGGACCTACTGGGATACAGGTGTCTAACGTAGTGGGGCTCTGTCCAGCAGGTGATGTTAGTGGTTCCCCTGCTGGGGGATCAGTATGCTCAGCCTGGGGGGGTAGGCTGGCGGAGGTAACGGGTGTCTCCACTGGATGCAGCATCAGTGCCGGGGGCAATAATGCCAAGTCGCTATCAAAGTCTTCCTCCCTCGCCACAACAGTCTCCTCAACCGGTGGACTAATGTGAGGAGGGCCAACTGGTGCATTGCTTCCCACACGGGCTTTAAGGAGACCTCGATGTACCTGTTGCACTTTGCTCCGATCAGTCACAGGGGCAATGGTGTATACAGCCCCGTTGGCTGGGGGGGCTCTGATAACCTCATACACCACCGGGCTCCAAAGGTCCTGAATCTTATGGCAGCCTCTCATGCTGTGGTTACGGAGGTAAACCAACTGGCCTATTACCAGCGCTAGGTCTTTAACCTGGCGATCATGGGCTTCTTTACGTTTACCAGCTGCGGCCTGAAGCCGGCCTTCAGCTCCCTGAAAGGCAACTTGCAACCTGGCTTGGTGTTCCTCAATCCAATCATGCACTGTCCCTGCCACCGGGTCTGGTACTGTTCCTAGCAAGAAGTCAAGCGGCAGGCGGGGTTCTTGGCCAAACAACAGAAAGTAAGGGGATTCACCAGTTACTGCATGCGGAGTAGTGTTATAACAAAACAGTAGTTGTGGGAGGCAAGCAACCCAATCTCTTTTTCGAGACGCGGGCAAGGTACGAAGGAGATTATGTAGGGTGCGATTAAAGCGTTCGCACTGGCCATTGCCAGCCGGGTGGTAGGGCGTGGTGCGTGATTTCTCAACCCCATAAAGCTGGCAAAGTTGTTGGATGAGCGTTGCCTCAAAACAACGACCTTGGTCGGAATGAATGCGAGCGGGGACACCAAACTTATAAAACCACTCGTTGACCAGTACCTTGGCCACAGTAGGGGCACGCTGGTCCTGGGTGGGGATGGCCAGAGAATATTTGCTAAACACATCCGTTAAAACCAAAACGTTTTCCACTCCCAACCGAGAAGGTTCTAGTGACGTAAAATCTATAGCCAGCACTTGATTAGGCCGTGAGGCCAACAGATGCCCCATGAAGCTACGTGCTGGGGGTTTAGTGTCTTTGGCTATTTGGCATCGCTCGCATTCAAGGCACCAACGAGCCACATCCGATGACATGCTAGGCCAGTAGCACCGTCTACGCGCCAACTCCAGGGTACGCTCAGTCCCCTGGTGGCCATGCTCCTGATGGAGCTGAGTCAAAACATCAGACTTCATACTAGCCGGGAGTAATAGTTGGAAATATTCCTCTGCTCCGTCTGGACGAAACACCCTACGGTACATAACCTCTTCCCTTTCCACTAGCCGATCCCACTGACGCAACAGGGCTAATCCCGACTTAGACATACCCTGTCGCTCAAAGGGCCCAGGTTTAACCCCTCGCCTCCAGTGTGGCAAAACCTCCTGGAGAATGGAATCTTGGTCCTGGCTGGAGCGCAAGGTATGAAGATTATTTTCAGGCAAAGCTGTAACTACCGCTTGGGTCACCAGAGTTACTGGCTGTGCTTGCACAGCCTGCTGTAAGAAGGCTGGAAGGGTCATACCCAGAGCCATATTAGCCAAATCAGAGGGGTCCGGGGGATTCTGCCTCGACAGAGCATCCGCATTGCGGTTTTGTCTGCCAGAGCGGTATTTGACCTCATAGTGAAAAGGAGCCATTTGAGCGACCCAGCGCTGCTCTACCACGCCCAATTTCGCAGAGGACAAGTGGCTTAGGGGATTATTGTCCGTATAAACTACACAGTGCTGCCCTAACAAGTACTCCCTAAACTTTTCGGTCATGGCCCACTTGAGCGCAAGAAATTCCAACTTCATAGAACTGTAGTTGGACATGTTGCGCTCAGTGGGCCGAAGACCACGACTGGCATAAGCTATGGGACGCACCTTCCCTCCTTGTTCCTGAGAGAGGACAGCTCCTAACCCGCTGTAGCTCGCATCCACTTCTAAGATGAAGGGCAAACTGAAATCAGCATATGCCAGGACGGGAGCAGTAGTCAGTTTTTGTTTTAGTGCATTGAAGCTTTGCTGGCAATCCTCAGACCACAGGGACATGATACTCTGGCTTGGGCTCCGCTTTGACTTGTTGCCACCCAGCACTGCCACCAGCTTATGGAGGGGAGCCGCCAACTTGGCAAACCCCTCTACAAAGCGGCGGTAATAACTAGCGAACCCCAGGAAAGACCGTACCTCTGAGACTGTGCTGGGGCAACGCCAGCTAGCCACTGCCTCAATCTTTTGAGGGTCCGTCGCCACACCCTGACTGGAAATTACATGACCTAGGTAGCCAACCTCCCGTTTGAAAAATGCACACTTGCTCAACTTAGCCTTAAGGCCCTCATGTTGTAGACGCTCCAGAACAAGTTCTAATCTTTCCAGGTGTTGGGAAACAGATGAAGAAAAGACCACAATGTCATCCAGATATAGTAATAAGGTTTGACATTGCTGGTCTCCAAAAATCCTTTCCATCAACATTTGAAAGGTCGCTGGCGCGTTACAGAGACCAAATGGCATTCTCTGCCATTCAAAAAGGCCAAACGGTGTGCAGAAGGCAGTCTTGGCACGATCACCTACCACTACCGGGACCTGGTTATACCCACTGGCTAAGTCCATGGTAGAAAACCAGCGGGCTCCTGCCAGGGCATCGAGGGATTCCTCAATACGGGGAAGAGGGAAAGCATCTTTCCGAGTTTTAGCATTGAGTTGACGGTAGTCAACGCACATGCGGAGACTACCATCCTTCTTTCGGACTAACACTATTGGGGATGCATACGGACTACAACTCTCAGTAATAACTTGTGCCTCCAGCAACCCATTGATATGAGCTTTAGCCATTTCATATTCTGATGGTGGGATGCGCCGGTGTCGTTGTCGAACTGGCACATCGTCAGTTAGTGGGATCTGATGAGAGATGAGGTTTGTACAACCCAGGTCACCATCATGGCTGGCAAAGACTCCACTAAACCGCTGTAACAAAGCACGGACTTGTTCCTGATCTGCAACTGGCAAGACAGAGAGGTCAACCTCCTCAAGCTGCGCCTGTACTGAAGGTGCTGCCATCTGGGAGGAAACGGTGGCAGTCATAGTGTTGACCTCAGTGATATTCTCTGACAAACTCACTACTTGCGCACCACACAAGCTACCCAACTCCGTGCGGGGATATAGCAATACATCTGTCGTGCTTACATTCACTACCGGTATGTAGCTAGTACCATGGGTCACTCTAATCATAGATGGCGAAGCCAACAAGCCAGCAGGGAGCCCTCTGTCAGTGGGTTCAAACAAAACAGGTGTGTTGGAAAACTGTGCTGAACATGTAGCTGCTACCATCACCATAGTGCCACCTGGGATGCGATGGGCTCAACCTCCACGAGCCCTCACTTTCCCTGGCCTAATGGGGTGAGTCTCTGCGTAATGACACTGCTGTAAGGCCTCAACAACGGCACTGTGGGCCTGAGAGACAGAGGGCAGACTGAAAAGGGCAGGACCATATTGCCCAAAGAGCTCATAGTAGCATTTGTTCAGGATGTTCATTCCAACCACACCAGGTGCCTGGAGGCCAACCCCCCCAGGCAGGTCTTTAACAACTAGAACACCACAGCGTGGTACAGACTTTCCACAAAGTTCAACGTCCAGTTCTAAGTAGCCTACATAGGGTATAGCCAGCCCATTGGCGGCCCGGAGTTGTAGCCATTGACAGGAACGTAAACGGTCAGAGCCCCAAGGCTCAAAGTGATTTACAAAGAATGTCTCGGTGATGGTGGACACCATAGACCCAGTATCTATTAAACATTGTACAGAGACTCCACCCATAAGTACATTTAAATGGGGACATGATGACATTAAGCTAGATCTGACGGACAAATTACTCGAGCCAGGCAATCCCCCACCTGAACTTTGGCTCAGCAGTTCGGTGGGTGCCAGTTTCCCGCCAACTGACGAGAAGACTGTCCATCGCCTCTAGAGTGACCAGCCATGGGGCCCTGGGCGCGAGGGGGGGCCCGAGGCCCATCACAATCTTGGGCAAAATGGCCAGGCTGCTGACACCGCCTGCATATGACGGGGTTACCCCGAGGCCTGTGCTGAGGACGCTGTAACATAGCCACACTCTGGGACAGCTGATTGAGCTGCTCTTGTTGACGTCTCAACATGTCCTTCAGCTCTGATAACTCAGATCCCTGAGTGGAGCTGCTAGGAACGGGCATAGGGCCTCCCTGTACTGCATACTGGACACCGTGTATAGATGGAACCGACTGACTGCGACCCCTTGTGCCACCTGGCATGCCTTCACGCTCCCACCTGATAGCCTCTGCTCTGAGCTCTAACATGGTCATGGTTGGCTGGCGTCTTATAAGCTGCTTAAGTTCCCTCCGTAAGGTACCATCAATAACATGCTCTGAGAACTGATCTCGCAACAAAACATCCGCATTCGCCAAACCAGAGGGTGCACGATTCTTAACTTTGTCCATAAGATTCATTAAAGCCAAAGAGAATTCCAATAAGGTTTCGCCATCTTGCTGCTTTCTAGAAAAGAAGGCCTCTTGCAGGGCTACATAGGACTGGGAGCACCCATACAGTTCCTGGAGAATATTTTTGATCTTTTTAGGATCATTTCGGTCAGTACTCGGCCGATACTTTATCTCCTGTCTGGCCTCCCCTTCTAAATGGTCGTACAGAAAGAAAGCCTGATCATTTACGGAAAGGTGCCGAGCCCGCATGCAAGCTTCCACCTCTTCAAACCATTCAGTAACCTTCATCCCTGACTTGCCATTAAACATGGGACACTTTCTATCACGGGGAACAAACATTAATCTCTGTGCTACCGGGGGCCCAGGCTCACCAGGCAAAGGTACATTTGAGGGAGAGGATGGGCCTGCATCACCCAGGGATCCTGGAATTGGCCTCTGCTTCAACTTCTCATTGTCAGCTTTAAGCTGAGCCACCATCTCCCTAAGCTCCTGTAACTCGGCTTCCATATTTACAACAAAAAGAATGACTTACCAATATGTCCACTGTCAAGGAGATGCAAGCGCTGCAAGGGTCAAACTAAGCCTCCTGCTGTTTTTGCCAACACACACCTACCCACATATAGAGAGAACAGGTTAATCAAAATGCCTGAAGTGAAAAATAAGCTTTTACGGCAACAACCACAGTAAAGACAACAATTATCAGAACATGCGCCCCTGGTGTTTGGAAGTCGATCCTGCCCTGACTACGCCAAATGTGGCATTACCAGTAGGGGGTAGCAGACTACGCCACCCTGGGAATTGCACCCAGGGAGATATCAACCAATGAATACACAATTAGAATTTAGCACACAAGTTCGTTGACTAAGACACCAGAGGCAGAGTTCCAATAATAGGTTGTCTTTATTACAAGGATAAAAATGTCACAAACATACAAGACAACAAACAAGACAAGTTTCAATCATACCATGGGAGAGGAGCATAGACAAGTTTATCAGGGCTGAGGCTTACCAGCAGGGGGCGAAATGCCAGGAGATGGATCCCAAAAACACCAGCCAGGCACTCGTGCTTGCACATACACACCTCAAAAAACAAGATATAGCACAATAGCAAAAATAAGTAGAAATCCCATTCAAGGGGCACACGTGAACCACACGCACAAAGGAAAAGGGGACACCTCCCCCTAGAGGATGTAACTGCCTCCCTGCCTGGAGCACTCAGCACCTAAGAACAGAGAAGAGGTGAAAACCAGACAACCATACACGCACAGCCAACACATGCACAACCAACACATGCACAACCACATGCAACACGAACTCATGCACAACAAACACATGCACAACAAACACATGCACGACCCACACGCGAACACAATGCCAGAAGGATAGATGTATTGGGCGGCTAAGCGGACCACTGATGATCCGCAGCAAATTCAAGATGGCCTCCCACCAGTGCTAGTATCCAACGCACAGCATGCAGCAAATCAGAAGAAACAAAAAGAAAGAAAACCAAAATATAAGGACAAAGGGTGGCCTGCAATGGGATCACTAGCGATCTACAGCAGTTACAGAAGGCCTCCCACCAGTGTCAAAAACATAAATCAAAAGAGAACAAGACAATGACCAACATACAAGTAGAGAAAATAAAGAACAAAGAAAACCAACAGACAGACATAAATCAGGCTTCAATGGTTACATACGTGATGGCCTACTGGCTATCCACAGCTATGACGGGCCTCCTGCCAGGGGTTTAACATGTAGGTAATACAAGGCTAAGGCAAAACATTAAGCCAGATTCCTGAAGCTACCCACGTTTTCCCCAGGGCACAAATACACTCGCGCGCACACACACGTACACATAAATCCACTCACAGACATGCGTTAATGACACCGACAAGTTACAACACACACGGACAAGACAACATTTGTATCGAACTGTGGTTGCCGACGTCTTCGCCGTTATCTTCAGAGTAGTGGCCCGGTCAGGGCAGATATCGCCTCGGTGTAAGCAACGAATATGGCAAAAACAGCAGGAGACACAGATACGACCCGAAGTACCTAAAAGGCATACAGGACACCTCATTATTGCTAAACACAATGCTAAAAACAAGGGCAATAGGAATCCATGCAAGGAATACATACCAGGAAGTTGACAGCTTCCCACTTAGTCAGCGGCGAGCTCACGAAGCTCCGCTGAATGTTTGCCTCTACAATCCACGGACATTGACAACCAGCACCAAAACCACTAACCCAGACCGAACACCGCCAAGCAACAGATGAAAGCGCTGCAAAGCCACCACAGCAAGTAAACAAAGCATCAGTCACTATACTAAAAACAATTTAACCATAGTCCGAGCATACAGAGGAAGAGTGTACATACCGGTAGAAAGTTGACTGGAGGGGCAAAACAGGAAGTCGCATGGAGACCAATCACGGCGTCTGCCAACATAAGGCTACTCCAGACTAAATAGAACGGCAACGCACACCATTGGCTGTGACCGCCCTAATCATTAGGAAGGGCTCAGGCCGTGCGTCTCACCACACTAACAAGATCAGTGCAGTGTCTTCTCGGGAGTACTGTTTGCCGGACGACGTTGAAGGGAAACCAGATAGCGGTTTAGGCTTCCGGGTGCCTAATACTTCCTCTGGCAACGCTGGACATCTGTCTCTTCAACTCCTCCTGTTTGGATGCTGTCACCCCGCCGCCGGACTGTCATTGCTTGGGGTCTGCCGGCCGGCGCGAGCGAACGTTAATGGAGGTATCGTTACCCTTTTACTTTTCAGGCTCAGCTGAGTGAAGCGGCTGGTTTGTTTGTAGCCTCACCGAGCACAAGCAGCGACCATAGACTGTATATATAGACTATAGTTCTATATAGCTGCTACAGTCTACGGCAGCGACACAGGCCTGCAACAATAAGGGAACTCTCGATACTGTGTGTGTGTGTGTGTGTGTGTGTGTGTGTGTGTGTGTGTGTGTGTGTGTGTGGGCGGGCCCACGTTGTCTTTGTCTTCATGTGAGTTTTATATTGATTTAATGTAATTGAACGGGTACCCAGCTAACAACTTCTGGTTAGGAGAACGTTTTTAGAACGTTTTTTTCCTGGTTAGGAAAACGTTGCCTGAAAGTTGCGAAAGTTGCCACAAGGTTCCCCAGGAAAGTTTTCTTGACGAAAATACTACGTTTTTTTCTGGTTGTTTATTTTGGTTAGCAGAACGTTCTCCTACCCTTTAGGGAACTTTACTATATTTGGTTGCATTAACGTTCCCCTAACCTCCCAGCAACAAAGTGTAAAGGGGGAAAAAATATGTAGAATTATCGTGACATCCAGGCATGGCTCCGCTGTACTCTCTCCATCTGCGGCTACAGCCTATCTGCAAGCTGAGAGGGCGAACGTCTCTGATGACTAAGGCAATGACATTATAGGCTACTACACGTATGTAATTACACTTACCATTAACTGTTTGCTGAACTGCGACGAATACGGTTCGTTAACATGAATTTGTGTCAGCTAAGTATTTAAATGCGGTTAGGTCTAAGACTTTCTTGTCTACGGTGTCTTTTCCTATAATAAACGATTACTATCAAAACATAAGCAGAGCAGGCGCTAGCCTAACACACTGTTTCAACATTCAAAACTGGCTGTTTTTATTGCATCGTATGCCATTAAAAGTCCTCGGTTCAGAATTATGATGGATTTTGGTTTATTTTGTTTTAAATTGGGACTGGGAATTGTGGGATAGGCTGAGTGAACAGCACTGTAACAGGCTATAACTTGGACTACGTGTTAATATAAAACAATTCTCCCCCGGGAACATTGTGCTGTTTAAGATGCAGTCTCAACGTTTGAGAAAGAATTCATTGGAGTCCTCATCATCATATTTTCATAACAAATAAAGCTTTAAAAACATGAATGCATTTCAGGTGCCACTCTAATCGATTATGGATTAATCCAACACTATTCGTCAGATTAGTTAGCATGAAATCGTTGTGTGCCTGCCTGGGACTATGGCTAGCTAGCTCTTCCACCCGGTTTACCCTGTACAGTGTTTTTTAAAAGCCTGTTGGACTTAATGGAATAAGTGCATGGAGAACGATGTGAAGAATGTGATCGATACCATACAGCCAGTAGCCTACGTGAGTAACTTTATCTCTGTGCCAAATGTCTTAAAGTTAGCGAGGTTGAGTCTGCTAAAACACCAACACCCCAGAACTGGCTGTTTTTTTCACGGACCGGAGATGGAAGTTTTTCAGCTTCTCGCGCTGGCCCCTTTAGCTGACGGGCTGGCTGGTCGGCCGAATATCAATCCAACAGAGGGGGGAAGAATAGAATAGGGCTATATGTCGATTTTGCAACAAATTATTCCGACTTTGCAGTGTGGCTGCTGGCCGTGTTCAATTGGAAACTCATAGAAACTCTGGGGCGATTTTCATCAACAATAATCAACCCCACGCACATAACCAGAGAATACCGATATACAAATAAGATACCAAAAAACAACTAAGTAGCAACTTTGTGTGAAAAGAGAAATGCAACCAGAATATAACGTTTTTTTCTTTAGTTGTAATAACGTTCGGGAAACTTTGATAACCTGGAGCTAACGTTCTCTCCAGGGTATGAGAAGGTTACTGATAAACTAACCACAGGAGAACCAGCGGCTAACGTTATTTGCTTGCTGGGATTCAACCAGAATATAACGTTTTTTTCTTTAGTTGTAAAAACGTTAGGGGAACGTTATTTGTTTTGACAACCTGGAGATAACGTTCTCTAAACGTTATTAGTAGGTTGCTGAAAAACGAACCATAGGGGAACCAAAAGCTAACGTTAGTGAAAGTTAGCAGAACGTTAATTGTTTGCTGGGTAGTTGTTGACTGGCATTCAGCCAAGCTAAAGGTTTTAGCATTGTAGCGACTGACTTGTATAGCCTTACTTTGACTATACATTAAACGTATCTATTCACTTAGTATTTCTAAATATATACATATTGAATCATACTCTAGTACTTCTAAACTTAAACCTAGCCTATTTATTCATACTCTAGTACTTCTAAACTTAAACCTAGCCTATTTATTCATACTCTAGTATTTCCAAATATACACCCGTTTTAACCATACTCTAAACCTACAGTTAAAATTATACTCTGGTATTATACACTTTTAAAACCTTTTTATTCTGGTGTGCAACATATATTTAACAGAAGTGTGTTTACATTCAATAACACTTGCTGGTCAAGTTATTGCCACCAAGTTTATATTCTATTTATTGATTGTTTAATCCTGTTACCAGTCACACTTACCTCATTTAAGGCAATGTTTTGCAATATAACTGATTGTACTTTGTAAGTAATCAATATCTTCCTTGTTAAACATACAGTATTTATATTTCATATTAATATATTTCTTGTTATTTATATAACTTTACGATACCTTTGCCTTTTAAACGAAGACAATAAATTAACAGCCATTTGTATCTAAACTGTATTCTTTGTCTTGATGAGGGGATCTGTATAATTCTTTGAGAAATACTTATAGTCTGTCATTTGATATAACTACGCTCTTAAAAGTATTGACACAAGTTAGGAGAGATCCACTTAACATAGCCTAACTCAGGCCTTTACCTTAAGTGAAACTACAGGTAAAGGGCGCTACATGTATAAAGGATGTTTTGAATATAAAAACATGGTAACACTTTAAGGTATGTGTTCAGCATTATTAATCATTTATTAGGCCTCTATTCACCAATTCAGTATTCTTCATTAGTACTCTTTATTCTTTCATAACCTTCATAACAAACTAGTAGGTCTTGATCTAAACTTATTGCAATATGATAAGTATCAAAACAGAGTGTTTATAGCCTCCTGACAATGTGAGGGTAACATACTGTCTGAATATATAAGTTATAACTGCAGAATAGTTGTAGAATAAGTTGATATTGCCAAACTTCAGCACAATATGTCACTTCCCAGGATGCTGTGGCACACAGCTCTGTCCAACTGGGAGATGGGCTCCCTGTTCTAAAGTGAAAACTGTCTCCATGGCAGCAAGCACATCCGCATCAGTAATACGGTGGCGCTGGTGATCCCGGGGCTGTTTGTGGGGTTGCCCACGGTGATCTGGGCACTGCTCACACACACACACACACATACTGTACACAAGCACATTGGCATCAGTAATACGGTGGCGCTGGTGATCCCGGGGCTTTGTGTGGGGTTGCCCACGGTGATCTGGGCACTGCGGGCGCAGGGTGCCCACCAACGGGACCAGAGCTGGGTGATGCCCTCCATCCTGGACCCGCTACTCACACACACACACACACACACACACACACACACACACACACGAGGGCTTTTCTTTAGCGTGCTGATGTCCATCTACTGGCATTTAGAAATAACTCAAAAGACTCAGGAAGCTGCAGGAAGGAGTTTTGGTCCTATACAAACTACCTCAAAGATGAGGGGCAAGAATTGATAAAGGCCTTTGGTACGAAAGCTGTTCTTGGACTTTTTAGCAAAGTGCATATAGTTTGCCTGACAGCCCGTAGAAGTGACATTCACATGACCACATACCATCAGACGACACCAGAATCATTTGTCCATGCAAAAGCCTCCTCGGAAAGCATCAAATTGCTGCAGAGCGTTTAAAGCAGCAAGTCATTGGCCTGTGTGTGTTGTCAGAGTCCATACAAACGGAGACTCATGCCAATAGCCCAGAAGACTAACTGTTCAATATTGACTAAATAAACTGATGGAGGAACAGCACTTGACACACACTTTGTGGGAAGTTCAGCAAAAATAGAATTTATTGTTGTGTGTGTACACACGGTTGTATACACATGCATCACGTGCCCTTAATAACACACACTATTGGCTCTTACCTCCATCATTCTTTAATGCAAAATAAAAGTCCTCTCTCAATTGAGGGCAAACTCAATTCCACACATGTCACCAGCCTGACTGTTCATCAAGTTGTGTGAGCGCAGCTGAACCTCATGGCCTGTAAATGTGTCATTTCAGCACAAAGTGTACACACGGTTGTATACACATGCATCACACACCCTTATTACATGTAACACACACTATTGCCTCTTACCTCCATCATTCTTTAATACAAAATAAAAGTCCTCTTTGTACAATTGAGGCCATATCTCTGTGTGGGGACTGCGTGGATGAGAACACACACAGTACAGCACTTACCGGCTTCATTCTGACTGAGGTCTATTGCTGCCTAAATGGCCGTGACTATTGCACTGCATCATTGTGAGTGTCCTCTGCTATCTGTGGTGCCGGTCATTTGAGGTGCTCTCTTGCTGTCCTGTGGTCCCAGTGTCCCGTGCTGTCCTGCAGACTGTGGCTGCCCCTGAACCTCCCTCAACGCTCACCACTGCTGTCCTGTGGTCCCAGTGTCCCATGCTGTCCTGCAGACTGTGGCTGCCCCTGAACCTCCCTCAACGCTCACCACTGCTGCTGGACGGGCCGTAACTATATTTGACTGAAGACTGTGGCTACCCTTGAACCAGAGGTGTAAAAGTCCAGATTCAGAAAGTAAAAGTCCTTCCACACATCTGTGCCAACCATTCATTTAAACCAGCTGATTCTGATTCTAGCACAACTCTTCAGCTAGGCAGAGCAGCTAATTTGTGAGATCACCTGTGTTAAGTGCACAGGTAGAACCAATACATGGTTGGATTTTTACTTTCTGAAGCTGGACTTTTCCACCTCTGCCTTGAACTCTCCTCTACGCTCACCACTGCTGCTGGAAGGGCCGTATCTATATTTTATTGTCTCTCAGTGTGCGAGTGTCCTCTGCTACCTGGGGTGCTGCTGGTCATTCTTGGTGCTCTCGTCCAGCCTTGCTGTCCTGTGGTCCTGGAGCCCTACGCTGTTGTGAAGACTGCCTTGGCTGCACTGGATGTCTGTTGGGTTTGTGCTGCTGTGCTGGGTCCTACGCTGTTGTGAAGACTGCCTTGGCTGCGCCGGATGTCTGTTGGGTTTGTGCTGCTGTGCTGGGTCCTACGCTGTTGTGAAGACTGCCTTGGCTGCGCTGGATGTCTGTTGGGTTTGTGCTGCAGGGACCTGGGCCCTTGATTATTGAAGCGTTGGCCAGTAGGTGACCTCTAATCGAATTACATGCAAACATTTTATATACTTTATTTTATTCCACTTTGCAAGTCAAATTACATTAGGAATCAAAATAATCCAGTAGATTAAAGCAGTTCAGCAACCTACTGTATCATGAATTCAGGTTCAGGGGTTTAATGTACAGTGTAACTATAGCTACTGATATGGAACAGTACTTCACTAGCTGCTTGGCCTTAGTTTCATATACTGTAGCCTCCCAACGCAAAGACCATGCACCACGAACCTACAGTATGTACTGTACATGACCTAGGCCTTTGCATCCTTGTTGGCCTTTGCATCCTAGATTCCCAATGGCAGAAATCAACTTCTGGTATGAGTCCTCCAATTGATAGATCAAAAGCACGCTTAAAATATTTTTGGGCTAAAAAAATGTCCGTTGTGTTTGCAATTCCAGAGAAGGTGTTTGCAGCTGAATTAAACTATTCAGAGTGGACAGTGGTGTGTTTATAGATCTGTTCTCCCTCTATACGTGGGATCTGAGCAGCTATGAGGTCCACCAGTCTGCCATGTCTGGTGATATACAACCCTTTAAGAGAGCTACAGCTGTTCATGATGTGGGCTACTGACTCCAGATGTTGGGGGGGGGGGGGGGGGGGGGTCATGCAGCATGCAAAAGGGTGAATGATTGGAGGGAAACTTAGCGCTAGTTTGTACTTTGTGGGGAGAACTTGAAGGCGGGCTTTTACACAGAAGGTAAGGATCTCTTCTCCGATGGTGCCCTTACTGTAGATGGTGTGGGACACGGAGTGGTCTGCGCAGGGCAGTTTTGCCAACTTTTCCTGGAGTTTTCATTTGGAATTTGGACCAGTTCTCCATGCTTTGCACAAACACACTCACACACTGACATACAGATACAGATACATGCCTTCACCCTCCCGAATACACACAAACACACCCACACACCTGTACTTGCACTCACCTGTGCACACATATACTGTACACCAACACACACCACACGTCAGGGACGGACTGAGACTAAAAAAAGGCCCTGGGCTTTCTTCCAAGTAGGCCCACTACTCTATGCAGTTCACACACACACACACACACACACACACACACACACACACACACACACACACACACACACACACACACACACACACACACACACACACACACACACACACACACACACACACACACACACACACACACACACACACACACACACACACACTCATCCTTGCTGTCTCACTTGCTTTGCCAGGTAGCCTATCCCATTCAAAATAGGTGGTCACATTTTACAAAACTTGATGTACCGCAAAATATGACCGCCACACAGTCCTGCATATTCTCTCCACATGCAGGCTAGCAGACACACACACACACACACACACACACACACACACACACACACACACACACACACACACGTCCCATTACCCCCACCACACACACTCACAAGTGAAAACTAACAGACAGAGAACACATATACACAAGCAAGTGCACACATGCACACACTCATTCACATACATAAAAGTTGCTATAGGGGATGGTGTTGGATAGCCTGATTACCATCGACTTTCAAAGGCTCTGCGAGACTTTAGTCTGACCAACAGCCTGTGCTAACACGGTTTCTTGCAAGCGCTGGTTGACCCGCCTCCTTTAAGTGCCTCGATTTGCTACTGGTAGATGTCAGAAAGCGGATTGCCGAGTTTAAACCAATAACAACACTCTTTCCGCTGCCTTGAACACGCCTCTACCCAGAGACGTTGGAGCTGCTCAAAGTTGATTGGTTCTCGACCAAAGGGGGCAGTTCCGCAGATTTCGGGAACTCAGAAATCCTTCTCAATGAGCAGTTGACCAGACCAGCAGCAAAAGCCTGAAGGCGTTGCGTCACTGGGAGGGCGTGCCAAGCTAGGTGTTGGAGATAATTGGAAACAAACTGACAAGCATACAGCATCATTTCAACTATGCCCATCGATCACGCCTCTTGTGCAGTAGAAATAAAATACAGACTCCCCAGACTAATGTTCAATCCTAAAAGATTGAGCTTAGTATAGTGATAGCCAGACTAGTGAATCACTGCAGCGCTTCCAGAATGTGGTGGTAGCCTATACAAATTACTTTGTAGCCTGGATTCCTTGAGGTCTGTGGAGAGGCCACCACTGTGCATATAAATCCTAATAGCGCCCCTTAGTGGTGAGAATATAACAGGTGTGCGAGAGAGGAATAGAGATTTAGAAGCGAAAGTATAAACAACAGAACGATCGGAATACCAGGAAGGAATACCTGGAAGGAAGACGAAGTCAACACCCTGCTCAACAAGTACAGCTTTTAATATAGCCTAGGTTATGAAACATGGCCATTATCAGTTTATCTGCGAAGTGAGGCTACTAACGAACCTAAAATGTAGGCTAACACATTTTCTTCTTATCGGGACATGGGTGTCTTAGTATTTCCAATGGCGCAGAACAAGACGAACTAAAGGTGGGTGATGGCTTCTTTTATGGATAAATCAACAGCAGTGTTGCACTAACGCGTTTAAAAAGAGTGCATTTGATAAATGAGTTAGGATTTAACATTTACAACTTTTGTCTTTCATGACCTTGGCGTTCAGTCTTTATCATGTGCGCGTTCCACAGTAGCCTATTTGCATACCGTATGAGGAAACCATTTAGCGCACAGGTGCACAGGCCTCCTCCATTTTAGGATGAATAGACCTCTGAAGTTCGCCTACAAAAAGGATAGAAAAAATCTCAAGATACCGGATCTCCTTATTTGGGCAAAGATGGTGGCTTTTTTGTAGGCGAACTTCAGAGGTCTATAGGCTCAGAGGTAAAAAGTTTTTTTTTTTTTTTTTGCTAGCGTCACTAGATGCGTCATAGCCTAGCCTACTGTATGTGGCAGCTAAGTGTTATGTGTGGATGTGCATGTTAGATTGAATTAGATGAAACGATATTGTAGTTAAACGGAATATAAGTAGGCCCAGCCTACAGAGACAACTAAAAGCAGCGTCTAACCAGAAGTGCAAAAAAAGGCCTATAAACAGTAGGCTATAGACAGATGTATGTATAAGTATGGCTAAGTACAGTAATGATATACAGTAGGCCTACACTAATAGTAGCATTACAAGAGCAGTATACAGTACAAATGGGTATGTTCTTTATGATATTAAAATATTATGTACAGTTGACTATGGAGTAGTCTACAGTAAGGATTAGCAGTATTATCAGTGACATTAAAGGGATAATCCGGAGTGAAATGCACTTTAGATCAATTTTTCGGACTATTGGGAGTACATACGTTGAGTTGACACCAAAATCATGTAATTCGGATGTATTTTGAGAAAGTTCGAGTTCACCGTTTTTATCCAAAACTCGTTAGCCTGGAAGTGACCGGGGCAGGTCCTTTCGCCGCTACAAAACGCTATTTTTATACATCTTCTACTGTTCCAACCAACACTACACTTACGTGGTAGTGAGTAGAGGGTCCCTAAAGCCAAACCGAAGTATCCCCACGTCTTTATGTGGTCGGATAGAGAGTCCAGAATGAATTTAATCGAGTCAGTACCTTCCGGAAATGTCGCTGCGGCAGCTGCGCAACGCTTCAACAACACTTTACTAACATTTCCGGAAAGGTACTGACTCGATTAAATTCATTCTGGACTCTCTATCCGACCACATAAAGACGTGGGGATACTTCGGTTTGGCTTCGGTTTGGCTAAATTAGTTATTGTATTGCTTTTATTTCGCTTAGTTTGGACAAAAGCGTCTGCCAAATCCCATAACCATAACAAGCAACGGGAGTATTAGTATGTGAGAATGTAAACATAGCATACAGTAGTCAGTGTTGGGGAGTAACGCATTACATGTAATTGAGTTACGTAATTTAATTACAAAATAAATGTAACAGTAATATATTACAGTTACTGTAGAAAAAAATGTAATTCAATTACAGGTACTTTTGAAATTTTTCAAAATTACAATTTGAATTACATATCAAAATTGTCAGCAAAACTTTGCAAAAAATATTGTATGTAAAAAGAACTGTTTCCCTCCACAGCCATAGTTTGATACGGGACCTTCTGATAGGCTCTATCACGTCTACAGCGCCATCATCGTAGGCCTACATGCCTGCCTGTAAACGTGTTATGATTATCATTATATTATCTTCACAAAAAATGTGATGCTAATTCATGTATTGAATGCCCTTGCTGCCTTGTGCGCTTGTACAGAACTGCTCGGCAGCCTGTAGACCAAGGCCGAAATCTTCGCATGGATTTGGGGACTATATATATCATTCAAAAATCGGAAAAGTAATCAAAAAGTAATCAAAAGTAATTAGTTACGTTACTCAGAAAAAGTAATTCAAATAGTTACACTACTATTACATTTTAAACAGAGTAACTTGTAACTGTAACACATTACATTTCTAAAGTAACCTTCCCAACACTGACAGTAGTTGAACTGTAAAAGTCACTCCTATTTTCCTGGGTGGAGTATAGTAAGGATTAGCAGTACAGTATTGTAAGAGCAGCAGTGCAGAGGGGGGTGTTACAGTAGGCTATATATGTCATATATGATGTAGGATGCGGTTGGACTGTTACCATAGACACCATGTGGTCTGTAACTTGTTGTCGTACTTGTCGCTGTTGTTCAAGACAGCTGTGCATAATAACATGTCGACCCTGATGAGCATAATAACACGTCGATCCTGATGAGCATAATAACACGTCGACCCTACTGAGCGTAATAACACGTCGACCCTGATGAGCGTAATAACACGTCGACCCTGATGAGCATAATAACACGTCGACCCTGATGAGCATAATAACACGTCGACCCTGATGAGCATAATAACATGTCGACCCTGCTGTGCACAATAACACGTCGAACCTACTGCCTGCTATTCATGTAGAATAGAATAGAATATATACTTTTTTGAAATGTATTTAATAGTTTAACATGTCGACCCTGATGAGCATAATAACATGTCGACCCTGATGAGCATAATAACATGTCGACCCTGATGGGCATAATAACACGTCGACCCTGATGAGCATAATAACATGTCGACCCTGATGAGCATAATAACACGTCGGCCCTGATGAGCATAATAACACGTCGACCCTACTGCCTGCTATTCATATGTGATGTAGAATAGAATAGAATAGAATATATACTTTTTTGATCCCGTGAGGGAAATTTGTTTCTCTGCATTTAACCCAATTTAACAGAATTAGTGAACACACACAGCACACAGTGAAGTGAATCACACATTAACCCGGAGCAGTGAGCTGCCTGCCCAACCAGCGGCACTCGGGGAGCAGTGAGGGGTTAGGTGCCTTGCTCAAGGGCACTTCAGCCGTGGACTGGTCAGGGATCGAACTGGCAACCCTCCAACGGTTCCAAGTCCGAAGCCCTAACCAGTAGGCCACGGCTGCCCCAATGTGTGCTGTCTTTAGGGGGTTTTGTTATTTGTATTGTAGGTTGTCATGACGAGATTCATTTCAGTGGCTGAAACATGGAAAAACAAGACAACAGAAAGCAGGACGACAGTCTAAAGGGGCAAAGGTACGCTGCTTAGCACATAATATAAATTATGTTTCTTGAAGAAGTTGCAAATCTGTTATTTGTTAAACATCTTTCTAATAGTTTAAAGCAAAGCAAATCATTGATGATTACTTAATTGGTTATTGGATGAAAGCATTGCCAGATGTTCTTCACTACATTAGCATGATGCTATCTGTGCTACCTACAGTATCTACTGTATCTGTGTGCATACATTTAGATGTAGGTATTTGTACTATAAAGGGTATCCCAGCTCTATATGGGACACAGCATATTTTTGTCACAGACTTTATTTTTACACCACAGCTCACTCCATCATGAGAGGCCTCCATCACCTGTGCCCACTTGTGTGTCCATGAAGAGTGACCAGTCAGGGCATCGTGGCATAGACTTCCAGTATGATGATGTCACAGATGGATCAAGGCAAGTCCTTCAAACAGACCAGGAATCAGATGCTTTATTTCCCCAGGGAAAGACTCAGTTATTGGATGGGATCTCCATCATGTATGGCTCTTTGTGCTTCTATTTAGATCAGGGGTCAGGAAACTTTTTGGTCATAAATATCAAGTATGTGTTTCCCCTTTTCCCTTTAGAGCCGTCCAATAGTTTATTTGATGTGTTTGCTATACTCCACTTTCACTGACACTATGGCTGACTTGAAAAGTTGTGCAGCAAGAAGGTCAAAACGTTAAGGTTTGGGAGAGATTTGGGCAGGTCGTCCTATCTGATGACACTTCCACAGACTGTATAATCTTCTTTGACTGTGAGGCGTTGTACAAATATGATGGACATACAGTCAGACAGGTATATCAAACCTGATTGGGCATTCATGCCGTGGGTCGGTTCCATAGCCTAACTAGCCTGTCACACAAACGCCCTCAAATCAGCCCTTAGTATCAGCATTTCTGAAATATAAGGTGCTACTGACAGCAGAATCTAAACTACTGGACTTCTGGTGCTCTGTATGGTGGATTCCATTATCTGTTGACATAGTGCAGCCAAACAGATGACCTAAATCAAACAGGATAGTCTACAGCATACAGATGTTATGCATCTTATAATGTTAATTCCAATTTCCTTTTAGTGGACAGATTTCTGGTTCAATCCAAATCTAAAGTTTAGGCATGTCAGTGTCAGTGTTTTAAACTGATGGTTAGTGCAACAATTGCACTATGCTGAAGCATAGTCTGCAAATTCTCATTTTTTCAAGCTAATGAGAAAACACTCTCTACCTCAATAGTATGGACTACAACAGATATACATGGCCATTGACTTGGTTCACGTCGGGTCGGAACGTTAATTAGCAAATATTTTTGATGTTTCTATTCACTCATGCACATTGTTTGAGCACTTTAATAGTACGGGCACAGAGAGTGCACTGAGAGAATTTCAAGAGTTTGCAGTTAACATGCTGTTATAGGATAACTAGTGCCGCATGTGGTGTTATATTTAGGAAAGTATTAGCTGTCCTGGGGGTTTTACATTGGACTGACACAGACAGTGTCCTCTCAACTAGACACAAGATTATTTCTTTAGGGACAATTACAAATGCCACATACAGTAGTGGTAGAAATATGCTAAATGTATGTGCTCTCCTCATAATGGGTTTGACCAAGTTTGGTTTTGATAGATCAAAGCCTTATTGGCCGGCATTTCAGAATGTTTTACCACAGAGTGGGGGATGCCATAGAGTCCAATGGCACAAGAACTGTGGGGATCTCCATTACCAACAAAGATGTGCATGCACAACTAATGAAAGTCTATTTGTGTTTTTTTCCCTTAAATACTCAGTGGTCAAATGGAAGAATGCAAACCAGATGCCGTCAGTGACCACTTCACCCAGGGGGACCTCAAGCACATATTCCAGGTTTGGATACAGCTACAGTATATCATGCTGCACTGATATGATGTTACAATAATAATATGGTCTTATTCAAAACCTGGGTATTGTAATGCAAAGCTAACCGCGATATTTGTATACCAGCTGCTTGAAGAGAAGATAATTGACTTTGTGAAGAATGAGCTGAAGAGATTCAAGAAGATTGTTAGTCCAGATTACCAAGAACACTTTGAGGGTAAAGAGCAGGATGAGAGTGATGCCAGAGAAGGGGCTCTCAAGATGGCACTGCACTTCCTGAGGAACATGAAGCAGAAACATATCGCTGACAAACTGCAAGAAAGTAAGAAATGTTCCTTTATTTGCAATTACAAGTCACTAAGAAGCTACGGTACATTACCTAAACAGAACCTTGCTGCAGTGAATGATGAAATTGATGTCTTTGCTGTTGATGGCTTGATAAACATAATTATATTATTTTATTTTTTGTGAATTAGATGAACAGGATGTAGTTTGTCAAAGTGAGCTGAAGAGAAATATCAAGACTAAGTACCAGAGTGTGTTTGAAGGAATACCCAAGCAAGGCAGCTCTGCTCTGCTAGAAAAGATCTACACAGAGGTCTACATCACAGAGGGAGGAAGTGGGAAAGTAAATGAGGAGCATGAAGTCAGGCAGATTGAGTCCATCTCCAAGAGACCCACTGGACAGGAGACACCAATCAAATGCAGAGACATCTTTAGGCCCCTACCGGGCCAAGATAAACCAATCAGAAGTGTCATCACAAAGGGAGTAGCTGGCATTGGCAAAACTGTCTCAGTTCAAAAGTACATCCTGGACTGGGCTGAAGGAAAAGAAAACCAGGATGTCCACTTCATATTTCCACTGCCTTTTCGGGAGCTCAACAGCATGAAAGAAAATCAGCTCTCTTTGATGGATCTTCTCCAAACCTTTTTCTCAGAAACAAAGCAGTTAACTTTTCCCAGCCAGGGGAAGTACAAAGTGTTGTTCATCTTTGACGGTCTGGATGAGTGTCGACTCCGACTTGACTTTCAGAAAAATGAAATATTGGCTGAAGTGACAAAAAAAACTTCAATGGATGTACTCCTGACAAATCTCATCAAGGGTAATCTGCTTTCCTCTGCCCTCCTTTGGATCACTTCTCGACCAGCAGCAGCCATTCAAATTCCTCCGCAGAATGTTGACCGGGTCACAGAGGTACAAGGATTCAGTGACCCTCAGAAGGAGGAATACTTCAGAAAGAGAATATGTGATCATACTCTTGCCAACAAAGTCATCTCTCACATTAAATCATCAAAAAGCCTCCACATTATGTGCCACATACCAGTGTTTTGCTGGATTGCTGCTACTGTGCTTGAAATCGTTCTCAAGAATGAAAGCGGAAAGCAAGTTCCAAAGACTTTGACAGAGATGTACACATATTTCCTTGTTTTTCAAACCAAGCAAAAGAGCCTAAAGTTTGATGGAGTATATGACACAGATCCGCAGTGGAACCGAGCTAGTGTCCTTGCTCTTGGAAAGTTGGCCTACGACCAGCTGGAGAAAGGCAACCTGGTCTTTGATGAAGACGACCTGAGAGAGAGTGGTATCGATGTCAGAGAGGCAGCAGTACAAAGTGGCATTTGCACCCAGATCTTTCGAGAAGAGTCAGGCCTTCATCTGGAGAAGTTGTACTGTTTTGTTCATCTGAGCATCCAGGAGTATTTTGCAGCTTTATATGTGATCCTGATGTTTATAACTGAGGGGAAAGATTTCATGTCCCCACAGGAAGCCTCCAGAAAAGTCCACAGACCAGAGCACAGAGCCATGACCACCTTACAGAAGAATGCTGTGGACCAAGCCATGAAACACGAAGATGGACGCTTTGATCTTTTCCTACGTTTCCTTCTTGGCCTCTCTCTGGAATCCAATCAGAGACTCCTACGTGGCCTACTGCAGAAAGTACAATATGAAGGCCAAGTAGAAATATGCATCTACATTAAATCAAAGATCAGGGAGATTCCATCATCAGAAAGAGTTATCAACCTCTTCCACTGTCTGAATGAAGTCAATGATCACTCCTTAGTGATGGAGGTCCAGAGCTTTCTAAGTGCAGGGACACTTTCTGCAGCCAACCTCTCATCCACACAGTGGTCAGCTCTCGTGTTTGTGCTTCTGACATCAAAAGAAAAGCTGGATGTGTTTGACTTGAAGAAGTACATTTTGTCTGATGAATGTCTTCTAAGGCTGCAGCCAGTAGTGGAGGAATCCCAAAAGGCCCTGTAAGTAGAATGACAATATGTTTTGGATGAAAATGAGGAAGTATTCACATTTAAGTTGATATTATATATGATTTTGAAGCACGGCTATACTAATGTACTTCGTCAAAGTCCTTTCCAGAGAGTTCACTAACTGATGGAATGTTTTCCACTTAAGGCTCAACAGTTGTGGGCTCACTGAGAGGAGCTGTGCAGGTCTGGCATCTGTCCTCACCAAAACATCTTCAAAGCTGAAACATCTGGACCTAAGTGGCAACAGTATTGGAGATGTCGGAGTCCAAGAGTTGTGTAGTGGACTGGGTAACCCAAACTGTACACTGGAGACACTCAGGTAAGACATTTTCGTATCCCATAATGATCAGTTCTGTGGCTTCATTTGTGCAGTATGATGCGTGTGCGTGTGTGTGTGTGTGTGTGTGTGTGTAGAGGGGGGTGTGTCAGGGCCTGGACAGACGAGGAGACCAAGTTGCGTTATACCACTGTTTATTGAAAACTTGGGAAAAGAGGTAGAGGGAGTGTGTGAATGTAGAGCTGGAACTGCTGGTTGAATGAGTTTGTCACACGCTGGGCGGCTGGAGGAGTGTCTCAGGCTCAGAGCACTTGTGAGAGGGATGAGCAGACAGCAGGCAGAGGTTGGTGGTAGTTTCCACGGATAGGAAGGCTTCAGGGAACACACGCACGTCTGGCAGGCAGGCGGGCAGGTAGGCAGGCAGGCAGAAGCAGGCGAGCAGGAACACTGGTGATAGCACAGACAGAAAGGCAGGTAATGGTAATGACAGGCAGAGTGCAGGATGGTTTACCAGGCCTGAAGAGCTGACAGAAATGAGGTCCAGGTCGAAGACAGGAGTCAGATTTGTGATAGCCGACAAACAGTAGAGCTTTGGGTTGCAGACGATCCGACACTGAGCCATTGGAGATCTGGGGTTTAAATACAGGAGCAGAGTAGCAAGTAACAAGGGGCAGGTGGCAGAGTCAATGAGTGAAGAGTGACAGCAGGTGTGGTGACTGATTGAATGAGTGAGTGTGGGCGTGGCTAGTGTTGCTTTCGTCAACGAAAATTATGACTAAATATCGTCGTCAACGAACTTTTTTCACGTGACTATAACGAGACGAGACGCAACGTAAATGCTGGCCATGTGACGATGACTAATTAAATTTATAAGGCAATATCGTTGACGAATAAAAACGAGACTAAATGTGGTTTACAAAATAAAAACCATGCTAACATCTCTCTTCATTTTCGAAGACCAGAAGGACATGAATGTTATAACATTATTTTGTGTCGTTTAGTCGTGTTATTATTTTGCAGTAGGCCTATTTCTGTTTCCTGCGTCTCACTTCAGGGGCGCATCAGGTTGCATGGTCTGATTATCATACCAGAGGACCAGCGTTTCTCGCGTGGGCCTGTTGGTATCCGGTGCTTCTGTCACTCATCTGATCATATTTGATCATGTAGCAAAGGAGCGGTAGATGTATAGCCTATCGTTATCGCTAATATAAGCTAAGAAATATAGGCTACGTTCAGTCCGTTAGATTGGCAACTCTCTCAGTTCAACTTTGCACTAGGCTACTTATCTCACCTCCGCATATAGCCTAGATCTAATTCAGATGAAAATGTTAACAGGCAACTGCAGATTTGATTAGTGTGTAGCCTAAGCTTCTGTCCAGCTGATGCTGGCGCTGTCATATAGCCTAGGCTACAATAATAACATTATTCCACCGATCAGCAACGAAGTTCTAATCGTAGACACATTTTTAATGGAAACTTAGTAGGCTATCTAATGTTGTGTGGGAATTGCAAGAAAACTATTGAAAACAATTCCTTACCAACCACACAAGTGCGCGTGTGTCGTTTATTTAAACGGTAGAAAAACTGAATCAAAGACGGTGCTGTTCATCAACAAAATCAGCATGGAGTTAAAACGTAATTTAAAGTCCCACGCATTTAAAGGGGCAGCGACCACTCAAGGCATAGACCTGTAGCCTACCAAAACTGAGTGATGAACGTGAAATGCGTTTTATAGGCTACAAAACACTGCATTAAGATGACA
Source organism: Sardina pilchardus (assembly GCF_963854185.1). Taxonomy (NCBI): domain Eukaryota; kingdom Metazoa; phylum Chordata; class Actinopteri; order Clupeiformes; family Clupeidae; genus Sardina; species Sardina pilchardus. Next base: position 27,665,628 of record NC_085009.1, read on the forward strand.
ATTGTGTGTAACCACGCTTAGGCTACCTAGTTAATGGTGAAATAGCATCCACATTTACAGCATTCAATAACCTAAGGACAACTTGATCTTAAGTTAAATTGTTCTCAGAAAAGGAACAGCAGGTCTACAGAATATTCCAAATAGTCCTTTCATGGTGACAGGGGGAGACCAAACTCTGTGTAAAATACCTGATTCCACTGTCAATGTTCAGTGTATATGTAACCTGTAATATTTGTAATTTTTTAATCCATGAAAATTAACCAAAATGTATCATTTCCTATTAAAGGGGTAGTTCAGAATTTTGGACATAGGACCTCATTTCCAGGTTAGCCAGTGTGATATTTATCAGTGGAGACCGTTATCTGCACATTTCATCCAGTCCTATAGTTTCAGAGTTCGCTGGTGCTGCCTGCCACTAAAAACAGTCTTACCCAGTCTATGGAGGAACAACCCCTTAAAATAGAATTGCATTAATAAAAAGATGCTAAAATCCAATTTTCATTGACAAAAACAAGACTAAAAGTCATTCGTTTTCGTCAACTAAAACTAGACGAAAATAAGACTAAAATGCTCATACTTTTAGTCGACTAAAACTTGACTAGACTAAAAGAGTATGAACGTGACTAAAACTGATAAAAACTAAAATGACAGCTTGACACAAAGACTAGACTAAAACTAAAACCAAAACAGGCCGCCAAAAACAACACTAGGCGTGGCTAGTAATTGGTGAGTGCAGTGGAATATTACCCGACCAGTGTGACAGAGTAGGCTCATGACAGAACCCCCCCACTAAGGGACGGCCCCAGAAGTCCCCTAGAGGCCCCACCAAACAGGACTGGAGGAGGGGGAACCAGGCGGAGGATCAGAATTCCTCGGACCGGTCAGTCTCCATGGCCTCGTCCTCAGAGAATGCCTGTACTTCCTCATCATCCTCAGCTGGAGGGTCATCAGGATACCCCGGTTCTGAGGCCAGGTCAAGATCAGGTTCAGATTCAGGCAGAGGGCAGGACACACAACGAGAACCCCTTGGCCGACCCCGCCGGAGAGAGGGCTGGTCAGGATGTAGACGGTGGAAGTCGGAGATGAGCGTCGGGTCCACAATCCTCCCAGCAGGAACCCACGTCCTCTCCTCAGGCCCATAACCCTCCCAATCTACCAGATACTGGATGCCCCTGCCCCGTCTTCGTGACTTGAGCAGCCGCCGGACAGTGTAGACTGGGCCCCCCTCAATGAGGCGCGGAGGAGGCGGTTGTGGCGCGGGCGGGACCAGGGGGCTTTCGTGAACAGGTTTTAGCCTAGAGACATGAAAGGTTGGGTGTACCTTCATAGACCTGGGCAACTGGAGCCGAACTGCAGTCGGGCTGAAGATCTTCTGAATGGGAAAGGGCCCAATGTAACGAGGTGCCAGTTTGCGTGATTCCACCCGTAATGGCAGGTCCCGGGCAGATAACCAGACCTTCTGGCCCACACAGTAGGCCGGGGCTGGAGTCCTCCGCCGGTTAGCCCCAGTAGTGTAGCTGGCGACAGACTTAAGGAGAGTGGCACGGGCCTGGGACCAGATGCGGCGGCAACGGCGAGCATAGGCGAGGGCAGATGGGCAGGTGATGTCCCTCTCCTGACTAGCGAACAGAGGTGGTTGGTATCCATAAACACAGTGAAAGGGAGAGAGGCCTGTGGCAGAGCTGGTGAGCGAATTGTGGGCATATTCCACCCACAGCAGGTGTTGAGCCCAAGCCCGGGGGTTACGTGAAGCTGTACATCTGAGGGCCTTCTCCAACTCTTGGTTCATGCGCTCCGTCTGGCCATTAGACTGGGGGTGGAAGCCCGAAGAGAGGCTGTCTGTGGCCCCTAAAAGGGAACAGAACTCTTTCCAAAAGACCGAGGCGAACTGCGGGCCCCGGTCCGAGACAACATCCCTGGGCAGACCATGGACTCGGAATACGTGTTCCAGCACTAATTGGGCAGTCTCCTTCGCAGATGGTAGTTTGGGAAGTGGCACAAAGTGGGTCATCTTGCTGAAACTATCCACTATTGTGAGGATAACTGTGTGTCCGTCAGATGGGGGTAGTCCAGTTACAAAGTCCAGGGAGACGTGAGACCAGGGCCGCAAGGGCACAGGCAGAGGTTGGAGAAACCCAGATGGCGGCTGGTTGGAGGACTTATGCTGGTTGCATGTAAGGCAGGCTCTCACGAATTCCTGGACCTCCCTCCGTAAAGAGGGCCACCAAAAGCGCTGGGAGAGGAGGTGGAGGGTGCGTGTGGTTCCGGGGTGACAGGCAAGGCGAGAGTCATGACCCCACTGGATGACCTGAGACCTTAAGTTCTCTGGAACAAAGAGACGATTAGTGGGGCAAGCACTGGGGGCAGGTTGGTCTCGTATGGCTTCTTGCACCTGTCTCTCAATGTCCCAGGTCAATGCTGCGACGACACAGGGGCTTGGAAGGATGGGCGTCAGATCCTCCTTACATGTTTTGTCCCCCTGGAACATTCGGGAGAGTGCGTCGGGCTTTGTGTTGCATGATCCAGGTCGATAGGAGAGTGTGAAGTTGAACCGAGTGAAGAACAGAGCCCAGCGGCATTGTCTGGAAGTCAGTCTCTTAGTGGATTGGATGTATTCCAGATTCTTGTGATCTGTCCAGACCAGAAACGGGACCATGGAACCCTCCAGCCAGTGACGCCACTCTTCCAAGGCGAGCTTAACAGCTAGTAACTCACGGTTGCCAATGTTGTAGTTACGCTCCGCCGGAGATAGCCGGCGAGAGAAGAATGCACAGGGGTGCAGCTTGCCATCCTCCACTGCCCGTTGAGATAGCACTGCCCCGACCCCCACATCTGAGGCATCCACCTCCACCACAAACTGGCGATCCGCATCAGGCATCTGGAGGATGGGAGCAGAGGTGAACCGAGCCTTAAGGGTGTCAAAAGCTTTGTTGGCTGCCGGGGTCCAGGCAAATGGTTGTTTGGTGCTGGTCAAAGCAGTGAGAGGGGATGCAATTACACTGTAATTACATATAAACTTTCTGTAAAAGTTGGCAAACCCCAGAAACTGTTGTAGCTTCTTCCTGTTCTCCGGTATGGGCCACGTAACCACCGCCGACACTTTGGCTGGATCCATCTGGATGCTTCCCTCTGCCACAATATACCCCAGGAAAGCCACGGAGCTGGCATGAAACTCACACTTCTCTGCCTTGACGTATAGGGAGTTCTCGAGGAGTCGACGAAGGACCTGCTGGACATGACGGACGTGCTCGGACAGGGTCTTAGAAAAAATTTAAATATCGTCCAGGTAAACAAAGACAAATTTGTTCAGCATATCCCGTAAAACATCGTTCACAAGAGCCTGGAAAACTGCTGGTGCGTTGGTGAGGCCAAACGGCATGACCAGGTACTCATAGTGACCAGTTGAGGTGTTGAAGGCCGTCTTCCATTCGTCGCCCTCCCGTATCCGCACCAGATGGTAAGCATTTCTCAGATCCAGTTTGGTGAAGACTGTGGCTCCCTGGAGTAATTCAAAGGCAGAGGAGAGCAATGGCAGAGGGTAACGATCTTTGACTGTGATTTCATTCAAGCCCCGGTAGTCAATGCATGGCCGAAGAGACCCGTCTTTCTTACCCACGAAGAAAAAACCTGCTCCGGCAGGTGAAGAGGACGGACGAATAATTCCAGCCGCCAGGGAGTTGTTGATGTAATCCTCCATGGCTTTTCTTTCAGGAGCGGACAGGGAGTAAAGACGGCCCTTCGGTGGTGTGGTTCCTGAAAGGAGGTTGATGGCACAGTCATATGGTCGGTGAGGAGGGAGTGAAGTAGCCTTGACTTTATTGAACACCTCCCGGAGCCCATGATAGCACACTGGAACGCTTGAGATGTCGGGACAGAACTGGCAGTCTTGGGATGGAGTGGCAGGGCAGCAGCTTTCAAGCAGGACTGGTGACAGGCGTCTCCCCACTCCCTTATGGTTCCAGTCTCCCAGTCAACATGAGGGTTGTGCTGACTGGGTGGTTTCATGGTGATTACCTGACAGCATCATCGAGATGGGGGTAGTGAGATGAGTAACGGTGCCCAGAACATGTCCATCTAATGCCCGGGCAGGAACTGGGGAAGGCAGGTGATGGTTTCTCAACCCCAGCTGACGAGCCAGTTCGGTGTCCATAATGTTGGCCTCAGCGCCAGAGTCTAGCAAGGCCGCCATGGTGTGGGTTGAATCTTGAAGACGGAGGCGGACCTGAAGCAGGGGTTTACGGTTTAGGGGAGACTGGAGATTCATTGAGCTCAACCGGACCCCCCCTACTCCCGGTGAGCTCTGGCTTTTACTGGACAGGTTGCAACTCGATGCCCCTCTCCCCCGCAGTACAGACACAGACGGGAGGCTGCCGTTCTTCAGGGGAGAGGACGGCACGGCCAATCTCCATGGATTCGGGCTGGTCACACAGGTCATGTGGATGGCTGGGTGGAGGCAAGGAGGTAGAGACGTTGCTCCGGGTGCGGGTGAACGGCTGGCTCTGGCGTCCCTTCTCCCGCCTGCGGGCTTGGACACGCCGGTCAATGCGGACTGCGAGGGCTACTGCCTCATCTAATGTCTGGGGCAGGTCGTGGGAAACCAGCTCATCTTTGATATAGTCGGCCAATCCATGGAAGAAGGCGTCTACCACTGCTGCTGCATTCCACTCACTTCGCCGTGGCAGGGTGCGGAAGTCAATGGAGAAGTCTGCCACTGTTCGGTTTCCCTGGCGGATACTCATCAGGGACCGGGAAACCTCTGCTGTTGAGAACCCATTATCAAAAACCTTTAACATCTCATCAGCGAACCGCTGTTTATTGAAAACTTGGGAAAAGGGGAAGAGGGAGTGTGTGAATGTAGAGCTGGAACTGTTGGTTGAATGAGTTTGTCACACGCTGGGCGGCTGGAGGAGTGTCTCAGGCTCAGAGCACTTGTGAGAGGGATGAGCAGACAGCAGGCAGAGGTTGGTGGTAGTTTCCACGGATAGGAAGGCTTCAGGGAACACACGCACGTCTGGCAGGCAGGCGGGCAGGTAGGCAGGCAGGCAGAAGCAGGCGAGCTGGAACACTGGTGATAGTAGTGATGTTATCCGTGAACCCCCTGCTTCGATGCGTGTATCGAAAACATGAACCAATTTGAGATGAAGCTTGTATCGGAGCTTGATTCGTTTGGTGATAATCACGTGACCAGTGACGTCCGAAGCTTCGTTTCACACACACCCATGTGACTGCTTCGAAGTTTGATTCAAAGCTGTAGCGCGACACTGGGCGGGGGTTTAGGTTCACTGTGTAAAAGCACTTCGGCAATCAATTGACTCAAACTGACTTGCCGACGCATCAAGTCTGCTGATGGCACACAAGTGAAGTGTCTGGACTCGTGGCCTTCTTGTGAGCACGCGCGACCCCCGATGAGTCTCTACTGTTTTGCGAGTTCGAGTCCGGGCGTGTGCAAGGCGCGACTGAATCGCGCAGGTTCAACACAAAACAAGTTAGAAGATCCCTAAATAACCTTAATTATCCATGTTATTATTTATTTATCCATTAACTCATGTTCAAGATGTATTCATCTTTGACTCACAGACATTCATAGCTAATAACTACGAAACAGTCTGTGACACAAGGCTATCCTAAACTTTCACCACTAGATGTCCTCATAGAGTTCTGAAGCTTCGAGTACTGAACCTTTTTTCGATACAATTGGATTGAATGCCTCACTGGTTCAGAAAGCTTCAGTTCGCCATCACTAGGTGATAGCACAGACAGAAAGGCAGGTAATGGTAATGACAGGCAGAGTGCAGGATGGTTTACCAGGCCTGAAGAGCTGACAGAAATGAGGTCCAGGTCGAAGACAGGAGTCAGATTTGTGATAGCCGACAAACAGTAGAGCTTTGGGTTGCAGACGATCCGACACTGAGCCATTGGAGATCTGGGGTTTAAATACAGGAGCAGAGTAGCAAGTAACAAGGGGCAGGTGGCAGAGTCAATGAGTGAAGAGTGACAGCAGGTGTGGTGACTGATTGAATGAGTGAGTGTGGGCGTGGCTAGTAATTGGTGAGTGCAGTGGAATATTACCCGACCAGTGTGACAGAGTAGGCTCATGACAGGGGTGTAGGGGAAGGGGGGGGGGGGGTAGTGATGTTGCAAACGTGGGAAGAACACCAGAGCATAAGTAAGTGGGCATACAGTGTGGCTGATGAAGTTTTCTCCCTAACACACACACACACACACACACACACACACACACACACACACACACACACAAAGAGTATTGTAAATTAGACAGTAATGTTCATTGTCCAAAAGTATTTCTTCTACTTCTCTCTACAGCCTGTCAGACTGCAGTATTGGAGAGGAAGGCTTCAGAGCTCTTGCATCAGCACTGAGATCAAACCCCTCACACATGAGAGAGCTGCAGCTGAGTGGGAATAAAGCAGAAGACTCAGGAGTGAAGCATCTTTCTTCTCTTCTGGAGGGTCCCAATGGTAAACTGGAGAAACTACAGTGAGTATCACAAGACCAAATACTGAGTTGCTATCAGTGAATTTGACAGTGTGTTTTTATCTTTTTATCTCACACAAACACACACACACACACTGAGTCAGTCAGTCACTCTCTCACTCACTCACACTTGTATTCCCCTTAAGGCTCAACAGTTGTGGGCTCACTGAGAGGAGCTGTGCAGGTCTGGCATCTGTCCTCACCAAATCATCTTCAAAGCTGAAAAATCTAGACCTCAGTGCCAACAGTTTTGGGGATATTGGTGTCCAAGAATTGTGTAGTGGACTGGGTAACCTAAACTGCACACTGGAGACACTCAGGTAAGACATTTCAGTATTCCTCAATAAGCTACATGATACAGCAGTGATTTTGTCCAGTGTTTGTGTGTGTGTGTGTGTGTGTTGGGGGGGGGGGGTCTTTACATAACAGTGATGTTGTTCAGTGTGTGTGTGTGTGTGGGGGGGGGGTCTTCACACAGCAGTGTTGTTGTCCAGGGGGGAGGTGGGTCTTATCACAACAACTTAGTGTTATACTTGGAAAACTACAGTACATATTGCGTGCTTTCTGGTGCATTGACTAAATTATAATTTCCTTTCAGGCTCTCTGACTGCAGTATCACTGAGAGGAGCTGTGCAGGTCTGGCATCTGTCCTCACCAAAGCATCTTCAAAGCTGAAAAATCTAGACCTCTGTGCCAACAGTTTTGGGGATATTGGTGTCCAAGAATTGTGTAGTGGACTGGGTAACCCAACATGTACATTGGAGACACTCAGGTAAGACATTTCAGTATTCCTCAATAAGACATTTCAGTATTCCTCAATAAGATACATGATACAGCAGTGATGATGTCCAGTGTGGGGGTGTGTGTGTGTGGGGAGGGGGGTCTTCACATAACAGTGATGTTGTTCAGTGTGTGTGTGTGTGTGTGGGGGGGGGGGGGGTCTTCACACAGCAGTGATGTTGTCCAGGGGGGGAGGTGGGTCTTATCACAACAACTTAAGGCTGGCTTACATTGCACGATTTTGGCCTGTTTTAACAGTCGGCGACTAAAGCCTACCTTACATTGCCAGACTTTGCAAAGATTTGGAAAAGATTTTTGAAAGACTACAGTCTCAGACCCTCTCACATCTAAAGACAATTCATTGAGTTTTTAGTCACAGGCCAGTCTCATATTAGGATTTTGCAAAGACTGTGGGTCACTATTTACAAGACTGCTGCTAGATTCCTTCAAATTCTTTCCATCGTGCAATAGGCTACACCTCATCATTCACAGGAAATCACATGATAGCCTACTCATATCAAAGTAATTTTTTTCGCGTTTCTGCAGCATTGTTTGATGTGTGACATCACTAACAGATATAGAGTTGTTCTGTCACGTAGAACAGCCGGCTAATAAATTATAAGAAATGAAATAACAAATAATCATAAAGGCTACAGCTGTCGCCTATTTTGCCCCTTCCTGTTTCATGTTCGCGCAAGGTTACTATTGGTTTTTAATGTTCACGTCACTATTTGCATGAGCCACGACTGAAAAGACTTCCGATAATATCAAACATGTTTGATATTGTCGTAACGGCAAAACTAGAAAAAGACTGCCTCCGACGGACTTAAAACAGCTAAGATTGGCACCTTACACTAAACGATTTAGATGACGGGAGCGCGCTGCGATTTCAGTACAACTCCCAAGATTTCCGCCCGATTGTGGAAATTTAGTCGCCGACTGTTAAAACAGACCAAAATCGTGCAATGTAAGCCAGCCTTATATATATAGTGTTATACTTGGAGATCTACATTGTGTGTTTTCTGATGCATTGACTAAATAATAATTTCCTTTCAGGCTCTCTGACTGCGGTATCACTGAGAGGAGCTGTGCAGGTCTTGCATCTGTCCTCACCAAAGCATCTTCAAAGCTGAAAATTCTAGACCTCAGTGACAACAGTATTGGAGATAATGGGGTCCAAGAACTGTGTAGTGGACTGGGTAACCTAAACTGTACACTGGAGACACTCAGGTAAGACATTTCAGTATTCCTCAATAAGACATTTCAGTATTTCTCAATACAGTGATTTTGTTGATGGGGGAAAAACAAATTGTGTTTTTTGGTGCATTGACTAAATAATAATTTCCTTTCAGGCTCTCTGACTGCAGTATCACAGAGAAGGGCTACGCTAGTCTGGCTTCAGCCCTGAGGTTAAATCCCAAACACCTCAGAGATCTTGATCTCAGAGGAAATGATCCAGGGAAATCTGGAGTCAAGCTGCTTTTAGACCTGAAGGAGGATCCACAGTGTACACTGAGAAATATCCAGTAAGTATATTTCTGGAAGAGCAGTGGACAGTTCAGTTGTGTATCAAAGATTGTCAAATGCTTCATATACTGTATTTCATCAAGCTGGTGAAGTTTCACCAGAGCTTGATGAAGAGCTCAGGTCCTGCAGAGAAAACTCTGTGAGATTCAAAGCTGCAGCACCAGGCCAAGCAGATAAAATACTGTACACACACATACGGTAAATGGGTAGCAATACACCCGGAAAACAGCACATGCAGGTCATCATTTCATTATTACTCGATTGTCTGTCTCGCCAAAGTCTTTGTGTCTTTTTATGCCCACATCAGTGTTGATTATGTCAGTTGAGATTAAAGGTTTGTTGTCCTCCTTATTTGTCCAGGTTCCTGAAGAGTAGTGCTGCTGAGGAAGCCTATGCTGCTGTGGCTTCAGCTGTGGGTTCAAACCCCTTACTCATGACTGAGCTGGATCTGAGTGGACGCATACCAGGAGTCTTGGGAGTGACTCAGCTGTGTGCTTTACTGCAGGATCCACACTGCACACTGCAGACATTAAGGTTAGTGGATGGTGTTCACTTCACATAAAACAGCTGAGGTTAAAAGTGGTGTTGGTGATGTTGTTACAAAACCATCATTGTTTTCTTAATTACACCAACGTTAAACTGGAGAAATCTGAAAATAGACTATTCTATGTCCTTTCTTTTCCCATATAGAAGTGCAGTTTGGTGAAATGTATACAGTGTTGTGTGTTCACTAAAGTGAGGCTGATTCATTGTAAGATGCTCTGATGTGTATAAGCAATGATAATGCAGCTGTAGCAACAGCAGCTGTAAAGGGGGGTGAGTGATGAATCTCACTGAATGGAAATAAGATTTGCTTTCATGAGATGACCAGTAGTCTTTGCAACACACGCAAGGACACACACACACACACAGTGGCTGGCACATTGCCGGTGCTACAGTATGTGGCAGCTTGGCACAGCTTGACACACACACACACACACACACACACTATTGTGTGTGTGTGTGGCAGCTTGGCACAGCTTGACACACACACACACACACACACACACACTATTGAGTCAGTGAGTCACTATATCATTCAGTTACCCAGTCACTGACACTATAACACAAAAAACATGCACTCTCTCTCTCTGTTTCATACACACACACACACACACACACACACACACACACACACACACACACACACACACACACACACACACACACATTCACATACTTCAGTGCGCGCGCATGCGCACACATATGAGGGGCCCTTTAGGACATTATTCAGAATTGCCTCTGACACAGTATACTGAAACCTCTCACACATTATACTGAAACCTCTCGCACACTATACTGAATTCTCTCGCACACTATACTGAAACCTCTCACACGCACGAGTGAAACGCTCTCATATACAGTGGGTACGGGTTGAGAATGCACCTTCTCCCGCGGGACTCCCGAAGAGATCCCGCAGGCCGTCAAGCCGATTTTTTTCGAGGCTAAGGCAATGTACCCAAACAACCACCAGGTGGCAGAAAGTTTCATCAAGTTTCATCCCGCATTTCAAAATGATGAAGACCGCATATCCGTCAATAGTCGACTCCTTAATCTCATTTAATCATTACAATGAAGGTGATGACTGGCGAAATTATTCAAACGACGTTTCAATGAACCATTGTTGAAATGAATGAAAATGGTAATAGAAAATCGCCTACAGCCTAACGCCGACACAGCTGATTCTTTGATTGATTCTAAGCTGTTTTGATGTAGGGGATGGGTAAACTGGCGCGCTACAAACATGCTACCAATCAAATGTAATATTAGTAGGACTAGCCTACTTAGACACTTTAGTCATAGGCAACGTTGCCATGTTAATTTGGGCTAGAAGTGCTTGCTTGTGGTGGCGCTCCTGTCCGCTGCTTCTCCCGAATTGTGTGGCAAATTTGTCAGCAATCAGCTTAGTCAAATCATATTTATTTATCTTTGTCGCCATGGTTTTGGGGGAAACGCGGAGAAACGAGATGGTCAGTCCTCGTATTTTTTCTTCGCGTTTCATTATAAGAAATAAACAATCATCTACACTAAACAGAAAGTTTCCTACGATGGGGAGAAGTGGCCGCAAGGACTGCATCGATAAGATCAACGAATACAGTAATGTTTTACAACCCAGCTGGTATCCGCTGTTCATTCCGACATATCCCCACTCGGCGGTAGGCCTAGGCCTATTTAACTTTTTTTTTTCAAACAACGTGCCATTCCGACATGAGGTCATTAATAGGCTATTAATGTCATAACTATTAGGCTATCATTAGGCTTACTATGCATGGCTGTAGGCAGCTATGAGGCCACTGAGATCTGGACCTCATCGGTTTTGTGAAAGCCGATTGGAAATACATAAGTTTAGAGCGAACGTTTCAACTATGTTTGCCATGGTAGACAAAAACACCCAAATAAAACAATAGCCTAAAAAATAACTGCATGCGTAATGGACACGGCTCTATATCCTAAATAATTTTCGAGGTTCGCCATTTGGTAATATGACCTATCCTTACTGACAATAATTTAGATTGAGCACAACTAAAGTTGCACGAAGGCAAAATACAGTCCTAAAAGCCTATTCTATATAGCCTGGCCAATATTGTAGATGTGCAAAAGCAGCATTTGCGTGCGTGCTTGCCGGTGAGGTGTAGCCTACACAAATGAGCATAACATCTGATTATTAAAGTATGGCTATAGGATAAGAGTTGGTTTAAAATTCAAGTGTAGTAAAAAAGTTTGTGCACATCCCCGGTCAAGGTGCAGAACAAGAGTAGGCTAAATCATAAAAAAAATGGAAAAAGGTTCGCACACTTGAAATCCTTCTTTTTTGATTTGATTTGATTTTCGTGTGGTCTTCTTCAGATTAAAATTCAAGTACGTGCGCTATTTAACCCCTCGAGACCGACTGCAGTCTGCTGACACAGCCAGACGACTCTCCCAACCCATTCATTCGTTTTGGCCGATATAACCCATTCATTCGTTTTGTGCGTATATAGATTCCTGCATGCTGCATTACCGTGACCCTAAGCCTACCTTGTGGATGATTTTTTCTCATTGGAATACAGCAGGACAGAATGCCTTTTATCTAACAAACGCAAAAGCTGAGATTGTTGGAAGGACTAGGCTACTCAACAAACTTGTTTTTCGTTTCTGGGAGATCTCGTTATCGTTTTGGATTGTCGGATTTTTATACTTAGCCTATTGTTTGGACTTATGGACAATGAACTTTGAGGGGTGGTTGTTAGTGCTTTACAAAGCTTTGTGTTAATAAGTGTCGGTCCTCCTATCCTTCAGCTCACTGCGCGATGCAGTTGCGCATAGTGGCCACGAAGTCATTAACTGTTTACGACACAATACATGATATTTGTATTTTTCGTTTCTTAGACTTAATGCATGTTTGACATGTAAACAGGCCTTCAGTCCGTTAACTTAAGGCCTTCTTTTGCATGGGGTTGCTCGCATCCGCCCGTAACCAGACTATTATGTGCGTAGTGGCTGCATACTCTTGATTATAATAAGAGGCAAATTGTTACAGGACAACTTAAACTGACTTCCCCAATGCTTCCCCGCAGCACATTACATTTTAATATAGGCTAATATAGGATGAACAAAGTCTATGCTATATTAAATCCAGTAGCCTAATAATTCTATGTGCCACGTCCGATTTCGCAAGTGATGTAGTAGGCTACGTTTAAACATCGACAAACGTCTGTGAGACTACCCATTTCATGAAGAGCAATTGTCTTGTGCGATCATTCCCCCTCCCCCACACTTGTCTAACCAGTTCACCAGACATTATAGCCTACCTATATGCGGCATTGAGGACGATTGCCTCCCTCCCCCCTCTCTCTCGACAGACACTTCCTGACACTAGGGCTCGGGATCATGACATCAAAACTTCGCGGGCACAGCCACATTGGCAGCTTCACTCCTTAGTTTACTATGGATTACTATGGATTTACTCCCGCCTTTTAGTGTGTTCCTGTTACTTAGTTTTTGCCTTCTTGGTAGTATGTTGCTGTGTAGTGGGGTGTAACAGTGCAACCCACGATCGCAAGAGGAAAAGAATAAATCGCTACTATATTTCTGCGTCTTGTCTTGTGCATCTGAATGAATGGATATTACGTTCAGTGCGCTACCAAATGGCGGCGATATTCCTAGAATGCAAGGCGTGTGCCCGAGCCCTATTATGTAAACATGTGTGTGTGTGTGTGTGTGTGTGTGTGTGTGTGTGTGTGTGTGTGTGTGTGTGTGTGTGTGTGTGTGTGTGTGCGCTGAACCACGAATTCACATATTAACTTTTCTTTTCAGCAGACATCGCAATCATAAAAAAATCGCAAAACTTTTTAATAAAATAATGCCTCTTGTCTTAATGGGTTCCGGAGGTTCGTAGAGTAAGTTTTGAACCCCGGTCGCTGACGTATGATTAAGATGCCTCAACCAGTTACGCCACAGTTCGAGTGTCAATCTCTTCGCACTTAGCCAAGAAATATAAAGGATTCAGTCAGTGGAGTTCATTTATTCGCGGCATGCACTTGAAACGCCGATCAAAAGTTCTGACATGTTAAACTGACGTTAGTCATTAATTCACCACATGATAAAATGCTGTTATATTGACGCACAGTAGCCCACGGTAGTCTATGTCTATCTCTGAATCAACATGAACATGCATAACGAGATCCATATATTCTAAGTTGCTAGAAACTTCTTTTGCGGAGCTAGGCCTACTAGTCGATGGTTACAATGAATCACCCTCACTGCCCTATCGCATATCTGACCATCCATTGTTACAATGTTACAAAATGCGCGATCTTCTCCATGCATGTAGCCTACGGTTATAAGTAAAGTGACATGATAGGCATGTAGGCCTATTAAAGATATTTCTGTTTAATACATTTTATTTTCAGTTGTCAAAAGTGGTGGGGACAAAATCTGTGATAAAGTGCTGGGTAAGCTACCCAGCGTCGCCGGTTAAATGAACATGCCTCCGTTTTAAAATAGCCTATAGGCCTACACATTTCTAAGTATTCCTAGCATAAATGTAGCCTAAATGTCCATCTTGTCCATCTCTTTCGTCTTCGCCTTGACAATAATAGCCTATTCACGGAAATGCGGTCTTGTAACCGTAATGAATTAATGAATTAATCTAAGGTTGCCTATATCGAGTCTTTCAGGTTGAATTGAAGGCTTCTAAACCCATTTTCATTAATTTCAACAATGGTTTATTGAAACGTCGTTTGATTATAATTTCGCCAGTCATCACCTTCATTTTAATGATTAAATGAGACGGATTAAATGAGACGGATATGCGGAGCATTTCTCTCCCTCTCCATTGACCAAAACGTTGCTCTGGCATCTCTGCTGGACTGACTGAGTTATAGGCTACGTCGAGTGAGAGAGCCAGCTGTGAGGTACGCTGTAAAACATTCGAAAACTCTGAAACTGCAATCTGACATGCCGAGCGTGATGTCTCTTTTCTCCGCTTGTCACCAGCGCGGTGTCTTCGGGTTTTTCCGTGTTTTCCGGTATGAGCCGAACCTTCATTTTATTAAGGCGGCCTTATGTTGCCCCCTTGCGGTTGCAGTTTTAATTAAAGTCCCGATGCTTCGGGAGTCCCGATGTGCGGGAAAGAAAGGAGCATTCTCAACCCGTACCATCTGTACACAACTGAAATGCTTTCATACACGCATGTGAAACCTCTCACACATTATACTGAAAACCTCTCATACACACTAGTGAACTGCTTTCAGACACAACTGGTTTCATGTGTGTGTGATAGTGCTGTGCGATACTACGGTATATATCGTTGTACAACGAAAAATGTCTATCGTACGATACAGTCCTCTACCGTTTATATTGTAATTTAAACGCGTGTGGCTGTGACTGCTCAGATAATTTAACTGCAGGTGTGTTGCTGCTTCTCGCAGCGGGCAACGTAAACTTAATTTTCTGACTCGGGTGGCCAGGCAAATATGAACGCAGCTAGTAAACAAATTAAACTTTTTTTGAAGTTGGCATAAAGACTAGTGTTGCACGGTGCACCGATACTACAATAGTATTGCAATACCCTGAAATGAAAAATGCCACAACACCTAATGTTTACAATACTTTCAAGAATGACTGTGTTCTTCTGAAGAAGCCTAACGTGCGGTGTGCGCAAGGCAGGTCTCCCATAAAAGCTAGCCTGTGGCTGTGCGTCTTTTCCCCCCTCACACACTCGTATGCGCAGCAGTGCTATTAACAGCGAGACGTGACTGCTAGTTTAAGTGATGCTATTGTAACACACAATAATAGGATAATATCAAGGTGATTTGTTCACTTGCATCTCTCAAATGTGTGTTGCTAACCTACAGTATCTAGGCTATGGGATTTAGATCATTTAGGCTTACTATTGGGTTTAACGTCATTTAGAAATAGGCTATGCAATCTCTTAGAAGTTCTATGATCCTAAAAAGATTGTCTTCGACTTGATACATTTTTGAACATTTATTTAATCTAATGATATAGAAAACAAAGAATTGCACCTCTGATTGCATATACGCGCTATGCGCAACTATTATTATTCACTAGCCTAAAACAATGAGACTGTAAGCTAATTACACTCACATATTTCTTAAAGTGACAGGCACTCAATTACACCTACTGTACACACAACCACAACTGTTAAAAAAGTTTAATAATAGGAGAAAAGATAAGAAAAATTACATTCACGTGTGGATATAAATATATTTAAGTAATACTATATCGGGATATACAGTATATCGTTATCGTGATATAGAATTGCCTATATCGGGAAATAACTTTTTGTCCATATCGCACAGCACTAGTGTGTGAGAGGATTTCATATGTGTGTGTAAGAACATTTCAGTAGTATGCGTGAGAGGATTTCATGTGTGTGTGTGTGTGAGAGGATTTCATATGTATGTGTGAGAGGATTTCATATGTGTTTGTGAGAGCATTTCAGTAGTGTGTGTGAGAGGATTTCATATGTGTGTGTGAGAGAGGATTTCACTTGAACAGGAAGGTGTTTTCGTTAAACAGTCATTGCGCGCATCCAATAGACGAATTCGGATCTCGATTTGTCTATGACGCCATCTGACGACTACAGGTATACTAATGTACTTCGTCAAAGTCCTTTCCAGAGAGTTTAGTAACTGGTGGAATGTTTTCCCCTTAAGGCTCAACAGTTGTGGGCTCACTGAGAGGAGCTGTGCAGGTCTGGCATCTGTCCTCACCAAAGCATCTTCAAAGATTAAAAAAATTGGACCTCAGTGCAATAAGACATTTTAGTATTCCTCAATAAGACATTTTAGTATTCCTCAATAAGACATTTCAGTATTCCTCAATAAGACATTTTAGTATTCCTCAATAAGACATTTTAGGATTCCTCAATAAGACATTTCAGTATTCCTCAATAAGACATTTCAGTATTCCTCAAATTGAATTGAATTGAAGAGCGCCGCCATATTGCTAGGGGCAATATCGACCGATAGATCAATGGAAGCCTATGGAGAAACAGGTGTCTCTGAGTGGAAATGATCGGAGTACAGACCCTGTGGGCTTTGTACAAATCTTAGCACCTTCTTAACATATGGTAATGGCCTTGTACATGTAAAATCGCACGTTTATGTTTTCTGTTGTTGTATTTGACAGTCCTATAAAGGCCTGTAGAGAACAAGTTTTGAGTTGGCTGTAATAGTACTGACTAGTGTGGCAAGGCTAATTTCACGTCAGTTAACTATGGTTTCGTTGTGAATTGAAGGCAAATTAATTCTGAAACGTAACATTACTTATGTAGTCACTTTATTATAATAGTATTCATACAGTCTTAACCTGTCTAATTTTATGAAAGTAAGTTAGCCTACCTGTTAGCTTGTTGCTGCCATAGCATAATGTAACGTAAGCAGCCAGGGCAGGATAACATCAGGAAAAGTGTCAATTTCTTTGCCCAATTGAATTGTTAAGCATAAAAGTTTCTGGAGTCATGTAAAGGCAAAAGTTTCCACTGGTCAAACGATATCCGTATGATCTGTCTCCTCTTACTGTTGTCAAATGCCGCCATTTGAATGTTGGTTGTCAGACAGCTTGCTGTAGTAATGAAATGGTAACGTTCGAAGTGGCAGAACTGACGGCGTCATGAACTCATCTCCCATTTTAAACCATCAAAACGGCCAAAAGTCACAGTTTTTTTTATGAAACGATTATATGTCAAATATTTAAATAAATCCGACAATATATTTTAATGAGTTTGGGTGTGTTTTTAATTGTTCTTATCAAAATGTTTATTTTTTCTCCACGTAAATAGTGTTATTTTTTTGTTTTCTTAACGTAGTTTAGCTACTTGTAACCATGACATATAATTTATGCCCATCGATTGAAATATTTATGGGTTTTGAGGACTTTATACATCTTATCATCACATACTGTAAGAGTGATGTTGTCTAGTGGGGGGAGGGTCTTATCTGGCACAACTTAGTGTTATACTTGGAAAACATATTGTGTGTTTTCTGGTGCATTGACTAAATAATAATTTTCCTTCCAGGATCTCTGACTGCAGTATCACAGAGAAGGGCTACGCTAGTCTGGCTTCAGCCCTGAGGTTAAATCCCAAACACCTCAGAGAGCTTGATCTCAGAGGAAATGATCCAGGGAAATCTGGAGTCAAACTGCTTTTAGACCTGATGGAGGATCCACAGTGTACACTGAGAAATGTCCAGTAAGTATTTCTGGAAGAGCAGTGGACAGTCCAGTTGTGTATCAAAGATTATCAAATGCTCATGGATATGTTTCATCAAGCTGGTGAAGTTTCAGACTGCTTGCAGTTGACTTTTTTGTGGTTGAGACACCTTCTGTAGAGATTCAGTTGGTCTTTAATGACCAGACATGGACATGATATTTGAAGAGTTATGGAGAGAGAGATGCCGCACACTCCGGGTTTCAACAGACTATGCGTATGCGATCTGAAGAAGGCCGTAGGCCGAAACGTTACCACTTTTGTAATAAATAGTCTGTTGAAACTCAGAGTGTGCGGCATCTCTCTCTCCATAAGTTTATATCAGTTGCCTGCAGCTCGATTTTGGTGTGCGTTTGCACCTCTCCTTCATGATATTTGAAGAGGCCAGATAAGCTAATGTCCTGCAGAGAGACCTGAACCTGTAAGATTTAAAGCTGCAGCACCAGGCCTAGGAGATAAAATGATAACACACAACATAAATGGGTAGCAATACACCCTTTCTGAAGACACTCTAAGTTACTCGATTTTCTGTCTCGCCAATGTCTTTGTGTCTTTCTATGTCCACATCAGTGTTGCTTATGTCAGGTGAGATCAAAGGTTTGTTAAAGGTTTGTTGTCCTCCTTATTTGTCCAGCTTCCTGAAGAGTAGTGCTGCTGAGGAAGCCTGTGCTGCTGTGGCTTCAGCTGTGGGTTCAAACCCCTTACTCATGACTGAGCTGGATCTGAGTAGACGCATACCAGGAGTCTTGGGAGTGACTCAGCTGTGTGCTTTACTGCAGGACCCACACTGCACACTGCAGACATTACGGTCAGTGGATGTTGTTGCATTCACTTCACATAAAACAGCTGAGGTTAAAGGTGGTGTTGCCGCTGTTGTTACAAAACCAATCATCGTTGTTTTCTTACTGTAACGACGCCAACATTAAACTGGAGAAATCTGAACATAGACTATTCGGTAACACTTTACATTACGGCTCGCTAATAAGGTGGTAATTGTATGGTAATTTCTATGTAATTTCATGGTAACAATCCCTTGTTACCACTTATTACAGTATTACTTATTATTGCAGTTTCTAGTGCAATTACTCTGCAGTTTCTAGGTAATAGCAATGCAAACAGCATTAATTAAGGTGGTAATTTCTATGGTATTTTTATGTAATTTCATGGTAATAATATTTTGTAGCCCCTTATTACTAGTAATTTCTATGCAATTTCCAGTGCAATTACTCTGCAGTTTCTAAGTAATAGTGTTAAAAACAGCTTTAATTTTAAGTTTAATAAAATGGTAATGTTTTAAAATGAATCTAGTTCTTGAAATGATAGTCCAGGATACTTATTGTTTTTGTTTAATTACCTGAAAAACAAGGAGGTAATTTCCAGGAAAATATACAGCATCAGGGCCGTAAAATATACTATCACTTATTTCCACTCAGTTACTTAGTTATTACCATCTCTGATCTGAAATAGGTTACCGTGTACTGACATTCAACACACAACCACATGTTGAGCACAACCTTAACTTTGTTCTGCAAAAAAACATTGTTTTCACACATTTAACATGTTCTGCGATAATAAAACAACATAATCAAATTCTGAAACAGTAGGCTAAATATTTTATTTGCAGTGCACCCTAAACCTACCAAAACATTCATACAGGTACAGAGGTGACGTGTTTGTTACAGATGAAAATATTTAGGGCTGTCCACGACCAAGGATTTCGTTGGTCGACCAGAGGCTGTCATTTACTCCGACTAATCGATTAATCGCCCCCCCCCCCCCCCCCCCCAAAAAAAAAAAAAAAAGCATACATATCTGATATAGCTGATATAGCAAAATCGTTATGCATTGACGGTCATTAGGCTATGCGTGACGCCTGCGATACTTATGACAGGATAGTCAGCAGACGCCTACAGTTAGTTTAAGCTAATATCAACGTATGTATGTAGGCTACTACCCTTGTTGACACTTTTAGTGCGAATCCGCTAACTAGACGAGCGTCAGATTTTCTTTGGCTGGGATAAACTTCTCCCCTAACGCTGATTGTGCATGTAACGTTAATGTTGTGCCCACATACATTGTCAGAAAGGTTCTGCTTCAATCATGATGACAATGTAAACAAATATGCTGCTAGGCCGTTAAGAGTTAGCTATCCGCTAGTAAGACTATCGACAAAAATCAGCTGATGTCGGACAGGATGTCGGACAGAATGTCGGACTTGACAGCAGAATTCTCCCACAATACAGGGGGGCGTAATTAGAACGCTCCTGGCGAAAGGTCAACAGCTTAGTTCTTCTCTCAGACGGAGAGTGAAAAAACCCGACGTCAGTGACATTATGACAAGCGCACAGCAGACAAGCGCACAGCAGGACCATAATCCTAAACCTGTCCCCTTTACACGGGCAAATGATTTCAGATTTTGAAATTCTGAATGTGTCACAAAAATAATCAGAAAAGACAGACGAACTTTGAACATTCTGAATATTTATTTAAAGTAGGCCTACGTGCCACACGCCTCCTGTTCATGATGAAGCAATGCAACATAGCTAGGCTAGCAGGCAACGCTACTTACAGTATTGAGGTGGTAATGCATGTTCGTCGTGGACGAGTGATAGGCAAATGATTTACTGCAAAGTTTGCAAATAATCCTCTTTGGGTCATCTTTGTCCTTTTGGAAATGTTCCCATATTTTAGATAGTCTTCCAGACATGGTCAAATAAGTGGATGCCTTCTGTTCTTGTCGTGTCACGTCTTCCTTGTCACAACGACTCACGCCCTTCAAATTAAAAGTTGACGCATTTTTTTTCCTACGACCAATCGACCAACGGAATTCGGTCGAATACATTTTTTTTTGGTCGACCATCGATTGATCGATTATTTGCGGACAGCCCTAAAAATATTGTAATATTTCGTTGACTTCTTTGGGTCAGAAGCTCCTCTCGGAATAACGAAGTCGTCCTTCTCAAAATTATGACAGCAGACACGGTAATCCATCACTTTAGCGTTTCGATTGAGGTGTCAATGTCCACATGACGGCTGATGAAAACTTGCTGGATTGTAAACTTTTAATTTTTGTTTCGCTGCCGGAACAGACATGAACCACTCCCATCTCCCGTGACATTTCTGTGCTATAGATAGGTTTGCGGTCTCGAACTGTGTCTTGAACGGATTCTACGTGTATACAGACTATTCCAAATTTTACAGACTGACTGGTGCTTTGTTTTATGTGTAGACACCTCGAGTTAACTGCTTACGAGGTTTTGCACTGTTTTGAGCAATGTTAGTGGTTTAAAAATGTGATTTTGAAAGCGTAGCCTATGGCTCTTAGCCCTATGCCACTGTTAGCGATTTTGGGCTGTAGGCTAGCTCTTGCCCGCGCTAGCTCTGTAGGCTATAGTGTAGTAGAAATATTTTATCATTTACTTTAAACATGAACATCAGCTTCTGTTCACGCCAAAACTTGTCAACCAACTAACCATGTGACCTTTTGAACATATGTTGATGATGCAACCTTGTGACCGTGTGACTGATCATTGTTGATGAGGCCTTTCTTCTTGATTCAATCAAGAGGAGGCAAGGCCTTTAAATGCAGAGAGAACACACTTATCGGGAGGCCCAGTACATGCCATTGCCCTAAGCGGTGTGCAGAGCTGGGTCTCCGGCCGTAGTCTTGAACTGTTTGTTAGCTAATAAATGTCTTAACATGCTTTATAATCTCTGAAACTGCCTTTGTCTGCTTGATACTTAATTTTCTTATTTCATTTGGCGCTGCGGAGCAAGGGTCCTCAATCTCTGAGCGGATGGAAACCAAACGTCGCCATGGAGGCCACAAGAGTCAGATTTTTTTTTGAGAGAGAGAGAACTTGGTCTGCTGGCGGCGTTTGGGGCCCATCGTCAGGAAGCAGGACATACGAACCATGAGCAGATAGATGGCAGTCAAGGGACCTAAAGTGTGGTAAGATACTGAATTTACACAAGTCGTGTTTATAATTCAGAAAAGGCCTTCAGCCCTATCCTTAGACGGATAGGCCTTAATCCGTGTCCTACACATTCAGTAAAATGCCTGTGTAGCGGACACTGGACTTTACATTGTCCAAAGTGTAATTCCTATTCCATAGAGAATTTAGGTCCTGCAGAAGATAATTTCCGTGAGAGAGAGGGAAATTATGAAAATGCCTGTTCGTGAGGGGACAGAGGAACTTAATGCCTGTTCGTGCGGGGACAGAGGAACTAAATGCCTGTTCGTGCGGGGACAGAGGAACTTAATGCCTGTTCGTGCGGGGACAGATGAAAATGCCTGTTAATGCGGGGACAGAAGACGAGAATTGTAGCAGTTACCTAGCGCGCATGTTTTGTTTTGGCTATGTACAGTAAGTTTGGTTTTGTGTAAGCATTGTGTTGTGTGTAAGCTATTAACGTAGTAGGTTGTTTTTTGCTTCTAAGCATCTAGGCTGTGCAGATGTTGATGGTGTTTGTGTAGGCCTAACTGATCTGTTGTAGCACTTTTCCGACGTCATGCTCGTGCGAGCGAAATAGATTTTTCTAATATTATTATCAACTATTATTATATATTGTGGCTTTCATTGATGACTGCCAATAGTGTAATGCCGACGGGCATTTGTGTCATTAAGACACAGAAAGAGTGTACCGGTGTATGTTCGTGTGTGAGTGTGTGTAACGTTACGCTTAGTGTCTGTGATTTGTGCCCATACATTTCTGGGAAATGTAGACGAGAGTTTGATTCAGATATGAGTTTTTCGAATGTTGACACTGTGCGATGGTAACCTATATTTTTTTCACCCTTTTTAACATATTTCAAACAGTTTGCAAGCATAAACAAACTATGCTGCAACAGTAGGCTATAGCCCAAACCTTGTCTGATTAATTTGTTGTAATTGTGGACCACACGTAGATTAATTTAGTGAGTGATAGAGATCACTCAGAGTGGCATTGTTCTGGGTATGGGTCTTCTAGCCACTGATTGAGTATGCCCTGATCACATCAAGTTTCACTTTTAGCGCTAATCTTCTTTTTACTTCAAAAGCTTTTTGAGAATTGTAACTACACGACATCTTTGAGTGGATGAAACTTGTCAGCCTATGTCAATAGAAACACAATTGCGTCATCGTATCACTACTGATAGCTCATTAGCTTACTCAATCATCTTATGACAGCGATTTTTTTTAACACCTTTGAATGCTGCGCGTCAGCACTCAGACTGTTGTTTCACCTTTTGTTTTATAGTTTAGAGTTAAAATACCCATACTCAGAGCCATTTAATGTCAATTGCTCTATGACTGCCATGTTTACCCTAAATTAGAGAATGATAGCAATAATTTTAACATGGAAAATATTTAGTTTTAGAGAGAGAGAGAACATAGGTGAATAGCACCAGAGCAATGCACAACACATTCATTTTATTCAACAAACACATAACACATTGACTAAAGATTTCTATTTCCCATAGACATCTATTCCATCTTTTCTATTTTATTGCCTGATGTTTTCTATGTTCAGTGTTATGTGTTGCAACTAACATGATAAGTGTGTCTTGTCTTGTTGTCTTGTCATTTTTCTTGTCAATATGGGCCCAGGGTGTGTGAATGTGTGAGTGTTTGTGCAGAACATGTGTATGTGGAAATTTGGTTTAAAATAGTAATACACAGTTTTGTACTAAAGGGATTTTTTCAATTAGGCTACCGTGGGTACAGTTTGAAATGGGTAACACGGATTTAATTTCTTTAGTGATCTACAATCACGTTTTTTGTTTTGTTTTTCTATAATGGGTTTGAATACTGTTTTTTATAAATCTCTGCCATGTCAAAGCAGGTTTTGTTTGAGGACTGACAATTGTTTTTTCTTTTTTTTTACACTTGTCCCATTTGCCTTTCCTTTCATGTGTCCTTGTCATCCTGACCAGGGCAAGCCCCTTTTAACTGCTGATTTATTTTACTTTCATTGGAAAACAATTGAACAGTTCAGTGTTATGTCGTTTCTTTGATTGATTGTTATTTTGTGATTATTTTATTTCATTTACAAGCTGATGGTATTTAATGTCTACAACCAGAACCTCCCAATGTTTGGCCTATTTTTTTTTTTCACACAACGACATTGTTATATACTTGCTTGTTTTGTTATCAATTCAGAAGCGGATCTGGCGGACAAGAGTGTGCCGCAGATCCGAAGGGGGATGGTTGATAATTGATAACAATGACGTGTTTAGATTGCCTGTTGAATTAGTATTGAGGACTTGGGCTCCTCAAGGAGTGTTGCTTCACAAGATAATATGGATGAGATGTTTTAACTTAATGAGATGCTTACACTATTACTGCCATCACTAGAACTGTTACCACTATCACAGGGAGTGTTTACATTATTACCATTTAATTTAAATTAACTAAATAATACTATTATAACCTGAGGCAGGACAAGCCTCAAAGTTCATGTAGTGTATTGTTTGAGTGTTTTAGAATTTTAGATAACTTAGAAGAAGGGCCTAACTGCAGCTGAGGTCGGCTTTGAAAAAGTGTTACAGTTAAAACCTTTTGCTCCAGAATATTTTTCAAGATCTGTTCCAGACATTCAGCAAAGCCAGAGACCCGGGGACGTCCTGGACGCACATCCCACCTCCTCCGCTGGCCCCTCATGGCTGGAAGAGAAGTACGATGGTGAAAGGCACAGCTTATCAAAAGGGGGACAGGACGAAACCCTTGATCCCAAACAACACCCTGAAGACCTCATCACACTTCACCGTATCCTTGGGAGAGCTGCAACACATTTGGAAGTTCTGTTTACCTCTCCACAAAGGATCTTGGACACAACATCACAAGAAAGATTGGATTACTTTACAGTAGTGGACTTGCTGTGGGCAGAATAACCCCAAACAGCAAGGATCCAGATAGCCAGGTGGTCTACCCTGGTTTTCAGACAAATACACTGATTTGACACATACACATTCCACATGTATGCACCACACGAAGAGGAAGAGACAAACACGATGTTCCCACATATACACGTTCTCCACATTTACAGTATGCACCACACGAAGAGGAAGAGACAAACACAATGTTCCCACTCCTATACACGTTCTCCACATTTACAGTATGCACCACACGAAGAGGAGACAACTTGCGACGGTTGGCGTTGCCCAACAACACACCCAGTTGACCCAAGTGCTTGAGCGCTCGTGAAAGACTTGAGTTGAAAACTGGAATCAAGGAAGATGACGCGGGCCATGAAACCATCAACCACCAACGACCGTGCGGATCACAGAAAGAGACTTTTGAATTAACTGTCACGCTGCAGATTCATCAAGGATCGCAACATTGCATGAACATTTCAACATCAAGGCTACACGTTCACATTGTGCACTCACAAGGCTCAAGTTTGGAACAACGCTACGTTTGTTTATTTTCTGTTTTTTTGTTTATTTTAGCCGTGGCCTGGGACAAATTCTTAACAGAAGAACTGCCGAAGAAGTTAGGGTTTTGATTTTTGATTTTCTATAACTGGGCAACAATTCTGACAATTGCCAGTGATTTTGTACTGTACAAATGCATCATCTTTCCTAGTCGATATCTGTGGAACAAACAGCAAGGATCCAAACGTTTTGACATAAATCGTACTTTAATAGTGGACACAGACGTGCTTCCCCGATTTTTTGACAAAACATTGAGTGAGGAGAATTGCTTTTGTGTCCTAGAAATAGCTGTATGTGTTATTACACAACTCCTCTGTGAGGGGTCGGTCGCCTCTATCGATAAGCCACATTAGCTTTTATTTTAACCAGTTTTATTTTCCACATGTAAGCTATCCTGTGTTTTATGTTTGAATTGCTTTAAATATCACCAATGTATTGTCATTATTGTGCTTCATGCAACCTGCATTTGATTTACGTATTGTGTGAAAGTGTGAAACTTTCAAATGGGGGAAATGTAGTAGAAATATTTTATCATTTACTTTAAACATGAACATCAGCTTCTGTTCACGCCAAAACTTGTCAACCAACTAACCATGTGACCTTTTGAACATATGTTGATGATGCAACCTTGTGACCGTGTGACTGATCATTGTTGATGAGGCCTTTCTTCTTGATTCAATCAAGAGGAGGCAAGGCCTTTAAATGCAGAGAGAACACACTTATCGGGAGGCCCAGTACATGCCATTGCCCTAAGCGGTGTGCAGAGCTGGGTCTCCGGCCGTAGTCTTGAACTGTTTGTTAGCTAATAAATGTCTTAACATGCTTTATAATCTCTGAAACTGCCTTTGTCTGCTTGATACTTAATTTTCTTACTTCAATAGCGTGATCAACGACAAATGCTTCTTCCACGGCTTAGTTAAAATTTCGCCAGGCTTATACTTTAAATGTTTTATGTTAAATGTTAACAATGTTTTTTCGCAGAACAAAGTTATAAAGGTCGTACTCAATATGTGTTTGTGTGTTGCCTATTTCAGATCAGAGATAATAGGCTAATAACTAAGTAATTGAGTGGAAATAAGTGATAATGTATTTTACGGCCCTGATGCTGTGTATTTTCCTAGAAATTACCTCCTTGTTTTTCAGGTAATTAAACAAAAACAACACTAAAAATGTTACAAGGATAATTGATGGGTTCATCAACACAGCTAGGTAATTAAATAGGAAGAGGCAATAGTGCATTTTACAGCTCTGATACCATATAGTTTCCATAAAATTACTTGTTCCAGTTTAGTTACAGGCACATAATGTCTTCTTTACCAGCTTACAACGACAATGACTTAGTTATTAGCCTACTAAGAAGGAGACAAACCAAGTAATTGGGTGGAAATAAGTGATAATGTATTTTACGGCCCTGATGCTGTGTATTTTCCAGGGGCCGGTTTCCCGATAACGTTCACTCTTAGCGAGCTACGAAGACTCCAAAGGTATAACTTACCAAAGTTGTTTACCTTTATAGTCGTGGTTCCCGAACTATCACTTAGGAGACTTCTTACGAAAAGCTCCTTACGTCCGACGTATAAGGCACTGTCCACCATGAAGGTGCTGAATTAGGTGACATCGATTGCTCAGAAATCGATTTTTTATTTCACGCGGAGGCTTGACAGTCTTATGAAAGCGTTCTTTGCACCAAAAAACATTGCTTATAATAGCCTATCGCCCCCATAACATTCACGCAACTTCAACGTGGATGAACTTATTAGCACACAATGATAAAAAAGTAGTCTAGAAATGTAATGATCTACGTCCGCCAAGTAGGTTATGTTTTCATCTGGGTTTGTTTGTTGGTGTGTTAGTTTGTTTCCCGCATGGATAAAAAGATTCGAACGCTTCATGTTTGAAAGCAGAGGTCTGCGCTCTCTGAGTGCTTTTCTAGTTTGTTTGTTTGTTTGTCTGTCTGTTTGTTTGCAAGATAGGCTAACTCTAAAATTTAAAGATGGATTTTGATTAAATTTCCAGGGAAGATCTGAAATGACCCAAGGAAGAAACTATTTAATTTTGTGAGTGATTCGTATCACCGTCTGAATGCAGGAGGCGTAGGCTACATGTGTTTGCTTGGGGGAGGATTGTGCTTTTCTAGTTGAAATAGGCTATGTAGACTTTTTTTAATCACAGCTGATTGACCAACATCCTCATTCAGTATTGTGTGCCTTTGGTTAACATTAAACATGAAAGCAAACCCGCACATTAGGCCTAAACATTGTAGGACGGTGGGGGGAAGCAAAAAATAAAACGCTTTTAATTATTTTCAAATGCGTGCACGTTTCATATTTGTGTGAAAACATTTCCAGAAACTATTTTCTAAATTAGCATACTTACATAAAATCATTGGCGAACCAAAATAGTGATTTTGTATCATATGAGTTGCATGCGTAACGAAAATTGCTGTAGGATACAGTGGCGTCGACTAGCGTCGCGAGTCGAAACATTGCTAAGGTGCAGCTAAGAGAGATCTAAGTGTGCTCCAGACCACTCTTACCAACGAACGACGCGCGAAAGACATTCGTCTTCGGGAAATGCGTGAGGTTCTTAAGGTAGAGCTTAAAGGTAGGGTATGGAATTAGCTTTTTTGGTCATTTTTGCAAAATCACTTGAAATCCTATTCCTAACCCACTTTCAGCTACTGAGTTGGAAGCACTGAAATGGAAATTAAACACGTCAATCATCTGCGGAACGGGCAGGGCTCGAAAAACTCCAGCCAATAGTATTTTAAACCCCATACCATCATTTCACAGCTCATTCGTCAATCAAACGGTCTTCCTCTTCCTCCTCCCCCTCCCCCCCGCACGCGCGACCTTTCGTGCACATAGTAAGAAAGCTGTTGACCGCGAGTCAGTGCTAAAACGAAACTAACTAGGCCTGCTACATGTCCCATAATGTTCCCCTCAAGTTGTATGTGTCACACTTCATTTCTATACATAATAAGGCAGCGGATACCTACGGAAACTCAATCACCCACGCAATAAATAAGCTATGTAGCAAAAATTACATTTTACCGTGACTCGAAGAGTGTTGTAAACATGAAACCGAAACTTAACCGCTTGGAGCTACAGTGGAATAGGCGAACCAACGGGCCAGCACTAAACTCGGATATTTCAGAAGATAAACGCCCTGGTAAGAACCAAACCAGATTCTGTTCAAATATTCACACCTATGGCTACTGAAAGATGTAAGGTAGGCTATATCAAATGTTATTTTGGTGTATTAAAATGCATCGTTGTTTTAGAATTTCCGCACGAAAGGGCTGGCAAACTAAAGGGATAATCCGGAGTGAAATGCACTTTAGATCAATTTTTCGGACTATTGGGAGTACATACGTTGAGTTGACACCAAAATCATGTCATTCGGATGTATTTTGAGAAAGTTCGAGTTCACCGTTTTTAGCCAAAACTCGTTAGCCTGGAAGTGACCGGGGCAGGTCCTTTCGCCACTACAAAACGCTATTTTTATACCTCTTCTACTGTTCCAAACAACACTACACTTACGTGGTAGTGAGTAGAGGGTCCCTAAAGCCAAACCGAAGTATCCCCACGTCTTTATGTGGTCGGATAGAGAGTCCAGAATGAATTTAATCGAGTCAGTACCTTCCGGAAATGTCGCGGCGGCAGCTGCGCAACGCTTCAACAACACTTTACTAACATTTCCGGAAAGGTACTGACTCGATTAAATTCATTCTGGACTCTCTATCCGACCACATAAAGACGTGGGGATACTTCGGTTTGGCTTTAGGGACCCTCTACTCACTACCACGTAAGTGTAGTGTTGTTTGGAACAGTAGAAGAGGTATAAAAATAGCGTTTTGTAGTGGCGAAAGGACCTGCCCCGGTCACTTACAGGCTAACGAGTTTTGGCTAAAAACGGTGAACTCGAACTTTCTCAAAATACATCCGAATGACATGATTTTGGTGTCAACTCAACGTATGTACTCCCAATAGTCCGAAAAATTGATCTAAAGTGCATTTCACTCCGGATTATCCCTTTAAGGTGCTTTTACCATAATGTAGGCTATAAAATCATCTACCTTGTCTGATTTGTGGAACTATTACCTACAACCCTTTGGAGGTGAATAAAGAATGTAATTGGGGAAGTTGATGTGAGCGATTGTATGTATACCAGAGCTCATAGTGCTGTAGACGCCAGGCTGGCATTTCATTTAGACTGGCTCGCTCTCGCGCATAATTTTCGTTGGTGCATGAATGTGCGTCCATGGAGGGCGGGACTTGAGGTTGTATGTATTCAAAATCTGACGGCGTTTTGCGAATTCCGTACCCAACCTTTAAGATAGAGGTTACGAACTACGTAGCGTTAAGAAGGCTTCGGGAAACCGGCCCCTGGAAATTACCTCCTTGTTTGTCATGTAATTAAACAAAAACAATAAGTAGAGTTTAAAATAATTACCATTTTATTATACTTAAAATGAAAGCTGTTTGCATCGCTATTACCTAAAAACTGCAGAGTGATTGCACTGGAAACTGCATGGAAATAACTTGTAATAAGTGGCTACAAAGGATTATTCATAAAATGATATCAAAATGCCATAGAAATTACCACTTTAATTAATCCTGTTTGCATTGCTATTACCTAGAAACAGCAGAGTAATTGCACTAGAAACTGCATGGAAATTACTGGTAATAAGTGGTAACAAGTGGTAACAAGGGATTGTTACCATGAAATTACATAGAAATTACTATACAATTACCACCTTATTAGTGAGCCGTAATGTAAAGTGTTACCGACTATTCTATGTCCTTTCTTTTCCCATATGGAAGTGCAGTTTTGTGAAATGTACACAGTGTTGTGTGTTCACTACAGTAAGGCTGTTTCATTGTAAGATGCTCAGGGGCCGGTTTCCCGAAGCCTTCTTAACGCTACGTAGTTCGTAACCTCTATCTTAAGCTGTACCTTAAGTACCTCACGCATTTCCCGAAAGCTTCTTTGCTACGAATGTCTTTCGGACGTCGTTCGTTGGTAAGAGTGGTCTGGAGCACTCTCAGAGCTCTCTTAGCTGCACCTTAGTAATGTTTCGGCTCGCGCCGCTAGGCGCCGCCAATTTACAGCAATCTTGGAAATCTCTGTTGCGCGTCATTGTTTTTGCAAAAAAGTAGGTTTATTAACAACATAGTTTCTGGTAATGTGTTCACACAAATAATACAACTTGCATTAATTTGCAAATAGTTATTTACATCAACGAAATAATAATCTGCATTCATTTGCAAATAAAAAGCTTGATTAATAGAAGCTTAACGTAATGGGATTCAAGTGGCTCACAATTAGGGTCTAAATGGGACATTGTATAAAAGAACAATGACGGTGGTGGCCAGCAAGGCTAAACTATGGCAGCGATACAACGTGTTGTTGTGCTCAATCAGAGACGGCGCCGTCCGCGGAGCCGCTTAGTTAACGCGCATTATTTTATAAGGCAAAACTTCTGCCCTTTGGATATTTTGTCAGATGTGGCTATTTTAAAGAAGTTTCGCCTACCACGGCAGCACATAATACAGCTCCTCGATCTGCTCGGGCCGACCCTTGCCAGACCAACCCATCGCAACTTTGCCATGGCCCCTGAAGTCCAGCTGTTGGCAGCCCTGCGTTTTTACGCTGTTGGGAGCTTCATCGAAGTTGTTGGCGATGGCTACGGCCTCAGTAAGGCTTCGGTGTGGAGATGCGTCCATGCGGTCACCAACACCCTTCTGCGCCACGCCAGTGAGTACATCCGAATGCCTGCAACACGCCAGGAGCTCCAAGAGGTGCACCAGGGCTTGCATGCCATCGCTGGCATTCCTAGAGTCATTGGCCTTGTCGACGGAACTCTAGTGCCCATCGCCAACCCATCAGTGGTCGACCAGACCTACATGTCCCGGAAAGGATATGTGGCCATTAATGTCCAGCTGGTGGTGGACCACATGGGTGTGATTCTTGACCTGGTGGCGAAGTGGCCTGGCAGCACCCATGACAGTTTTGTCTGGGCCAATTCTACGGTGGGAGAAGAAGCTGAAAGAGGGCATTTTGGCCAGAACGTGTTCCTCGGGGACAGTGGCTACCCCCTCCGAACCTACCTCCTCAACCCCGTCGCCAATCCAGAGACACAGGCTGAAGAGGCATATAATGCCGCTCATGTCCGCACCCGCCTCGTGGTAGAGCGCACAACCGGCCTCTGGAAGCTGCGCTTTCGGTGCCTGCACAAGTCGGCAGGAGGACTGCGGATGAAGCCACACAGCTGTTGCGCAGTCATGGTGGTAACAGCCATGCTCCACAACATGGCTGTTCGAAGAGGTGCACCTTTGCCGGAGGAGGAGGTGGTGGAGGTGGTGGAGGAGGAGGAGGACCAGGACGAGGAAGATGAGGAGCACATTGGGGTTAATCATCCCAGGGCTGCTCTCCACGCTGCCGGGGTTCAAGCAAGGCGCTTGCTTATTGAAAATGTTTTTAGTTAATTTGTTTTGTTTTTTTTTGGCCTTCATCAACTCTGCCACACTTCAGTTAATCGTGTTTGACACGTGTTCCTTGTTTTTCTTATTTCATTATTCTACTAATGAATACAAGTACAAGTTCAAACCCCACAGTCTTTCAAGCTTCTGTGAGTGCTGTAATGAAGTAGGCCTGAGTGGAGAAAGAAAGATTTACTCAAGTATAGTTTTCCTACTTGCATTATTCTTTGCATCGTTTTTTACATTGAATATTTAGCTTCTTCCCTTTTCTATGTGTAAGTGATGTATAGTTGTTATAAAACGTTGGAAAGGTGCTATATAAAAAGATGATTGTAATGGATATTTGGAACTACAAGTTTGTGCCTTCAAGTTGGAGCAGCAGGTCAGTGCAGTGGTTAGGGAAATATTTTTAGTTTTTAAGAACCCTTGCTAAGAGTAGACCAAAGCCTACTGTACCTGCTCCAGATTACACTAGAGTCATCCATGCCTTCATCACATCTCAACTGGACTAATGCAATGCTCTAGAAGCGGGCACTGATCAATCTCAGCTCCGCCACCTTACAGAACTCAGCCGCCCAACTCTCTCACCTGTACAAAACAGCACAAACATATTAGCCCGGTCCACGCATCATTCCACTGCTCCATTTGATTACACGTGATTTTAAACTTCTACTGAGTATAAGGATCTGCCTTTTTAAGTGCCTGTGCAGTGTCCTCTGGTTACCTTTTTCATGGTCTGTCCTTTTTGTATTATTTTAACTCATCATCCTGTAGCCCTTTTCCTTGTTTTGTGCCTTAAGGGCTTTTATCTGTTCTTCGCTCTTTCTGCACGTTACTTTGGCTCAGCCGTCTGTAAATGTGCAATAACTTAACGTTTAACTTTTCTCGCACTGCTCAGCAACAAACATATCGTAAACGCAGGTCCTACACTCTTGCAAATTCAGTCGTTAGAAATGAATGTGCCCCTAGATTGCCATTTGAATGCGCAGATTTAACGTCACGCACACACACACACTTGTTTTGTTGCAAAAGGGAATCAGATATTCAGCAGATCAAGAATGACATACAACTCATTGATGTTCGACTGTTTATTAGAATCCACACCCACACACACCCACACACACCCACCCACACACACACACACACACACACACACACACACACACACACACACACACAGTGACTGGTGGTGTCACTATGGCTGTTCAGCATCTGTAGAAATAATAAAAAAAAGAAATGTGAATGTTTGGCAACTGGGAGGACACCAAACACATCAGAATGTATAAACGAACAACAGACTTACCATTGGCTGACAGTATAATTGGGACCGAGATGGAGGGTCTTTGGAACTGCGCCTCTGCCAGTGCATGCTGCTGTTGGGCCAATTCCAGTTTCGCCTTCTTCAGCTGGAGCGTTTGGCGCGCGATTTCATTCGCCTCCGTTAACTGTTGGTCAATGTTACGGAGCACCAACAACTTCTCCTTCTCAATGTCCACCAACTCCTCGCTGCATCGGCAGGGTGCCAACCTGTGTGTTTTTCGCCCACGGCGTTCCGGCGAGGCCGTGCGTGCTAGTGGAGGAGTGGTGAATCCATGCGACTCCGTGCTGGCTGGGGAGACTGCTGCAGGCTGGGCCTGGGATGTTGACGCACTTGGGGGTGTCGATGGCCTGGCCCGGGAGCAAGATGCACGCTCAGCATCACCTCTTCGTACATCAATCCCTCCAGACACCCCATGGATCGACTCCTCATTCAAAATACTGAGAGCCTTCTCCTCCAGGGAGGTTAGTTGGGGTACTGAACTGGGCCCAGCACCCGTCCTCTCCCGTTCCCGGCGGACCATTGCACTACGGTTTTTGGCGTTGCTGGCCATATCATGCCACTTTTTTCTGACTTCGTGCCAGTCTCTTGGCGCGCCTGAGCCAGAGGCTACCATTTGTAGGGCTATTCCCTCCCATAGGTCTCTTTTGGATTTGTTAGAGACCGTGTTTCTAAAGCTTGAAAACAGGGTAGTCTTGTTTAGGCTTACCTCCTCTAACAAAACCTCCGTCTCATCCACCGTGAAGCTTGGTGCTCTCTTTTTCCTGTTCTTTTTCTCTGTCATCTTTTACAATGTTTAATGTGTGGGGAGGGGGGGGTGGCTTATATTGATAATGTTAACCAATGGCATTAAACACTGAATTACATCAGTAATTAATTGAGTCTGCTGGTCAATCAGCTGTGATTAAAGATGATTAAATACTATTATGAAATCAGATTAAAATCATGTCCTAGCTTTCATTGTAGGAAGTGATGAAGGATGGCGTAGCAGGCAAAGAGAGTGGTATCTATAGCTGGTCACATCGGCAGATTGCGGGTTCGCGTCCCCTCCTGGAAACTTTACTGCTAAATTCATGGTAGATCATATTATTATTATTATTATTATTATTATAAATCATCGTATGTAAGTTTATGCACCTTCAATGACATTTTCCTGGGGGCGATATTTCTGCAATGTTTTTCGTGTGCAAGGAGCGCACTGTCTTAACGCTGTCAAGCAGCTCCGCGTGTGTGAGAAATCGATTTCTGAGCAATTGATGTCAACCAATTTCAGCACCTACTTGGTGGACAGTGCCTTGTACGTCGGACGTAAGGAGCTTTCCGTAAGAAGACTCCTAAGTGATAGTTCGGGAACCACGACTAGAAAGGTAAACAACTTTGGTAATTTATACCTTTGGAGTTTTCGTAGCTCGCTAAGAGTGAACGTTATCGGGAAACCGGCCCCAGATGTGTATCAGTAATGATAATGCAGCTGTAGCAGCAGCTGTAAAGGGGGGTGAGTGATGAATCTGATGTGTATCAGTAATGATAATGCAGTTGTAGCAGCAGCTGTAAAGGGGGGTGAGTGATGAATCTGATGTGTATTAGTGATGATAATGCAGCTGTAGCAGCAGCTGTAAAGGGGGGTGAGTGATGAATCTGATGGGTATCAGTGATGATAATGCAGCTGTAGCAGCAGCTGTAAAGGGGGGTGAGTGATGACTCTGATGTGTATCAGTAATGATAATGCAGCTGTAGCAGCAGCAGCTGTAAAGGGGGGGGTGAGTGATGAATCTGATGTGTATCAGTAATGATAATGCAGCTGTAGCAGCAGCTGTAAAGGGGGGTGCGTGATGAATCTGATGTGTATCAGTGATGATAATGCAGCTGTAGCAGCAGCAGCTGTAAAGGGGGGTGAGTGATGAATCTGATGTGTATCAGTAATGATAATGCAGCTGTAGCAGCAGCTGTAAAGGGGGGTGAGTGATGAATCTGATGTGTATCAGTAATGATAATGCAGCTGTATGATATTGTTTTGACCAGCAGTGATAAGAGGAAACTTAGAAAGACTGTGTTCAATGTGATTCAGGAGCAATTGGTGACAAAAGGCATACTAAAAGTGGTAAAGACTAAAGAGGCAAACAAGATTGATGGTGAAGCACAGTTGGCTCTACGGGAACGAGAGATGGCATTGAAAGTAAAAGAGTGGGAAGCAGAATATGCCTTAAAGGTACATTATGTAGGATTTTAAGTGTTTTAGTACCTCAAATCAACGTCTTCATTCATAAAAAGATCCTCTTTGGTGTAAAATAACATATGCCAATGATCTGACTTGTCCTCCTGGCCGAAGAATCACTTCCCGGCATTTACATTGAAAGGGACGTTACCGGAAGACTTCCATGTCTTTCCGGTGTATGAACGGCCGAGAGGGACACACTACCTGTTAATACCGCTGGGGAAAACGCGTTTCACGTTGCACAGAGAAGCAGCGTGAAGACGGCCATTTCTATACAAATTAAGACTGCAGATTCGTAAAGAAACGCAAGCACCCACATCATAAGTGTATCTAAATTAGCTATGTATCAAACATGACATTTTACCGTGACTCGAGGAGCTGTAACCAACTTATAAGGTTGCGTGTACAAAACCGCTAGCTTAGCTAGCGAACATCCCTACCCATTAGCTGCTAACGCCTTTGGTGCAAACGTTAGCTAGCTAGCTCGGTTAACAGTCTAAATAAAATGGTTTATTGTGTCTGAAAGTGTGTTTTATTGGTATCACACACAAGTAACGACAATGGGGAAGTTTCGATTTTATGTTATTTCAGGTTAGTTTGCAACAACAAGTTTAACCACAGTCCTTAGCTACCTAGCTAGCCAGCCTGACTAGCCCTTCACATTAACTTTCTATGTACTGTGCTACTGCTAGCTAGCTATTGTGCTTAGCTCGGTTAGCAACAGGCAAAGTGAAATAATTTACGTGTCCGAAAGTGTGCTTTATTGGCATCACACACAAGCAACGACAATAGAGAAAAGTAGGAGAAAACTAGGAGACTGGAACTAGGGCCATTGATAGATAGATACTTTATTGATTCCCAAGGGGAAATTGTCTTGGTAGATTCACAAGATGAACCTTATGCTACAACAACCTGAATGCTTTGCAACGGCTTGCAAATGCTGGCAACGATGTGCAACGTTTAATCATAGACAGTAAAAGATAATTTCATTTAATTCACACCTCTGCAACAGTTTTGTCTCGTCGCAGATCTTTGAGTTATGTGTTTGACTTGAGATGGCTACCGTAGTCTCTATAGACTGCGATATAATCCCTAACCGCTAGATGGGAGAATTTCACAATGACATTTTCTCAGGCTTACACAGTGTCCGTTTAAAGGAACTATACCTAAAAAGACTTAATCTGGAGCTGGAAGTTAACACTAGAAGCGCCAAGCGCCAGTCATTTGACCGCTGACGCGTATTACTAGAAGCGCCGTGTAGGTTTGACCTAGATATACCTAGAACTGCCGGGCCGCGGTCTTTTCACTCGATTAAATTCCAGGACCCTACGTTCACGACTTTTCCTAAATACGCGTGTTTTATCACCCAGAATTTTTACATGATCAAAAGCACACCGCACAAGCTAGTTTAGAGCTATTTTGCGCTCACTTATGTGACAACACTATGTTCTCTCACTTTCGGCCATGTTTGTCCAGGCTGCTATTCTCTTTTCTCACAGCAGATGTCGCAAGGGTTTCCTGTCAGTCGGGCATGAGAATAATATTTTACCATAAAACATATAGTTTATATGTGTTCAATATGTATTATATGTGATTTATTTTAATAACTATTTTTCATTTACATGGCATAGTCTATGGAGGCGATTTACAGTGGTAAAATGCAAGTTTTGAAAATGTTGCGACGTTATTCTATTAGGCAGGCCAACGTGTGTACGTGTGTTTGTCGTAGCTATTTATGTACGTAGGGCGCGTATGCCTACGTACATTCATAGTTGTATATCTTATCCTCTATTTGCTATCTTTTAAAGCTCAGATTAATGTAGGCTATAAGCATTTTCTTACATAATTGCTGGACTAACTGAGTTGCGTCGCTTCAAATAGCCTACCTATTTCCAATTGAACAGCATTGTCTATAAAACGGTAAGTGGCGCAACGTTAACTCGCTCGTCTAAGACGCAGGAGACCCAGGTTCACAACTCGGCACGAGCGAAATGAATTCATTGACCGTTTTTAAACGTTGACGAACAATTATTTTTTGTTAATTGTTTTTAATAACAAACTATCTGAAATAAACGGATGAATCACAATACGGTTTACCATTAACGAAAAATAATTTCGCCAGCCAATAATTTTCTGAGCAAAATTGAGCCGCCATCTGACAAGCCAGTTAGACCTTTTGCATCTAAAAATAATTATATCATAGAGACACACGCAAAAAATAAACGATAGCCTAGAAACTAGGCCTAGCCTACATGAGATTTTCCCATGGATTTTCCCACTGCATAGCCTACACCACATCAGTATTGTGCTCGTTGCTACGATACACAGGACTCAAAGTGAGTTGACGACCAATTAAAATGACATGGGGGAAAGAAGCAAACAACGGAGCCAAATGTTGATCTCGCCTTACATAGACCTACTTTCCTAATTCCTACGTAGGGCTACTCAGACTTTTGTTAAATCTTCAGGGCCCGGTTGCACAAACACCAAAGATTGATGATATGAACCAAATCTGGAACAGACGGATTTAGGCTTGAACGCGATTGGCTATTAGGCTACTGCGACTTCCACCGTTTCCTTTCCAGAGATTGCTGCGCTGTTCACAACGCATGCAGTCTACATTGAAGTGAAACGTGCAGAACGTTGTCCAAAACAATACAATAGCATTGTGTGTTGAGATCTAGTACAATATAGACATCTGTAATATGAAGTGGCAACTAAAGCCATTTTCAGTCATGAAAACGTTGGCGGCTGCTAGCATTTAGGTTTTTGCTGAGCCAGCTAGTCAGCCAACAACTTCATCAGCCAGCCGTTATTCTCAAAGCAAATGGCTTCGGGGTCTATACATAACACACTATCCATTGCAAACATAGCCTATTTGAAACCGATCATTCCCCCTCCCCCATACACTCGTCTAGGCTACTTAGGCTACAGACATCACCGCGGCATTGAGGACAATTAACTGCCTCCCCACCCCCACCGCCTATCTCTGTCCCCTGCATGGGCTGTAGACTGTTTAGGCAACTCGTGGAAGAATGCGCAATCATGTTTCATCGCATATGCGCGTTTCAGAATGTTCGAATTCGCCAGCGTGCATGTAGTTGTGTGAATAGAAAAGAATAGAATAGATTATAGCCTACTTTATTGACGCCTTACTCCAGTGGTTCTCAAACTGTGGTACGCGGGCTCCCTCTAGTGGTACGCCAGGAGTTTCCGAGATTTAACGTGAGCGATAGCTAAACTGCACAGTGATGGCAAGCGAAGGGAAGAGGTAAATTAAGTTATTATTTTGCTGTCACTTCGTCGGTTTTATGGCTTAGTTAGGTTGTATTTGGTATCTGTGGATAGCTCCAGCTCTCCTCTTTCATCTGACATGCGTTCCATATCTTTCTGATAGCGGTTTCAGGAGTAGGCTAAATCAAACGAGAGTAATGGTAGCTATATGACATTATTATTTGTTTGTCACTTCATCTGTTTTCATAAAGCAAAAGGATCGATGTCTTTGGTATCAATGGAAAGCTCTGTTTCTCCTCTTTCATTTGATATGCTTGTCATGTCTTTGCGATGCCGGGACTTATGACTAATAATCGCGGAGCAATATAACAGAGAAGAATGGGTGTGCTTTTTGACGCACTTTGTGTCCGTCGGGCTCATAGGATGACCTTCAGTGCAGTTGTTTTAGTGCAGTAACATCACAGTTATTATCATTGTCACTTGATGAGTATCAAGTGTGTAAGTGCAGTTGTGCCTTTGAATAACAGCCAATAATAAACAGGCTTAATGTTAGGAATAAAAATGGCCTTCTGTTTATTAGATACGCATTGTAGTAAAATGTATTTAACATTTCTTAATGCTGCTAATAATGGTGGTACTTGGAGAGACAAATGTTTTCTGAGGTGGTACTCATTGTGAAAAGTTTGAGAACCACTGCCTTACTCAAAAGAACTTCAGCCATGAACAGGTCGGGGATCGAACCAGCAACCCTTGGGTAAGAAGCCGAAGCTCTAACCAGTGGGCTACAGCTCTGCGTTACTTCTAATTGAAAACGTGTGTGTCAATGCTGAATCTCGAATTCACATAAAAGTTAGCTTAAATTGTAGAAACAATAGGCCTTTATAGCTTTTTTTCAGCAGAGATCGCAAAAACACATTTGCAAAACGGAGAATAGCCTATCTTTCACTCATCATTTTAATTAGGCTACTTCTCGCGCCTATGCCTGCTCAGCATAGCTCTCTCTATCTCCCTCCCTCCGAGGTAGCTAGACCCTATAAGATGCGGGCAGATGCCGAATTAGCAAATTACCTACGCTTCCTGCTTCTCCTCAGGCTCCGTTACATGTCCCTCCTTTTGATGTTGCAAAGAACATTAGGCTAGTTCCTCCTTTTTCTGACAAAGAGCTAGATCGATACTTTGCACACTTTGAGCGTGTAGCCACTACTCTTAGATGGCCTGAAAATGTGTGGACACTGCTATTGCAATGTGTCCTAACAGGGAAAACACAGGAAGTGTTTACTGCTCTAAGTACCGATCAGTGTGGACAGTATAATGTTGTTATAAATGCCATCTTAACTGCCTATCAGCTTGTACCTGAAGCTTATCGGCAACGATTTTGCAATTTCAGGAAAGCTTATACCTCAACATTTGTTGAGTTCGCACGAGAGAAGGAAACTATGTTCAGTCGTTGGTGTCTCTCTCAGAAGGTTAGGACTTTTGAACAGCTGAAGGAGCTTATGCTTTTGGAGGAGTTCAAGAATTGTGTTCCTACCTCTGTTGCTGCCTACTTAAATGAACAAAAAGTGACTTCTTTGAACAATGCAGCCTGTCCTGGCGGTTGAGTACATCTTGACACACCGAGGTTCTTCTGTGAATAGGGGGAATACAGAGCATGATAAGAGTGTCATTGCAAAGAATAAGTGGAAATCTACTGTTCCTGATGCTGTTTCAACTTGGTCACCCTCGCCGCCTTTGTCCTCTTCACGGACTAGTCCCAGCTTTTTCCCAAGGAAGCCTGACATGGTTTGTTTCTTTTGTAGGAAGCCAGGCCATAAGATTACTGAGTGGTCTCTGTATAAGAAAGGCAAGTCTGCTAAACCCATTGGTTTGATTAGTAGCGTTCCATCTCTAGTGCCACAAGAAAATGGGAATGTTGTTCCCATGGCGACCTCTGGTTGCCAGACCCTACCAGATGAAGTTATTTCTTCTGAATATTTCCCTTTTCTTGCAACTGGTTTTGTGTCTTTTCCCTGCAGTGATGAGCGTGCTCCAGTGTGTGTTCTGCGTGACACTGGGGCAGCTCAGTCCTTTATTCTTCATGGGATTTTGCCACTTTCTTCACAGACTGCTACTGGCCAGAATGTACTAGTGAGAGGCTTCGAAATGGGTTTTGTGGAGGTTCCCCTACATAGAATTCATCTCCAATCTGATCTGGTTACGGGTGATGTGGTCATAGGTGTGCACCATTCACTCCCTGTGCCTGGTGTGACTTTCATTCTTGGGAATGATCTGGCTGGGGGGAATGTGTGGGCGACATCCGAGGTCAGACCTTCTCTCATTGTAGGTCCAGTGCATGTAGATTTGTCAGGACCTGATGAGTGTGGCCGGAAATTTCCAGCTGTGTTTCCAGCGTGAGCAGTCACACGGGCCATGAAGGAACTTTCTGCCTTGAATGAAAAGAGGTCTGAGACTGGACAGACTTCTATCATCTCTGTTGATGGT
Source organism: Sardina pilchardus (assembly GCF_963854185.1). Taxonomy (NCBI): domain Eukaryota; kingdom Metazoa; phylum Chordata; class Actinopteri; order Clupeiformes; family Clupeidae; genus Sardina; species Sardina pilchardus. The sequence goes on from NC_085009.1 coordinate 27,706,338, forward strand.
CAAGATATTCCAGTTTGTAAAGTTCCTGTGTCTGCTGAATCAGTTCTAGAGGTGTCAGTTCCAGTCAGTCTTGAGTCTGTGTTTGAAGTAAATGTTTCTCCTGAGGTTGATGCTTCTGCCATCACAAAACCTGAGAGTAACTTCAAATGTACTGGTCCTGTTTCACCTGCTATTGATGAGTTTGGGGATGACCTTAAAGGTGATGAGGGCATTAGTACATTGTCTAGTTTGTTCGACGTCCCATGTGAAGAGCTGATCAGGGAACAAGGGTTGGATGATTCTCTTAAACCTTTATTTGCTTTAATAGGCCAGGAAGTTGGGGGTGGGTCATATTACTTTGTTCAAGATGGATTGTTGTGTCGTAAGTGGGTCTGTGAGAGAGACACTGCCACTAGTCACTTTATCCAAGTTGTCATCCCTCTGATGTTTAGACAGCAAGTGTTAAGTTTGGCTCATTGTGGTATCTCTGGTCATATTGGAGTTAGTAAGACTTACAATTGTGTTTTACGCTCTTTCTTCTGGCCTCACATGAAACGTGATGTGGCTGTTTTTGTGAGAAACTGCCATGTCTGTCAATTGACGGGGAAACCCAACCAGTCCTTGCCTATTGCACTGTTGCAGCCTATACCTGCCATGTCTGAACCTTTTGAACATCTGCTGATCGACTGTGTAGGACCATTGCCACGGTCTAAGTCCGGATATTCTTATCTGTTGACTGTGATGTGTCAATCGAAACATTATCCTGCTGCATATCCTCTGCGGTCCATAACCACCAAGTCAGTCCTCAAAGCCTTGAGCGCCTTCATGTCCACCTTTGGGATTCCCAAGGTCATCCAATCCGATCAAGGGTCTAACTTCATGTCCCGACAGTTCTTTCGAGCCTTACGACAGCTAAAAGCTAAACACAATATCTCCAGTGCTTATCACCCCCAAAGTCAAGGTGCTTTAGAGCGGTTCCACCAAACGCTTAAATCACTCTTACGGTCATATTGTGTGGAGCTTGCTTCGGACTGGGAAGAGGGACTGCCATGGCTGCTTCTTGCAGTCAGAGAAGTATCCCAGGAAAATACTGGGTTTAGCCCTAATGAGTTGGAGTTTAGCCATACTGTTCGTGGACCAACAGCTGTTCTTGCAGATCAGTGGAAGATGTCCGAACCTCCGGAGAATGTTCTTGATTTTGTTAGTGGATTTCGATTCCTCTTGTATGAGGCTAAGGCTGCGGCTCAGCAGAAGCTAGGTAAAGCTCAGAGGAAAATGCAGAACTTATACAACTGGAAGACAACAGTTTGTGTTTTCAAGTCTGGTGATCGGGTGCTTACTTTATTGCCTTTTGTAACTAGGCCCTTTCAGGCCAAGTTCTCTGGTCCATACACTGTTGTGCGTTCTTTGCCTGGTCAGAATTATATGTTGGATACCCCTGCTCGCCGTAATCAGGTTCAGGTATGCCATATTAATCTTTTAAAAGCCTATGTTCCTTCTGAAACTTCTGTCGCCCTGGTCACTGCTTCTCTTACTGAGAATTCAGGTTCTTACCATTTGCCTGCCAGCACCTTGTGTACGGCCGACTGCAACTGTGATGGAGTAGTTGTTCCCTCCGAGGGGGTTGTTGAGGGAAGATTTAGGAACTCACAAGTTCTTTCTGATTTGCCATCATTCTTGCGGTATCTAGATGGCAGTAATCAGGAAGACATTATGACTTTGATTAGGGAGTTTCCATCACTTTTCCCTGATGTTCCATCTCGAACCAGTGTTATAGAACATGACGATGTGGGGCTTGCTCAGCCAATCAAACAACATGCCTATCGGGTAAACCCCATGAAGAGAGAAGTGTTGAAGAAGGAGGTAGATTACCTCCTGACAAACGACCTTGCGAAGTCCAGCTACAGCTCGTGGAGTTCCCCATGTGTGTTGGTCAACAAACCAGATGGGTCACACAGGTTTTGTACTGACTATTGACGGCTTAATGCCGTAACGAAGCCCGACTGTTATCCTCTACCCAGGATTGACGATTGTGTTGATCGTGTCGGGTCTGCCACGTTTGTGACAAAGATAGATCTGTTAAAAGGGTACTGGCAAGTACCGTTGACCAGTAGGGCTAGGGAGCTGTCTGCTTTTGTGACCCCGGATGATTTCTTACAATATAAAGTTATGCCTTTGGGGTTCGAAATGCCAATTTTCAAAGGCTTGTCAATCATGTGATTCATGGAATGAGTTCTTGTGAGGCCTATTTGGATGATGTGGTCTCGTATAGTTCTTCTTGGTCCGAACATCTAGACCTTTTGCGGGAGCTCTTTATACGTTTGGAGAAAGCAAATCTTACCATCAACCTCTCCAAATGTGAATTTGGAAAGGCCCTTGTCACTTACCTTGGGAAAGTGGTTGGAGGTGGTCAGGTCCGCCCAGTGAATGCCAAAGTAGAGGCTGTCTGTGCTGCTTTCTGCCAGAATTTTGCCACGGTGGTTACACCTTTGACGGATCTCCTTAGCTCAAAGCTAGCTTTTCAATGGACTCCTGCCTGTCAGCATGCCTTTGATGCTATTAAAGCTTTGTTGGCAAATGCACCGGTCTTGCTTGCTCCTGATTTTAGGAAATCATTCAGTCTAGCAGTTGATGCTAGTGACGTTGGGGCCGGTGCTGTACTTATGCAGGTGGGCGAAAATGGGGTAGACCACCCTGTCTCCTACTTCTCCAAAAAGTTCAACAGTTGGCAACAGCGTTATGCTACTGTGGAGAAGGAGGCTCTTGCCCTTATCTTAGCTGTTCAGCATTTTGAGATTTATTTGGGACATCAACCAGTGATTGTTCATACCGACCATAACCCTCTGGTTTTCCTTCATAGGATGAGAAATCACAACCAGAGAATTGAGGTGGTCGTTAATCCTACAACCTTTCAACCTTATTATTAAATATGTACGTGGCTTGGACAATGTGGTTGCAGACACTTTGTCTAGAGCCATGTAAGTGTTTTTTTTCCCTCTCTTTCTCTTCCTTTTCCTCTTTCCCTGTATGTTCCTACGGCCCAGGTTCCAGTGGAAGGAATGGAGTGGACGTGAGATGGATGGCCTTGTTTTTTTTTCCGGCTTGAGACTCTTGGGAGAGTCTCATTTGGGGAAGGAGGTGTTACGTCCCCCTGCGCCCCCCTCAACCCGGCGGTGGCAGTGCCGTGGTTGTTGGGGTAGTGGCAGTGGATAGGCCTCATTAGGTGGTTCACCTGGCGGCAGGTGACTAAGGGCATAAAATGGCCTTGGACTCCTCCCTCGCTCTCTCTCATCTCCAGCATCCATTCATACATTTTTCACATACTGAAGCACACGCACACGCACTCAACACACACATAGTGTTCCCTAGACATATTTCTTACTAACAATAAAATTCAGATCTTTTTTGAATCTGCGTGTTTGCCTCGTTTATGTTGCGGCTAGAGCCAGTCGTAACAGCGCGCACGCACGCACGCACGCACGCACGCACACACACACACACACACACACACACACACACACACACACACACACAAAGTGTATTGTAAATGTGACAGTAATGTTGATTGTACAAAAGGAAATGAAGATGAAGTATTTCTCCTACTTTTCTCTACAGCCTGAATAACTGCAGTATTGGAGAGGAAGGCTTCAGAGCTCTTGCATCAGCACTGAGATCAAACCCCTCACACATGAGAGAGCTGTGGCTGAGTGTGAATGAAGCAGGAGACTCAGGAATGAAGCATCTTTCTTCTCTTCTGGAGGATCCCAACTGTAAACTGGAGAAACTACAGTGAGCATCACAAGACCAAACACTGAGTTGCTATCAGTGAATGTGTATTTAGATCTCTTTTTCTCACTCAAACACAAACACACTACTGAGTCAGCCTGTCACTCTCTCAGTCACTTACTCAATCACTCACACTATCACATGACACACACACACACACACACACACACACACACACACACACACACACACACACACACACACACACACACACAGTAAAGTATTATACATTTGACAGTAATGTTGATTGTTCAAAAGGAAAATGAAGATGAAGTATTTCTCCTACTTCTCTCTACAGCCTGTATAACTGCAGTATTGGAGAGGAAGGCTTCAGAGCTCTTGCATCAGCACTGAGATCAAGCCCCTCAAAATTGAGATATCTGTGGCTGAGTGTGAATGAAGCAGGAGACTCAGGAGTGAAGCATCTTTCTTCTCCTCTGGAGGATCCCAACTGTAAACTGGAGAAACTATAGTGAGTATCACAAGACAAAATACTGAGTTGCAATCAGTGAATGTGTATTTAGATCTCTTTTTCTCACTCAAACACAAACACACTTCTGAGTCAGCTTGTCACTCTCTCAGTCACTTACACAATCACTCACACTATAACATGACACACACACACACACACACACACACACACCATTGACCCAGTCACTTTCTCACTTATTCAATCACTTACACACACACACAGAGAGAGAGAGAGAGAGAGAGAGAGAGAGAGAGAGAGAGAAAGTATTGTAAATTTGACAGTAATGTCGATTGCCCAAAAGGAAATGTCTGAGGTTTCCTCTATATGTACAGTATCTCCAATTCTAGGGAGTTTTTCCTTGCCCCTGTTACTCATGGGCTCTCTTTGAATGTTGCGCCATGAGACATGTGTAATGTTTTGGCGCTCTATAAGTGAAATTAAATTGAAATTGAAAATTTAATTGAAATGAAGATGAAGTATTTCTCCTACTTCTCTCTACAGCCTGAATAACTGCAGCATTGGAGAAGAAGGCTTCAGAGCTCTTGCATCAGCACTGAGATCAAACCCCTCACACATGACAGAGCTGCAGCTGAGAGGGAATAAAGCAGGAGACTCAGGAGTGAAGCATCTTTCTTCTCTTCTGGAGGATCCCAAATGTAAACTGGAGAAACTAGTGTGAGTATCACAAGACCAAACACTGAGTTGTGTTATGTATTGGGGGGTTGCTCAGACCTGCATTAGAGCAGACAGCCCACATTCACACATACACAAACATCCTCCATCCACAAGGGGCGCCAGCTACTTCCGGTCTTGTATGATTGACTATAAGACCTGTGGAATGGCAGTCAATGGGAGGCTTGGAGAACTGAGGAACTCAGCTGCTGAGCCAACGTGGTGACCCTCTCAGTTGTTTCGCCGTGCGACACCTGAACCGAACGCACTTGGACTGAGTTTGTGCGGGTTCGCGGGGATATCGTTTCGTTAGTTAGTTAGTTAGTTTGTTTGTTTGTTCGGTTTCGTCCTGCATCACTGTGGGGTTTTCCCGCACGGTGGTTATATCAAGAGCGAGCTGGACGCCTTGGAAAGGCAAGCGCGAGGTGGCCCGAGGACAAGGTAAGCTGGCCGCCCCTGTGGCTTTGCATTCACACCTAGCTCAAAAACTTAAACTAACACGTTCTCTGCATACACTCAGATTAGGGGGTTTCAAGGTCTGAGCAACGTGGTACTTTCCCTAGACGTATGACGAGGTTCGCTAGACCAGGCTTCCCTAATAGTTGCTATCAGTGAATGACAGTGTGTTTTTTTCCTCTTTTTCTCAAACTCAAACAAAAATCTCATGATTTCAGATGTTAAATTAGATTTTTTATTAGACACACACACACACACACACACACACACACACACACAAACACACACACACACACTACTGTCAGTTAGTCACTATCTCATTCACTTACTGTATCCAATCACTGACACTACAGTGGGTACGGGTTGAGAATGCACCTTCTCCCGCGGGACTCCCGAAGAGATCCCGCAGGCCGTCAAGCCGATTTTTTTCGAGGCTAAGGCAATGTACCCAAACAACCACCAGGTGGCAGAAAGTTTCATCCCGCATTTCAAAATGATGAAGACCGCATATCCGTCAATAGTCAACTCCTTAATCTCATTTAATCATTACAATGAAGGTGATGACTGGCGAAATTATTCAAACGACGTTTCAATGAACCATTGTTGAAATGAATGAAAATGGTTATAGAAAATCGCCTACAGCCTAACGCCGACACAGCTGATTCTTTGATTGATTCTAAGCTGTTTTGATGTAGGGGATGGGTAAACTGGCGCGCTACAAACATGCTACCAATCAAATGTAATATTAGTAGGACTAGCCTACTTAGACACTTTAGTCATAGGCAACGTTGCCATGTTAATTTGGGCTAGAAGTGCTTGCTTGTGGTGGCGCTCCTGTCCGCTGCTTCTCCCGAATTGTGTGGCAAATTTGTCAGCAATCAGCTTAAATGTCAAATCATATTTATTTCTCTTTGTCGCCATGGTATTGGGGGAAACGCGGAGAAACGAGATGGTCAGTCCTCGTATTTTTTATCTTCGCGTTTCGTTATAAGAAATATATAAGTAATGTAATGGTCAATTTGCTGCGCAATTGACCAAGCAACCGCGGACCGACAGAAAAAGAAAGCAAACGTTGCTGCGGAAATGCTTGCTAATTTGATGTGTTTAAACGTAGAGCCATACAATTAGGTGTGTCTGTTATTATGATAATTTTCGAGCATAACTGGTTGTCCATAGCTCAGTGACAGGTGTTAATAGCCTTGCCATAAGCACTGCTGCAGGTGCTTCTTTTATTATGCGGTTAGAGCATAAGCGCTTACTCATATAGACTATAACTCAGGGACAGGTGCAAAACCACCAACTGGGATGGATCGAAGGGCAAGCAAGCACTGCCACACAACGTGAAGGCCTTTGTGTTGTCAACACTAAGCAGAAAGTTTCCTACGATGGGGAGAAGTGGCCGCAAGGACTGCATCGATAAGATCAACGAATAGCCTACAGTAATGTTTTACAACCCAGCTGGTATCCGCTGTTCATTCCGACATATCCCCACTCGGCGGTAGGCCTAGGCCTATTTAACTTTTTTTTTTTTTTCAAACAACGTGCCATTCCGACATGAGGTCATTAATAGGCTATTAATGTCATATTAGGCTATCATTAGGCTTACTATGCATGGCTGTAGGCAGCTATGAGGACACTGAGATCTGGACCTCATCGGTTTTGAGAGCTGGAAATACATGTGTTTGCTAAATATCGGTTGTTGTGCATGTTGCGTTCGCGGCTCGGGGAAGTGAAAGCAGTTCTGTAAAGACATTGCAAGTTTTCATGGCGATCATCTGCGCCGCGCCGCGCAGCTGAAGCTGATTGTGAAAGCCGATTGGAAATACATAAGTTTAGAGCGAACGTTTCAACTATGTTTGCCATGGTAGACAAAAACACTCAAATAAAACAATAGCCTAACAAATAACTGCATGCGTAATGGACACGACTCTATATCCTAAATAATTTTCGAGCACAACTAAAGTTGCACGAAGGCAAAATACAGTCCTAAAAGCCTATTCTATATAGCCTGGCCAATATAGATGTGCAAAAGCAGCATTTGCGTGCGTGCTTGCCGGTGAGGTGTAGCCTACAAAAATGAGCATAACATCTGATTATTAAAGTATGGCTATAGGATATAGGCTAGAGAAGAGTTGGTTTAAAATTCAAGTGTAGTAAAAAAGTTTGTGCACATCCCCGGGCAAGGTGCAGAACAAGAGTAGGCTAAATCATAAAAAATGGAAAAAGGTTCGCACACTTGAAATCCTTCTTTTTTGATTTGATTTTATTTTCTTTATCACAAAGGAATGACGTTTCGACCGTGTGGTCTTCTTCAGATTAAAATTCAAGTACGTGCGCTATTTAACCCCTCGAGACCGACTGCAGTCTGCTGACACAGCCAGACGACTCTCCCAACCCATTCATTCGTTTTGGCCGATATAACCCATTCATTCGTTTTGTGCGTATATAGATTCCTGCATGCTGCATTACCGTGACCCTTAGCCTACCTTGTGGATGATTTTTTCTCATTGGAATACAGCAGGACAGAATGCCTTTTATCTAACAAACGCAAAAGCTGAGATTGTTGGAAGGACTAGGCTACTCAACAAACTTGTTTTTCGTTTCTGGGAGATCTCGTTATCGTTTTGGATTGTCGGATTTTTATACTTATTGTTTGGACTTATGGACAATGAACTTTGAGGGGTGGTTGTTAGTGCTTTACAAAGCTTTGTGTTAATAAGTGTCGGTCCTCCTATCCTTCAGCTCACTGCGCGATGCAGTTGCGCATAGTGGCCAGCCACGAAGTCATTAACTGTTTACGACACAATACATGATATTTGTGTTTTTCGTTTCTTAGATTTAATGCATGTTTGACATGTAAACAGGCCTTCAGTCCGTTAACTTAAGGCCTTCTTTTGCATGGGGTAATAACCTAGGCTATTATGTGCGTAGTGGCTGCATGCATACTCTTGATTATAATAAGAGGCAAATTGTTACAGGACAACTTAAACTGACTTCCCCAATGCTTCCCCGCAGCACATTACATTTTAATATAGGCTAATATAGGATGAACAAAGTCTATGGACTTGCTATATTAAATCCAGTAGCCTAATAATTCTATGTGCCACGTCTTTTCACGATTTCGCAAGGGATGTAGTAGGCTACGTTTAAACATCGACAAACGTCTGTGAGACTGCCCATTTCATGAAGAGCAATTGTCTTGTGCGATCATTCCCCCTCCCCCACACTTGTCTAACCAGTTCACTAGACATTATAGCCTACCTATATGCGGCATTGAGGACGATTGCCTCCCTTCCCCCTCTCTCTCGACAGACACTTCCTGACACTAGGGCTCGGGATCAAGACATCAAAACTTCGCGGGCACAGCCACATTGGCAGCTTCACTCCTTAGTTTACTATGGATTACTATGGATTTACTCCCGCCTTTTAGTGTGTTCCTGTTACTTAGTTTTTGCCTTCTTGGTAGTATGTTGCTGTGTAGTGGGGTGTAACAGTGCAACCCACGATCGCAAGAGGAAAAGAATAAATCGCTACTATATTTCTGCGTCTTGTCTTGTGCATCTGAATGAATGGATATTACGTTCAGTGCGCTACCAAATGGCGGCGATATTCCTAGAATGCAAGGCGTGTGCCCGAGCCCTATTATGTAAATGTAAAAAATGTGTGTGTGTGTGTGTGTGTGTGTGTGTGTGTGTGTGTGTGTGTGTGTGTGTGTGTGTGTGTGTGTGTGTGTGCGCGCGCTGAACCACGAATTCACATATTAACTTTTCTTTTCAGCAGACATCGCAATCAAAACTTTTTAATAAAATAATGCCTCTTGTCTTAATGGGTTCCGGAGGTTCGTAGAGTAAGTTTTGAACCCCGGTCGCTGACGTATGATTAAGATGCCTCAACCAGTTATGCCACAGTTCGAATGTCAATCTCTTCGCACTTAGCCAAGAAATATAAAGGATTCAGTCAGTCGAGTTCATTTATTCGCGGCATGCACTTGAGACGCCGATCAAAAGTTCTGACATGTTAAACTGACGTTAGTCATTAATTCACCACATGATAAAATGCTGTTATATTGACGCACAGTAGCCCACGGTAGTCTATGTCTATCTCTGAATCAACATGAACATGCATAACGAGATCCATATATTCTAAGTTGCTAGAAACTTCTTTTGCGGAGCTAGGCCTACTAGTCGATGGTTACAATGAATCACCCTCACTGCCCTATCGCATATCTGACCATTCATTGTTACAATGTTACAAAATGCGCGATCTTCTCCATGCATGTAGCCTACGGTTATAAGTAAAGTGACATGATAGGCATGTAGGCCTATTAAAGATATTTCTGTTAAATACATTTTATTTTCAGTTGTCAAAAGTGGTGGGGACAAAATCTGTGATAAAGTGCTGGGTAAGCTACCCAGCGTCGCCGGTTAAAATGAACATGCCTCCGTTTTAAAATAGCCTATAGGCCTACACATTTCTAAGTATTCCTAGCATAAATGTAGCCTAAATGTCCATCTTGTCCATCTCTTTCGTCTTCGCCTTGACAATAATAGCCTATTCACGGAAATGCGGTCTTGTAACCGTAATGAATTAATTAATTAATCTAAGGTTGCCTATCGAGTCTTTCAGGTTGAATTGAAGGCTTCTAAAACCATTTTCATTAATTTCAACAATGGTTTATTGAAACGTCGTTTGATTATAATTTCGCCAGTCATCACCTTCATTTTAATGATTAAATGAGACGGATTAAATGAGACGGATATGCGAAGCATTTCTCTCCCTCTCCATTGACCAAAACGTTGCTCTGGCATCTCTGCTGGACTGACTGAGTTATAGGCTACGTCGAGTGAGAGAGCCAGCTGTGAGGTACGCTGTAAAACATTCGAAAACTCTGAAACTGCAATCTGACATGCCGAGCGTGATGTCTCTTTTCTCTGCTTGTCACCAGCGCGGTGTCTTCGGGTTTTTCCGTGTTTTCCGGTATGAGCCGAACCTTCATTTTATTAGGGCGGTCTTATGTTGCCCCCTTGCGGTTGCACTTTTAATTAAAGTCCCGATGCTTCGGGAGTCCCGATGTGCGGGAAAGAAAGGAGCATTCTCAACCCGTACCATCTGTATAACACAATAAACATGCACTCCTTCTCACACACACACACACACACACACACACACACACACACACACACACACATACAGTACACACACACACACACACACACACACACACACACACACACACACACACACACAGTAGTGTTGCTTTCGTCAACGAAAATTGTGACTAAATATCGTCGTCAACGAACCTTTATCACGTGACGAAAACGAGACGAGACGCAACGTAAATGCTGGCCATGTGACGATGACTATAATTAAATGTATAATGCAATATCGTTGACGAATAAAAACAAGACTAAATGTGGTTTACAAAATAAAAACCATGCTATCATGTCTTTTCATTTTCGAAGACCAAAAGGACAGGAATGTCATAGCATTATTTTGAGTCGGTTATTATTTTTTAGTAGTCTATTTTCCTGCGTCTCACTTCAGTGGCGCATCAGGTTGCATGGTCTGATTATTATACCAGAGGAACAGCGTTTCTCGCGTGGGCTTGTTGGTCATATCCGGTGCTTCTGTCACTCATCTGATAATATTTGATCATGTAGCAAAGGAGTGGTAGATGTATAGCCTATCGTTCTAATAGCAGCTAAGAAAATATAGGCTACGTTAAGTCCGCCTAGGCAACTCTCTCAGTTCAACTTTACATAGGCTGCTTATCTCACCTCCGCATGTACAGTAGATCTAATTCAGAAGAAAATGTTAACAGACAACTGCAAATATGATTAGTGTGTAAGCATCTGTCCAGCTGATGCTGGCGCTGCCATCTACTAGCCTACAATAATAAATCGATAATAAACGATCAGCAACGAAGTTCTAATCATGGACACATTTTTAATGCAACCGTGGCTTAGTAGGCTATCTAATGTTGTGTGGGAATTGCAAGAAAACTATTGAAAGCAATCCCTTACAAACAATACAAGTGCACGTGTGTCGTTTATTTAAACGGTAGGAAAATTGAATCAAAGACGGCGCTGTTCATCAACAAAATCAGCATGGAGTTAAAACATAATTTAAAGTCCCACGCATTTAAAGGGGCAGCGATCACTCAAGGCATACAGTAGCCCTGTACCACAACTGAGTGATGAACGTGAAATGTGTTTCATAGGCTATACACTGCATTAAGATGACAACTGTGTGTAGGCTAACCACGCTTAGGCTACCTAGTTAATGGTGAAATAGCATCCACATTTAAAGCATATAATAGCCTAAGGAAAACTTGATCAGTCAGTTAAATTGTTCTCAGAAAAGGAACAGCAGGTCTACAGAATATTCCAAATACTCTAGTTTCCTTTCATGGTGACAGGGGGAGACCAAACTGTGTGTAACATACCTGATTCCACAGTCAATGTTCAGTGCTATAATTTAACCTATGATATTTTGATTTTTTTCATCCATGAAAATTAACCAAAATGTATAATTTCCTATTAAAGGTGTAGTTCAGAATTTTGGATATAGGACCTAATTTCCAGGTGATATTTATCAGTGGAGACCGCTATCTGCACATTTCCTCCAGTCCTTCTAGTTTCAGAGTTTGCTGGTGCTATAGTCAACAATATTTGCCAGAATGCCACTAAAACAGTCTTACCCAGTCTATGGAGGAACAACCCCTTTAAATAGTATTGCATAATGAAAAGATACTAAAATCCAATTTCCATTGACTAAAATAAGACTAAATGTCATTCGTTTTCGTCAACTAAAACTAGACGAAAATAAGACTAAAATGCTCATACTTTTAGTCGACTAAAACTTGACTGGACTAAAAGAGTATGAACGTGACTAAAACTAAAATGACAGCTTGACACAAAGACTAGACTAAAACTAAAACCAAAACAGGCCGCCAAAAACAACACTAACACACAGACAGACTTCATTACACAAACACACCACACACACAGGGTAAGCGACACACACGCACACAGTATAAGTCACACACACACACACACACACACACACACACACACACAGACACACACACACACACACACACACAGACACACAGACAGACAGACAGACAGACAGACAGACTTCATTACACACACACACCACACACACAGGGTAAGCAACACACACACACACATACACACATGCACCACTGATTCACTCACTCAGTCACTCCTTCACTTAGTCACTCACTAACACACAATCACACACGCACACACACCACTGACTCAGTCAGTCCCTCATTTATTCAATCACTTATACACACACAGAGAGAGAGAGAGAGAGAGAGAGATAAAGTATTGTAAATGTGACAGTAATGTTGATTGTCCAAAAGGAAATGAAGATTTCTCCTACTTCTCTCTACAGCCTGGATCACTGCAGTATTGGAGAGGAAGGCTTCAGAGCTCTTGCATCAGCACTGAGATCAAACCCCTCACACATGAGAGAGCTGCAGCTGAGTGGGAATAAAGCAGGAGACTCAGGAGTGAAGCATCTTTCTTCTCTTCTGGGGGATCCCAACTGTAAACTGGAGAAACTAGAGTGAGTATCACCAGACCAAATACTGAGTTGCTATCAGTGAATTTGACAGAGTTTTTGTCTCTCTTTCTCACTCAAACAAAATCTCATGCACTCACAAATTATTTCAGATGTCAAATTTGGATTAGTATCACGCACAAACACACACCCACCAACACACTCACACGCACACGCACACACACACACACACACACACACACACACACACACACACGCACACACACACACACACACACACACACACACACACACACACACACACACACACACACACAAACACACACACACACACAGAGTATTGTAAATTTGACGGTAATGTTGATTGTTCAAAAGGAAATGAAAATGAGGTATTTCTCCTACTTCTGTCTACAGCCTGTATGACTGCAGTATTGGAGAGGAAGGCTTCAGAGCTCTTACATCAGCACTGAGATCAAACCCCTCACACATGAGAAAAATGCAGCTGAGTTTGAATAAAGCAGGAGACTCAGGAGTGAAGCATCTTTCTTCTCTTCTGGAGGATCCCAACTGTAAACTGGAAAAACTACAGTGAGTATCACAAGACCAAATACTGAGTTGCTATCAGTGAATGACAGTGTGTTTTTTGTCTTTCTCTAACACAAAATCTCATGCACTCACAAATTATTTCAGATGTCAAACTTGATTTTGTATCACACACAAACACACACCCACCCACACGCACACACGCACACATACACACACACACACAAAGAGTATTGTAAATTTGACAGTAATGTTGATTGTCCAAAAGGAAATGAAGATGAAGTATTTCTCCTACTTCTCTCTACAGCCTAAATAACTGCAGTATTGGAGAGGAAGGCTTCAGAGCTCTTGCATTAGCACTGAGATCAAACCCCTCACACATGAGAGAGCTGCAGCTGAGTGGGAATAAAGCAGAAGACTCAGTGGTGAAACATCTTTCTTCTCTTCTGGAGGATCCCAACTGTAAACTGGAAAAACTAGTGTGAGTATCACAAGACCAAATACTGAGTGAATGACAGTGTGTTTTTTTCCTGTTTTTCTTACTCAGACACAAACACACACACACACCACTGTTCCTCATCAATATAAAGGACAAGGACGCACAATTTGTAGATTTTCTTTTTACAGAGTGAGAAAACATATTTCGGAGTGATTATTTGCACCCGGGTGTAGCCTAAATAGTGGAATGGAGGCATTTTCTTATTTGCACCCAAACCTGTAGCCTAATGCGTGCAGAAACAGATGGGATGGCCTACCTAAATCTAACAAGTTAGGATTTTTAAAAACAATCTTTTTGATGGAAACGTGGTGCTAATTTCCCATAAACTTGTTCAGTGAATGGGTAAAACCGTCCGTTTTTAAGCAAAATCAAGAATTACGAGTTTGTTTACCGTCACCTAGCAACCAGAAGATAGACAAATATTAGTAGTCCATGGTGTTTCACTAGAATTCGTGTAGGGTAGCGGGTAAATGCATATTGGGACTTTGAAATTGGCAGTTCAAATCCCATCCAAAGTTTTCCCACTTCTTTTTTTTTTTTGCATGCCAAAATAAAATATTGTGAAAGTATGTGCGAACGACTCTCTTTTCTTTGATGACGTTACCTCGCGGCAAATAAGAGTTAGTGCTTAATGAACCTGTCAAAATGGTCTAGTTTTATTTTAGTTATAGAAAGGCTACCGTTGTGAGTAGAACGCTTCTAGTCAACTCCTCTACAGAAAACAACTCTTTCAACTATTTAGGCATGCAAAAAAAAAACAAGTGGGAAAACTTTGGGTAGGATTTGAACTGCCAATCTCAAAGTCCCGGTGTATGCATTTACCCGCTTCCCTACACAAATTCTAATTTTTGACACGATGGACTACTAATATTTGTCTATCTTCTGGTTGCTAGGTGACGGTAAACAAACTCGTAATTCTTGATTTCGCTTACAAACGGACGGTTTTACCCGTTCACTGAACAAGTTTATGGGAATTTAGCACCACGTTTCCATCAAAAAGATTGTTTTTAAAAATCCTAACTTGTTAGATTTAGGTAGGCCATCCCATCTGTTTCTGCACGCATTAGGCTACAGGTTTGGGTGCAAATAAGAAAATGCCTCCATATCACTATTTAGGCTACACCCGGGTGCAAATAATCACTCCGAAATATGTTTTCTCACTCTGTGAAAAGAAAAACTACAAATTGTGCGTCCTTGTCCTTTATATTGATGAGGAAACAAGCGGAGGTTAGGCTACTTATGAGCAGGGATGTCTGGGCGCGATCCAGATCCAGATCCGGCCGCCTTGTTTTGTTTTCGATCGATGCTGTCTGTGTGCACAAGTACAAATCGGTTTTGCACATCGCTAGGTGGAATAATTGGTGCAAAAGTATTCGTCCCCGGAAAACAGCGACGGAAACTCGCAGATGTAGACTCAAGCACTTTTATCAATTCACTTGTAGTCGTGCAAGACTTTTATTAATGAGAAAATATTTCACAGATGCACAACTTCTGTTGCATTAGTTCACATTTGGGTTTACAAATGCACGAATGTTGTGCATGTTCTCAGACTATGAAACACGGATGTGCGAATGTGTTTTGCCCCAATCGTTGCAGTGTAAGTGGGGCAAAAGTCTCGAGGGGATGAGGCCAGGAACTTGTGATGCACAGGTGAGAATTCGTGTATCTGTAAAACGGTTTTGTGAACTTGTAAAACGGATTCGTGAACCCGTAGCCCTATTTTGTGTTAACAAGGTATGAAAAAAATATGTACAACTTCAAATGTACGGTTACACATTTGTGACTTTAGTGTGCGAATGCGAAATCTGCAGTTAAATGTGCTCGTGACTTTTGCCCCAATTATACCTTCATAGATTAGTCTGGTTCTTTTTTTAAATAAATCACGCCTCTTTCATAAGCCCGCCTTGATTCCGACTTTGCACGGTGTGGGTGTGACAGGAGCTGAGATGGGAGAATCCGCTTAACAGAGAGACGCGCAAGAGAACCGCGTAAAAAAAAGCTTACGCGCGATTTACGCGCAAATGGGAGAATTCCCCCCATACAGTATATACTGTACACCACTTACGCTCACTGACTCACTCACTAATACACAGATCACACTCTGTCAGTCAGTCAAACAAACACACACACCGTCGACTCCTTTACTCAGTCACTCAATCAAACCCACACATACACACACACACACAAGCACACACACACACAGATTCACCACTAACTGTATGTCCAAAATGTACAGAACACATGAGATATAACTGCTTCCCTCATTGGTCTGTGTGTCCTTCAGCTGATCTGATGAAGTGTTCCCTTCTTTCTCCTACAGCCTGCAGGAATGCAGTATAACAGATGAAGGTTTCAGAGCTTTAGCATCAGCACTGAGATCAAACCCATCAGCCCTCAGAGTGCTCTGGCTGAAGGGGAATCATCCTGGACCCTCAACACAGCAGCTGCTCTCTGAACTGAAGACACATCCAAACTGTAAACATCTAGAAATATATGGACCCTAATGAATCCATCCTGTTGTGTTCCACCTGAATCATGTTTTTACACTGTGCATAAATAAGTGTTGCAGCACATTCATATTTGAAGTAATGTTTTAAAGTGACTTACGTAAATACAAAAATTGTAAGTAATATTGTATAAAGGATGTTTTGAATATAAAAACATGGTAACACTTTAAGCATCATTAATCATGGCGTGGGGTTGCACACGGTGATCTGGGCGCTGCGGGCGCAGGGTGCCCACCAATGGGACGACGGCTGGGTAATGCCCTCCATCCTGGACCCGCTGCTCACACAAACACACACACACACACATGCGCACACACACATGCATACGCGTGCGCACACACACACACACACACACACACACACACACACACACACACACACACACACGTGGTGTCGCCCCCTGCAGGTAGCCCCTGGGACCTGTACGATTCTAGTTTTTCTCTCTGGTCGTACACCTTGCTGTGATTATAGCACATCCTAGTGGTCATAAAGAATGATGAGGTCGTACACTGTAGCCTGACTCTCTGTAAACAAGGGCAGATCAAACTATTCTAGACAGAACTGTGAACTGTGGGGAAAAGAAATTGAGCGGAAGTAGACAGGCAGAATCAAGTTTGTACCCCTTGCCCAAGGCAGTTCAAATGTACTACACTGAGTAAACTGCAGAGACCTTCTGTCAGACAAAGCTGAGTGTCTTCCCTCTCCAGTGCATATAACCTAAGACCCCTACTTTTTTATGTTTTTACTACTAGAATGTCCTTTGGAAGGTGATCAGTATTCCGCTGGGAATTCTAGGAAGATGTTAAATTAATTAGTAGAAGTCTTGTAATCCACCAAAGTCCTGACTGAAAAACCTTTTTTCTATTGCTTTTAATTAGGGTTCCCCTTTTTTGAGCACCTGTGCATAGTGTCTTATGGTCTCTCCCTTTGTTTATTTTAAGTCCTTCAGTCTTTGTCTGTACACTGAGCCCATTTATGTATTCATTTCATGTTTTATTTATTCATTTTTTCGTGTTTTGTGCCTTTTTACTTATTCTCTGCACTTTTTACTGTGAAGCACTTTGGTGCAGCTCAGCCGTCTGTAAACGTGCTATAAAAATAAAATTTGACTTGACTTGACAGATGGCTAACGCTCAGAGTATTTCGGTCTCAGAAGCCAGCTGAAGTGGTTGTATTGTACGCTTTTGCTCTGGATTGAGATAAAGACCTAATGCACAGAATAGAACCACAGAAGACATGAGTTATCTTACCCTCCTGCTTTGAAAGAAGACTTTTATAGCACACATGGCACGACAGGTCCACAGTTTTGCGCCACACACGACACACACTCTCTCTCTGGTGTGCAAACAAACTCTCAAACGCACACACACACACACACACACATTGTACAAACACACATACACACTGTGCACACACACACACACACACTTGCATTCTCTACCACATGGTTTGGAGCAAGGCTGATCTGCAAACATTCAATGCATGAGCTCACACACAAATACACACAGACACACACAAACACCCCCACCCGTCATTTACTTCCTAAAGTTTTGGTCAACGATTCCCGGGACAATACTTTTTTCAAGTATTTAGGCCCTACAGTTCTTGAAACATCAGCTGTGAAAACTTTTTTGGTACGAGCAGTTTCAGGTAAAATGGGCTAATCAAATTGCAAAGGTAAATGGTAATTTATCATCAATTTATTTTTTTTAAATACAATTGCTTATACAGCCACATAACATTTAGACAGCATTGAACAGATACACTGACTTTGTGTCCCAGTTATGTATTGCAGTAGTGAACCTAAGAAGAGTAGGAACATCACCACCAACGACCTCATGTATTAGTATTGAGATGTTGAACCTGTAAGAAGAGTAGGAAGTTCTACTATCACCACCAATGCCCTCATGTATTAGTATTGAGATGTTGAACCTGTAAGAAGAGAAGTACTCTACTATCACCACCAATGCCCTCATGTATTAGTATTGAGATGTTGAACCTGTAAGAAGAGTAGGAAGTTCTACTATCACCACCAACGCCCTCATGTATTAGTATTGAGATGTTGAACCTGTAAGAGGAGTAGGAAGTTCTACTATCACCACCAATGCCCTCATGTATTAGTATTGAGATGTTGAACCTGTAAGAGGAGTAGGAAGTTCTACTATCACCACCAATGCCCTCATGTATTAGTATTGAGATGTTGAACCTGTAGGAAGAGTAGGAAGTTCTACTATCACCACCAACGCCCTCATGTATTAGTATTGAGATGTTGAACCTGTAAGAAGAGAAGTACTCTTCTATCACCACCAATGCCCTCATGTATTAGTATTGAGATGTTGAACCTGTAAGAAGAGTAGGAAGTACTCTACTATCACCACCAATGCCCTCATTCTGCTGCTCTTCCTCCTGCTGCTGCAGCACTATGCTGCTGTTGCCCTGCTGGCTGTGGCTCCTGCTGGTCATTCACCAAATACAGAGTTCATAAAACGGAGACTCATGCCAATAGCCCAGAAGAATAACTGTTCAATATTGATGATGGAGGAACAGCACTTGTGGGAAGTTCAGCAAAGAGAATTTATTGTTGTGTACACACGGTTGTATACACATGCATCACGTGCCCTTATTAACACACACTATTGACTCTTACCTCCATCATTCTTTAATGCAAAATAAAAGTCCTCTCAATTGAGGGCAAACTCATTCCATACACGTCAACAGCCTGACTGTGTGCTTGTGTGTGTGTGTGTGTGTGTGTGTGTGTTTGTGTGTGTGTGCTCACTCCATACATGTCAACAGCCTGACTGTGTGCTTGTGTGTGTGTGTGTGCTTGTGTGTGTGTGTGTGTGTGTGTGTGTGTGTGTGTGTGTGTGTGTGTGTGTGTGTGTGTGTGTGTGCATGTGTGTGTGTGTGTGTGTGTGTGTGTGTGTGTGTTGTGTGTGTATGTGTGTGTGCTCACTCCACACATGTCACCAGCCTGACTGTTCAGCAAGTTGTGTGAGCGCAGCTGAACCTCATGGCCTGTAAATGTGTAATTTCAGCACAAAGCTGAACAGAAAGCAACAGGCCCTCAGTGCCCTGGTCCTCTCCTTCTCCATAGCATGCTGCTGTCCTTCACACACTCACATTCACATTCACATCAGCAGCTGAAAGCCTCTTGTGCGCTGCTCTATGACAGCTCAGTGTGTGTGTGTGTGTGTGTGTGTGTGTGTGTGTGTGTGTGTGTGTAATTTCAGCACAAAGCTGAAAAGAAAGCAACAGGCCCTCAGTGCCCTGGTCCTCTCCTTCTCCATAGCATGCTGCTGTCCTTCACACACTCACATTCACATCAGCAGCTGAAAGCCTCTTGTGCGCTGCTCTATGACAGCTCAGTGTGTGTGGAAGGGAATAGAAGCAGAAGCTACAATCACCATGTGTTCCCTGTTTGAGATGGATCAGCTTCACAGCCACTCGGACACTGTCAGACCTCACACAGTTCCTCATAGTCACCACTAGGGGGAGACATTATTTTCAAGAACCTTTTACCTGCCTTTCTCAGCTACCTGTGATTTCTTTTTTTTTTAACTTTATTGCCAATAGAGAACTTAAAGGCAATCACAATCATACATACAAACATATCACACACAAAGAAACAATACAACTAATATACATATAAACATACATAGAAATGAAAATAAAATAAAATGAAATACATAAATGAATAAATAATAATAATACAAAAATACATAAAAATAAAACAAAAGGGGGTTCACCTTGATTGTGAGCTTATTACATTAATTTTATATAAATATATATTATAAGTATATGCTTAACCCATATATAGAATAACAGGTGTCCATCTCCTAAGGAATAGGGGTAATTTTAGCTGTAGGATGGCAGTCATGTTCTCCATCATTTGGATTTGATTACACCTCAGTCTCCATTGAGCCACCGTAGGAGGCTCAGGCTGCATCCAACACATTGTAATCATTTTCCTTGCGATCATTAGTAGGACATGCAGAATATAACACTGGTCTTTTGTAAAGTTTTGAGCTACCTGTGATTTCATTAGTGGATTCACCTGGTGGTCACAAGCTGAGCTGAAACTGACTTCAGTGCTGTGACATGATCTTGTGCCTGAGCAAGCTCACAAGGTGAACTCTTCGTAACTGGCTTTCTATGTGGAGCTATCTTGGATTACTCTTTGCATCTGGACTTTATTGGATTTTGGATTTAATTCTTATGGAGTTTTCCTGGTGACTTCTCTCTCTGGACTTTTCTGTGGACTAGTGAATTCTCATCGTAAGTGGCCCCTCTGCTATTGTTGTGGATATCTGTCTGTGCGCTGAACTGTATCCTGAAGCTTGGACTTATCTTTAGTGGATTGTGCTCTAGTGACTCTTTGACGTGATTGAACTTTTGCCTTGCACCTCTGTCTGAATAAAAGACTAATTTCTGATCATTCTCTGCCTCTGCATCTGTGCTCAAAACCACCCCCTGACAGACACCTCTGGGAGTGTGCTGACGGCTGATCAGATAAGCGTGTGTGTGTGTGTGTGTTTCTGATCACCGGCTTCTACACGGGCCTGCCTGCCCTGGGGTGGACGCTCTGCTCAACGCCCAGTGACGCTGCTGGCCACTTGGATGCCCTGAGCGAGTTGCTTTGTGGTGCTACGTGGTTTTGGAAGAACCCACACAGTGTTGAAGTCTGCACACAGACACATGTCTTGCTGGAGCTGCTCTGAACCCACAGTGTTGAAGTCTGCACACACACATATACGCACACACATATACACACACAGGTCTTGCTGGAGCTGCTCTGAACCCACAGTGTTGAAGTCTGCACACACACATATACGCACACACATATACACACACAGGTCTCTCTGGAGCTGCTGTGAACCCACACAGTGTTGAATTCTGCATTGGTCTTGCTGGAGCTGAACCCACACAGTGTTGAAGTCTGCATTGGTCTTGCTGGAGCTGAACCCACACAGTGTTGAATTCTGCATTGGTCTTGCTGGAGCTGAACCCACACAGTGTTGAAGTCTGCATTGGTCACCACCAGCACCATCACTGGACCCCTGTAGTGTCCCAGACGTAGATGCATGAGTAGGTGTAGTTGCTGCCCAGCACCATCACTGGACCCCTGTAGTGTCCCAGACGTAGAAGCATGAGTAGGTGTAGTTGCTGCCCAGCACCATCACTGGACCCCTGTAGTGTCCCAGACGTAGAAGCAGGAGTAGGTGTAGTTGAAGTAGGAGTAGGTGTAGTTGAAGCAGGAGTAGGTGTAGTAGAAGCAGGAGTAGGTGTAGTTGAAGCAGGAGTAGGTGTAGTTGAAGCAGGAGTAGGTGTAGTAGATGCAGGAGTAGGTGTAGTTGAAGCAGGAGTAGGTGTAGTAGAAGCAGGAGTAGGTGTAGTTGAAGCATGAGTAGGTGTAGTTGAAGCAGGAGTAGGTGTAGTAGAAGCAGGAGTAGGTGTAGTTGAAGCAGGAGTAGGTGTAGTAGAAGCAGGAGTAGGTGTAGTTGAAGCAGGAGTAGGTGTAGTAGAAGCAGGAGTAGGTGTAGTTGCTGCCCAGTGGCAGGTGGTGCTGGTGCTTGTAGCTGTAGGGCTGCAGGATCATTCGCTCCGTTGAACATTTTGCTGAGAAAAGCTGCTGACTGCCATTTCCGATTTTAGGAAACAAATTGTATTGCTGGAATATTGCAATCATTTTGAGAATATGACACAGCTTGGTTATGTCTTCACCTGCCAACACCTTGCAACCTCCCATGTCAACGTGTGTGTGTGTGTGTGTCTCCAATGTCAAAATGTACACTCACTGATC
This sequence comes from Sardina pilchardus, assembly GCF_963854185.1. Classification (NCBI taxonomy): domain Eukaryota; kingdom Metazoa; phylum Chordata; class Actinopteri; order Clupeiformes; family Clupeidae; genus Sardina; species Sardina pilchardus. The sequence continues at coordinate 27,728,606 of NC_085009.1, forward strand.
TTAGACCATTGGCCCAGTCAGGTAGTGCAGGAGAATCTACAGCTCTATGTTCAGACACATGTTTAGAAACCTGCCACCCTTTGATCAAAACTGTAAACACAAACCCCAATTCTCGAGCTACATTCACAAAACCTCTTCAAAACTGAAGAATCACCTCCAAGCAGTTGTACCTGTGTAGGCTATACCTGTACTCAAAACCAAACACTGTCCTCAGATACCGTACAAAGTGTAAGATACTGGAGACAATATGGACAGCGTGTATGACTGTACAATACCTGCTTCACTCAGAGCACTGCACACATCCATTTCACTGCTGGTGTCTACTACAAAGGAACTGGCCCAGCAAACGCAATAGCAGTTATTACACAATACATCAAACAATGGAAAATACAGAGTTCAGGGCAGCTCAGATACTGTAGCTCCAGAGCTATTCATGATTACATTTAATATAAAAACAAAACAAAAGAAAACGAAGCAAAACGATTTCATAACTCAGTGGACTCAGTGAACATTTGCTGAAAATCCAGTTTAAGAAAAAAAAAATATTGAGGATGGGCATTTGTCTTAACAGTTTTGAAGTGTAAAGGTGGAGGGTTTGACCATGTAACTGCTTAATAAATGATAAATCATAATGATGTACCCTCCGTACATAATGCTTTAGTTGATGCTTTGTTCATGCATGAAAAACTATGAACTGATGTGCATTTCTGATAATTCATCAGATATAATGGAATGAAGTCATGTGGAGAATTGCGTCACATCAAGGTGAGGCAGCAGCACACAGGTGTGATGGAGGGGAATAGGTATGAGCCAGCCAAGGGGGAAGTGAAAGCAAACAGAAGACGCTGATCACCTGAAGAAGGCAATGTGGGGATGTGTCATAATCAAATAGAAAACTTCTAACACAAAGGTGAGTCATTAGCGTTAAGTTTGTTTGAATCTTTGTCGATGGTCAGGCCATAGTTATCTGAATAAGCGCAATATCCAATGCAAGCATAGTCCAAATAGGGAAGAAATTAACTTTGAATTTATTTCAAGTGTGTGAAGTGGTCCGTGTAGAACAGTGTAAGTTACATTTGGTCTTTCTTTTTTCTCCATTTTCTGACAAATGTAAGATAACCTATGATGTGTAATTGTGAGTTCCAAAATATTGTAACTTTAAATTGTATCTACAGCGATTACTTATCTGGTATACGCTTTATGCAGACAGTCTCTTTGTTTTTCCTAAGTTCAAGTTTAACCGGTTTCCAGGTTCACTGGAATGTGTGGTTCACTATCTAAAGCCATAATCTCCTCTCTGTAAGGACAGGAACAGGTTTGACTTGTAGTCTGTACAGCTCTCTTGGAGAGGAGGTTGGCCAAGTTGCGCTCCTTCTGTGCACTGGAATCTGTGATTAACATGTGCCAGTACATCAGGGAATCGGGGATGGACTACTTTCACATTCCATAGTAACTCAAATTACTTAAATGTCCTCAGATGATCCTAGAGGTTGTGATAACACACCAAATCTGAGGGCTATAGGTTTTTTTTTTAGTTTAACTTATCCAACTTCAGGAGTCTTCTAAAACAGATTCTTAGTGCAATGTTGTTTTAGATATCAGAGGTTACATAAGTAAGTATCTGCATTAAGCAGTAGCCTAGCTTCTCTCTGATCTTCTCTAATCAAATTTTGAATGAGCCGGATAAGCAGTAGCCTGGCTTTGTAGAACACCCCTCTCATTCTCTTGATCCGCCGTGGTTTGAAAATATGATAGTGACATGAGGTCCGATACCTTGGGACACTAGACTTCACCACTAGACTCTGAGCAAGAAATCTGACCCGACTTTTTGTTGTGTGATCACCAATTAGCTGACTGAACAGTTCGGCCAATTAGGATCAGCTGGTTTACTAAATGGTTGAAGACTTCTTTCTGATCCCGGGATGTCCACCTCACCTCTGCAGTAGTAGTGTTGCACTCTGCACTGGCTGTTGGTCTTCTAGTCCTTCTCATTATCCAGTTTAGTATGTATAGTAGGCCATCAGATTGTAGGCCTGTCATTTTGGTTTTATTGTAGAATATGCCATATTAATTTTGTGTACAACTTGTTTTGCATCAACAGCTACTTAAACCACATTATCTAACAAATATAGAAATGAACAAAATGTACATTGTACTGCCATGTAATGTCATCTTAATGCATGTAGTGAAAATCACAACAGTGCATTTGAAGTGGGATATATTTCCAAGATACTATGCATACAAAAATACATGTCTCTTAGTCTTAGCTCTAAAGTGTTTAAAGAGTTGTACTGTACGTTAGAAATATACTGTGAGAACAGCAGCAGCATTGAGACAAATGTTAGTACACATTCTGATTGTTTTCATTGAAGCTTGTCATGATCAGATTCATCTGGGTGCTCTGACAAATGGCTGAAACATGGAAAAACAAGTCAACAGAAAGCAAAATGGAGAAATTGTTGTAATTTAGTAATGAAGTAATTTGTGTTATTTGTATTGTAGCTTGTCATGATGAGATTCATTTGAATGATATGAGGAGTGGCTGGAACATGGAACAACAAGTCAACACAAAACAGGACAGCAGTCTAAAGGGGCAAAGGTAGGCTACTTAGCACATGATAAATTATGCTTCTTAAAGATGTTCCATTCTGTTCTTAGTTTAAAGGTGTTAAACAGGTGTTAAAGTCACTTTTAGAAAGAAAACATAGAGACTTCTAACTGTAATTTTGTGGTGTTTTAAAGGTAGCTGTATACTGTATACAGTAGTTCCTTAGCTATTGTTTATTTGTGCAACAGGTATATGAACACGTTGCACATCTGTGTGATAGAGGATAAATGAAACAGTTAACACTGTTTCATTTATCCTACTTTTTAAGAATATCCCTACAATGTCTATAGCAAATAATTGTTGTTTTCACACTACAGCTCACTCCATCATGAGAGGCCTCCATCACCTGTGCCCACTTGTGTGTCCATGAAGAGTGACGAGTCAGAGGTTCGCTACATAAACTTCCAACATGATGATGTCACAGCTGGATCAAGGCAAGTCCATAAAACATTCATGCAATGAGCACTTTGTGGTTGATAATGTTCACAGCTTACAGTATAATGGAAACAAAACAGTTATCAATTTAATATCTGTGCCATTTTCTGGTTAAATTCATATAGTTTCTTCTATAGAAACAAAACTGCATTTTGAATAGAGTTCTGCTGTGTTAATGAGCTGAATATCCGACAAGCACTTGAATACTGGAGGGCTAAACACCCAAAAAAGTATCAAAACCAATCATTGATTCATCATACTATCCAGCGTGCACGCTTGACTTCTGGACACAGCCCTTAACACAGAGCAGGTGGTATGGAATCAGATGCATGCTTTATTTCCCCATCATGCATCACTTCTTGTGCTGGTAAAGACTCAGTTACTGGATGCATCACTCTTTGTACTTCTATTTAGATCAGGGGTCAGAAACATTTTACGCCATAATACCAAACATGTGTTTTCCCTTTCCCTTAAGAGCCACACAATAGTTTATATGATGTGTTTACCATACTACCATACGACTTTCTGTCGTATTGACTGCAAAAGCTGTGCAGCAAGTAGGCCAAATCATTAAGGTTTGGGAGAGATTTGGGCTGGTCGTCCTATGTGATGACACAGTCACAGACTGTATTATCTGCTTTGACTGTGAGGCGTCGTACAGATATGATGGACATAAGACAGTAGGGGTGTAAATATTAATCGATTTGTATCAATGCATCGATTCTACAGCCGACGATTCAATGCATCGATACGTCCGCAAGATAATCGATTAATGTATTTATTTTAGTATTTTTCCGTCTGTTTATTTTCAGCATACGCTCGTATGCGTAGCCTACTACCTACTCCTAATCTGCGGGTAGCGCTTTCCTCATTATTGTCTTCTACTTTATAGTAGGGGTTTAAAATTGGCACCCTCTGCCACTCGCCAAATGGTTGTTGACATGCTTCACTGTAAACTTTCTGCACCGCAACAAAGCGTTTATAGGCTGCGAATTTTGTCATCATCGCATAAGTTGGTGGACTACGTTTTGCATTTAGTGACCCGCACTGTTAGGCCTACCATAGCTTCACCTGATGCACACGTTTTTTCCCTGTGGAAAACAGCTGATGGATTCGTCAGATCAAGTGAGCACGCTAACAGTGACGCTAGTCATTCATTACAGTGCATGAAAATGCACTGTACTGTTCTTCCAAAACTTCTTCTTCTTCTTCTTCTTCTTCTTATTCCGCTGATCAAATTCATTTTTTCTATTCAGCTTGAACCGTTTAACTTAGAAACTTCATTCAAACGTCGCAACGTAGGTCTTAAATAGGGGAATGCTGCTAGGTATTTTTCAACTTTGCAACTTTTATACTTTTTAAACTATAAATTAAAAACTATTACAAATTTCCCCATAGACTTAACATTGGCCTCTATGACATCACAATCGGATCATTAAGCAATTAGAATCTTATGCCAGGTGGCCAGCCCCACCTGCAGCAGCCCTCTCTCTCTCAGGCTTTAAGCATACCATCTCTCTGTGAAGACTACATATCCTGTTAACTGTTTCCTCTTTCCACAACTGTTTCAAAATAAAAGTCCTCACTGCAATAATACACTATTAAATCATTTAACCATTGAAACTACTCAACTATTTAACTGTTCAACCATTCCAACTGTCAGTTATCATCAACTATGCCTCCAGTCAACTACATGAGACCTCCATGCACCTAGCAACCAACATAGCAACCATCAAAATTAAGCGTTTATGACCGTTTCCATAGCAACCAACCTGATTTTACTACAGTAACTTCTTTATTCCTGATAGTGGCAGCCATGGATACCCCATCAACAAATGTTTCAAAATAAAAGTCCTCAGTACCAAGTTAGCTAGTTAGCATGGTTAGCATAGTTAACATTATTAGCATAGTTAGCATATTTAGCATAACTGCTAAAAATGATTAGCTACGTTAGCTAATCAACCTGGTTAGCATTGTTAGCATAGTTAACATTATTAGCATTGTTAGCATTTTTAGCATAACTGCTAAAAATGATTAGCTAAGTTAGCTAATCAACGTGGTTAGCATTGTTAGCATAGTTAGCATTGTTAGCATAGTTAGCATTTTTAGCATTACTGCTAGAAATCATTAGCCAAGTAAACCAATCAACCTGGTTATCATTGTTAGCATAGTTAACATTTTAGAATACCTGTTAGAAATCATTAGTTAAGTTAGAACAGGAATGTTTAAGCTTTAAAATGTCTACCTAAACACTATCAACTCTGTTTAAACTATGCAACCACCATGTTTACCCTAGCTACACCTTAGTAGCCATATCTACATTATCTATCTATAATTTTTTTTGCATTTTCATGCACTGGTAATTCCTTGGAATTGCATTTCTAGTTATTATACGCAATGCCATTTTGCCAATGCATTCTAGAGACCTCAATCTTGATTTTAATCATGTTTTAGTTACTGTGTCGTTTTACAAGTTAGGCTACGTGTTCTGAACATTTCTGTGTTCTGAGTAGCAGGTGTTATTTAATAACAGTTATTAGGACGAAGTGGAATTGGAGAACGAGTGTCCAAACAAATCAATTTAAAGTTTTGGGGAAACGTTTATCCCGTTAAACAAGCTTCAGATTATGATTTGTGTTTGTTTCCCATACTGTCTTGGCTGAGCATGTTCCTTAGATTCAAAAAGTCCTCCAGTTGTGGACTGATTTATTTTTAACAGTGACATCTATAGCTTGCAACTGTCAGCCTGTACCGATACACGACACGGCCAGGAAATCTTTCCAACTTCAGAACGTTTTCGCAAGTTCACGTCCTTAAAGTGACAGACACCTATTTTATCTTACATCGCCAATACAGTGAAGGCTGCCTATGACTTAAATTACCTAAAGTTAAACGTTTAGCTAATTGATCTTCTAATATTGATTACACACAAAATGCATATGCAATAGCAGATATATTGGGCCTACAATTTGTATTAGATTATCTCACAGTCAGCTGGTAGCCTCTGTCACAGAGTGTGGAGGAAGAAACTGCACTAAAAGTTTTGTGGCTGGTAGAAAGATAATTTGGCCCTGTTTATACTGTAAAGCATACTTTTTGGATATTCAACTATGTTTTACTACTTCGGAGTACACCACAGGGTGGCAGCAGCTTGAGATAGGGATTATGGCGGGATGTACCATCTCCCCACTTGCTTTTACAATGGCAATGGAGGTCATTATTAGGGCATCTAAATGGGTAGTGGGTGGGGAGAGGTTGCAGGGAGGGCTACGCCTCCCCCCAGTTAGGGCTTTCATGGACGACATGACAACTATGACGTCTACCGTCCCATGCACCAACAGGTTATTGGATAAGCTAAATAGCAATCTGCAGTGGGCTAGAATGAAGGTGAAGCCTAGTAAGTCTAGGAGTCTCTCAATTGTCAAAGGGAAGGTAGTAGATAAGAAGTTTGTTATTGATAAGGAGGTGATGCCCACAGTTATGGATAAGCCAGTGAAGAGTTTGGGAAGATGGTATGATGCAAGCCTTAATGATAAGGTACAGGTTGAAGAATTAAGACAGGTCACTAGGCAAGGTATTGCAAAAATTGACAAGTCAGGACTACCAGGTAAGCTTAAGTTGTGGTGTTTGCAGTTTGGCTTATTGCCCCGGCTAATGTGGCCATTGACAGTCTATGAAGTTCCTCTGTCAAAGGTTGAAAGGTTAGAAAAAATGATCAATTCCTTTGTGAGAAAATGGCTTGGAGTGCCTCGCTGCTTAAGCAGTGTAGCCTTGTACGGGAAGGGCATTGTAGAGTTGCCAATATCTAGTCTGACAGAAGAATTTAAGTGTGCTAAGGCTAGATTGGAAATGACTCTTACTCAGTCTAAGGACCCAGTGGTGAGGAAAGTTGCACCTACAGTTAAGGCAGGGAGGAAGTGGAATCCAGAGCAGGCAGTTAAGCAAGCTCAATCAGCATTGAGGCATAGAGACATAATGGGTCATGTGCAGCATGGGCGGGGGGGTCTAGGTTTAGACATAAGTAAACCTTTGTGGAGCAAGGCTTCTGCAGGAGAAAGGAGGAAAATGGTTGTGGAGGAAATGCATAGGCAGGAGGAGACTGTTAGATGTACCAAGGCAGTATCACAGGCAAGACAAGGGCAGTGGGTAAACTGGGAAGGGGTGGAAAAAAAGCAGATTAAATGGAAAGATCTATGGGGCATGGATGCTGGCAGGATTAGATTTATGTTAGGTGCTACATATGATGTGCTCCCATCTCCCAAGAACTTAAGTCAATGGTTTGGTGAGGATGATAAATGTACACTTTGTTCGTGTGTGGGCAGCCTCCACCATATCCTATCAGGGTGCAAGGTAAGCCTCACCCAGGGGCGCTATACATGGCGTCACAACCAAGTACTGAAATGCTTAGCAGCAGCAATTGAGGATAAGCGGAGAGAACTTAACTCATTAGCAGCAAGTAAGGATGTTAAGCAAATTAACTTTGTACGTCAGGGGGGTCAACAGCGTTCCACGAAGGCCAGGTGTAAAAACGGCTCTTTAGTTAATAGTACCTTTTAGTACCTTCGCATATAGTGAGCACTAGGTTGCGACCCGACCTTCTGCTTTGGACAGATAGAGATAAAGTGGTTATCCTGGTCGAGTTAACTGTTCCTTTGGAAGACAGAGTAGAAGAGGCCAATGAGTTAAAGAGAGCAAAATACACTGAAATAGCAGAGGAGGCAGCGCAGCGAGGTTGGAGTGTGAGATTAAGGCCTATTGAAATTGGTGCACGAGGGTTTGTGGCCAGATCTGCTATTGGCTTGCTGTCTGAGTTGGGCATTCGTGGACGAAGTCTAAGGCAAGTGGTTAGTAACATGTATTTGGCAGCAGAACGAGCAAGTGAATGGTTGTGGGTAAGGAGAAACTCTACTTCCCGGGGCCTATTTCACAAAACCAGAGTAAGTAGATCCAAGATAAGTGACGACACACGCGGTTGACCAAGCCTGGTCAAAGTAAACATGCAAAACACGTTTCACTAATGCTGAGCGCAGATGAGTTGAGGCGGCTAGGTCAAGCCAGGTGTAAGTTATTCGGTATGTGTGCGCGTTCTCGTTTCTCCCCCAAATAACTCACGGTTGGAATAAAAAAGACGCGAAAAATAGCGTCTTGCACACAAAGTGAACAACCGCTTTTGATATAGACTAACAACGAGGTAAAGTTGTACTTTTTTGGATGGGAATCATTATTATTTCTGTTACATAGCGGGAGTAGGTGTGGCAGACCAAGTGAATGCAAATGTACGTATGCACCCACGTGTGAGAGCTTCCTTGTCTCGGCACGCAACGTCATTAAGAAAGCGCTTTGCCACCGCAAAGATGCACACAGTATGACTATATATATCTTAATTTGTCGAATTAGTTGAAAACACCTTTGAAAAATGTCCCCTCCACTTCCAATAAACTACTAGGCTATTCATCAAAAGTCCGTCAAAAAATAAGCAAACAACGAGTATGTTATTAATTATAAGGCCACCATAATTTAAATAACATCCATATGGTATTAGGCAGACATTCTGCTGTGTTTTGCGAGTAAATGCAAGTAGCAAATAATATATAAATGGAATACAGCTCTTTGAAAAAATCGCATGGAGGTCTGATTTGAATGACAGCTAGCAGAACCAATCAGATAATGTAATTACCATTAGAATTAACTTAGCTTGGCTGTTAGCCTGGTCGGGAGCAGGCTAGCTTCCAAGGAATGACAGGTTGGTATATTCTCTAGAGATCAAAGGTTTAATACACAACTATCAGTCAGGTTTCAGGAAAGGCAGAAGCACTATGGACCCAGCAGTAGCCCTGGAGGATGTCATAAGGAAGGCGCAGGTAAATAAAGAGTCTGTTATAGCAGTATATTTTGATATAGAGAAAGCATATGACATGATGTGGAAGGAGGGATTGCTTGTTAAACTGTCTCAGCTTGGTATAAGAGGAAGAATGTTGCAATGGGTTAAAAGCTTCCTATCAGAAAGGAAAATTAAAGTAAAAATAAATGGTGTTTTTAGCAATGAGTATGAGGTTGAAAATGGTACTCCCCAAGGTAGTATAATAAGTCCTCTACTTTTTACTATTATGATAAACGGTGTATTTAAGAACATAGATAGCTCCATAGGTGTTGCATTATTTGCAGATGATGGAGCAATGTGGAAGAGAGGAAGGAATATAAATCATATTGTAAACAAGATGCAGGAAGCAGTAAACACTGTACAAAAGTGGGCTCTTGAATGGGGCTTTAGGATATCTGTGGAGAAGACAAAGACTATGTTCTTCACAAGAAGAACTATAAGTCAGGACCTAAAAATTACAGTTTGTGGGCAAGAGCTGGAAAGGACAGACCATTTCAAGTACTTAGGTATTTGGTTTGACAAGCGATTAACGTGGGCAGTGCATATCCAAAAAATGAGAGAGAAGTGTAAAAAGGTACTGAATGTAATGCGGTGTCTGCGGGGTATAGAGTGGGGTGCTAGTAGGCCTGCATTAAAGACCATCTATATTGGGTTAATAAGATCAGTACTTGATTATGGATGTATTGTGTACAGGTCTGCTGCTAATACGGCACTAAAGAAGCTAGACATTGTGCAACATCAAGCGTTAAGAATATGTAGTGGAGCCATGAAAACCACTCCTGTGGCAGCCTTACTGGTGGAATTGGGGGAGATGCCTTTGCACCTCAGACGAGATCAATTAGCTCTGGTATACTGGGCTAACCTTAAGGGACACCAGGACGGCCACATAGGCTTGAACACCTTGGTAAACTGTCAAGAGAGAGTGAGCACAAAAATCAAAAGCTTTGGCTGGATCATTCAAGGAAAAGCAAGAGAAGTGGAGGTAGACCAGTTAGCGGTGTGTGCCACAGTGCCTTATCCAGTAGTGCCTCTGTGGACCCTTGAGTTGCCTTCAGTTGACTTTGGCCTCCTAGAGGCAAGAGAGGAAGGCGAAGAAGTAGATAAAGCTTATGTGGAAGGGTTTATACAGGATTCATACGGGGACCGATCTATTATATTTACAGATGCGTCAAAAAGAGAGGACAGACATGTGGGGGCAGCTTTTGTCATCCCTAAACTGAGAATAGCTGTGAGGAAGAGGCTAAATAATGACCTGGCAGTATACTCAGCAGAGCTGGTTGCCATCCTCTTGGCTCTCTCATGGAGTGAGAGTAATAGGCCTAGGCCAAGAAATATAGTTATAGCCTCTGACTCTTCCTCAGCATTGTGCAGTATTAAGAATGTTCAGTCTCAGTCAAGGCAGGACATTGTTTTAGACATAGTCCAACTAGCAAGCAGTCTGCAGAACTCAGGAATCAGTGTTGCACTCCTGTGGGTTCCAGCGCACATTGGAGTAACAGGGAATGAGTTGGCAGATCAGCATGCTAAGAAAGCTACAGAACATCCTAATGTAGACATGGAGATTAAGTACAGCAAGGCTGAAATTAGGAGTATTGCTAAGGCTAAGCTGAGAGAGAAGTGGCAGAAGATGTGGGACAGTGAACACACTGGGAGACAATTTTATAGTATTCAAAGGACTGTGGGATGGTGTAGAACTACAAGTAGATGCACACAGGAAGAAGACATGGTGTCTAGAATGAGGTTAGGCCACACAGGTTTGAACAGCACATTGTTTTTAATGAGAAAACATGTTGATGGCATCTGTAGTGAATGCAATACTCAAGAAACCATAGAGCATGCCATTGAGTCCTGTAGTAAGTACCAGCCTGAGAGACAGGAACTATCCAGGTGCCTTGAAGCTGAGGAAGTACCCCTGAGACTTAGGGTAATATTACAGAGACAATCAGGAGAAGCATGCATTAGTCATCTGTTTCAGTTTCTAAGAGACACAGGTCTTATATGCAGAATATAATTATTTGCCCCTTTTTTTTTTTTTTTTTTTTTTTTTTTTTTTTTTTTTTTTCCCTTTTTAATTTAATTTGATTTAAGAGGGTAGTTACTCCAGACCCACACTCCTTTTCAGAAGGTGGCGGTAATGCACACCATTCGTTGCTTGCCAACCGCCAATAAAAAAGAAGAAGAAGAAGAAGAAGAAGCTAGCTTCCAAGTATAAATTCCCATGGTAACTTATATGTGATCTCTTCTGTGAAACCAAGTCAAGGCTATGTTCATCCAGGATAACCCAGTAAGCCTGTCTAAATCCCCTATCTTGGTTTTGTGAAATACCCCCCTGGGGTAAGGTAAGTTAGCTGGCTTATTTGTTCTGTGTTTGAGACACGGTGACTAGGTTTATGGTTTTAAGGGTATGGTTCAGTCCACACCGACGGGACGGACCATGCCTAGGATAGTTAAGAGTATGTGGTTATTTTGTGATGGGGGTGGTAGCATGTAGCGCAAGCTAAGACAAGCAAGGTGGCTTGTTGCAATGTGGTAGTATGGAGGCAGCATGTGGGGGTAGCATGTAGCGTAACACAAGCTAAACTAGTGGTAGTATGGAGGCAGCATGTGGTGGTAGCAGCATGTAGCGTAGCACAAGCTAAACTAGCTGGTTTGTTTGTTGCAATGTGGTAGTATGGTGGCAGCATGGAGGGGAGTGTCTCCAGGACGCTGGTTTCACTGTTAAGCCTTCATGAGGTGTCGTGGGCCTAACTTAACGAAACATCGGTGAATGAGGGTGCCCACTTGATAACTCCAATGACATGCTGTATACCATATACTGCTGTGGGATTGGCCATCTGTCTTGTGTTTGTGACCATTGGTTAACAGATTGGTGGTTAGCCTGCTTCTTTAAGCTAATTTTGGACAGGGGCTTCTTAATGTGTGTTTGCCTTGGATTTTGGCACAAGGGATTTTAACATCTAATCCTGTATATTAATGTAATGTAACATACACATCATGTGAATAGAATAGGCTACTGTTTCTGTATTCTCAATAAAAGGCAAATGATTTCTATTTTTCTAGATTTTATAAACTTAATAGATATCATGTAAAAATCTAATCGAATCGAATCGTATCGGTGGGAATTCTAAATAATCGAAAAGAATTGAATCGCTGGCCTAGGAAATCGATATCTTATCGAATCGGCATGAAGGCTCCGATTTACACCCCTATAAGACAGGTGCATCAAACCTGATTGGGTATTCATGCCGTGGGTCAGTTCCACAGCCTAACAAGCCTGTCATGCAAACACCCTCAAATCAGCCCTTAGTATCAGCATTTCTGAAATATAAGGTGCCACTGACAGCATAATCTAAACTAAATCAAACAGGATGGTCTTCAATATGTAGGATACAGATGTTATACATCTTATAATGCTAATTCCAACTTCCTTTCAGTAGATAGATATCTGGTCCAGATCATCAAAATCTGAAGTTTAGGCATCGGGCAGATATCAGTGTTTTACAAATGCTTGCATGCACAACTAATGGAAGTCTGTTTGTGTTTTTTTTTTTGTCTTAATTACTCAGTGGTCAAATGGAAGAATGCAAACCAGATGCTGTCAGTGACCAGTTTAGCCAGGGGGACCTCAAGCACATATTCCAGGTCTGGATGCAGCTATATCATGCTGCACTGATATACACACTTTGACAAAATGACATTCACAATGACATTTGACATTCCCAATGCAGAACAATAATAATATGGTCTTATTGAAAAGCTGGGTATTGTAGTGTAAACTATAACCAGATATGTGTACACCAGGTGCTTGAGGAGAAGATCATCACCTTTGTGAAGAATGAGCTGAAGAGATTTGAGAAGATTCTGAGTCCAGATTACCAAGAACACTTTGAGGGTAAAGAGCAGAATGAGAGTGATGCCAGAGAAGGGGCTCTTAAGATGGCACTGCACTTCCTGAGGAACATGAAACAGAATAGTATTGCTGACAAACTGCAAGAAAGTAAGACATGTTCCTTTAATTGCATTTCCTATGGTTTTGATCAATAAAATCAGAGAGCTACATTAGAGAAACAGAAAATAATTTCAATTTTTCAATTTGATTTAATTTATAGAGCTCCAAAATATTACACATGTCTCATGGTGCTTTACAGAGTGTTAAACAAACAGAGAGAGTCCATGAGTAACAGTAGCGAGGAAAAACTCCCTAGAATTGGAGATACATACAGTATAGGAAGAAACCTCGGACAGATCCACGACTCAAGGGCCCAGCCCATTTGCCTAGGGTCAGTTGTAGTACAATAAGGTCATTTTTAGTGTCATAAAGTTCAAATAGTCCAGTGTAGGGAATAGATTTGTCTTAGAAATTGTCTTACTGTAAAACAGCTATTTCTGATGTCAGTGTTTTTGCATTGTATGTAGATATGTAGATATTTATTTCCATTTGAATTGAACATCAATACGGCACTAAAAGGCATGGTGTAAAAGACACATTGGACATATTGTCTTTAGTGTTGGTGGCTGGCCAACATTATTTTGTTTTTGACATTATTTTCTGTAGTTGAACTTTGTGTAGTGTGGCAGAGAGAGCTGAAAAGAAATCTCAAGAAAAGATACCAGAGTGTGTTTGAAGGAATACCCAAGCAAGGCAGCTCTGCTTTGCTAGAAAAGATCTACACAGAGGTTTACATCACAGAGGGAGAAAGTGGAAAAGTAAATGAGGAGCATGAAGTCAGGCAGATTGAGTCCAAATCCAAGAGACCAGCTGGACAGGAGACACCAATCAAATGCACAGACATCTTTCAGCCCTTACCTGGCCAAGACAAACCAATCAGAAGTGTCATCACAAAGGGCGTAGCTGGCATTGGCAAAACTGTCTCAGTTCAGAAGTATATCCTGGACTGGGCTGATGGGAAAGAAAACCAGGATATCCACTTCATATTTCCACTGCCTTTTAGGGGGCTCAACAGCATACAAAGCAAACAATTCTCTTTGATGAATCTTCTTCACCACTTTTTCTCAGAAATAAAGCAGTTGACTTTTCCCAGCCAGGGGAAATACAAAGTGTTGTTCATATTTGACGGTCTGGATGAGTGTCGACTCCAACTAGACTTTCAGAAAAATGAAATTTTGACTGAAGTGACAACAGCCACTTCATTGGGTGTTCTGCTGACAAATCTCATCAAAGGTGATCTGCTTCGCTCTGCTCTCGTTTGGATCACCTCTCGACCAGCAGCAGCCAATCAAATCCCTCCTGAGTGTGTTGACCGTGTCACAGAAGTACAAGGGTTCAGCGATGCTCAGAAGGAAGAGTACTTCAGGAAGAAGATCAGTGATGAGAATCTTGCCAGCAAAGTTATCACTCACATAGAATCATCAAGAAGCCTCCACATTATGTGCCACATACCAGTGTTTTGCTGGATTGCTGCTACTGTTATTGAATTACTTCTCAAGACTAAAGGAAGTCAGCAAGTTCCAAAGACTTTGACAGAGATGTACACGTATTTCCTTGTTTTTCAAACCAAGCAGAGGAGTCTGAAGTTTGAAGGAGTTTATGACACAGATCCACAGTGGAACCAGGCTGGTCTCCTTGCTCTTGGGAAGTTGGCCTACGAGCAGCTGAACAAGGGCAACCTGATCTTTTATGAAGAAGACCTGAGAGAGAGTGGTATTGATGTCAGAGAGGCAGCAGTACACTGTGGCATCTGCACCCAGATCTTTCAGGAGGAGTCAGGCCTTCATCAGGAAAAGTTGTACTGCTTTGTGCATCTGAGCATCCAGGAGTACCTTGCAGCTTTGTATGTGATCCTGATGTTAATAACTAAGGGGAAAGATCTCATATCCCCACAACAACCCCCCAGACCAGTGTTTCAACGTCTGAAAACGAAAACGGGCAAATCCATGACCACCTTACAGAAGAGTGCTGTAGACAAAGCATTGGAACATGAAGATGGGTGCTTTGATCTGTTCCTCCGTTTCCTTCTTGGCCTCTCTCTGGAATCCAACCAGAGACTCTTGAGAGGTCTGATAAAAAAAGGACAACATGAAAGCAAAGAGGAAATAGCCAGTTACATAAAGACAAAGATCCGGGAGATGCCATCATTAGAAAGAGTTATCAACCTCTTCCACTGTCTGAATGAAATCAATGATCACTCCTTAGTGGATGAGGTCCAGAGCTTCCTGAGTGCAGGGACACTTTCTGCAGCCAAACTCTCATCCACCCAGTGGTCAGCTCTTGTGTTTGTGCTTCTGACATCAGAAGAAAAGCTGGATGTGTTTGATTTGAAGAAGTACAGCATGTCTGATGAATGTCTCCTAAGGCTCCAGCCAGTAGTGGAGGAATCCCAAAAGGCTCTGTAAGTAGAATAGCAATAGTAATGGGCAGAAAATGGCACGGCGGGGGGGAAATGTCCTTTCTCAAGAGTCTGTTAACTGGTGGAATATTTTCCTCTTAAGGCTCAACAGTTGTGGGCTCACTGAGAGGAGCTGTGCAGGTCTGGCATCTGTTCTCAACAAAGCATCTTCAAAGCTGAACAATCTGGACCTCAATGGCAACAGTATTGGAGATAATGGTGTCCAAGAGTTGTGTAGTGGACTGGGTAGCCCAAACTGTGCACTGGAGACACTCAGGTAAGACATTGATTTCAGTATTCCTTAATAAGACACATCATACAGCAGTGATGTTGTCCAGTCTGGGGGGGTCTTCACATAGCAGTTGTCTATTGGGGAGCGTATAACTTAATGTTATACGTGGAAAACTACATATTGTATGTTTTCTGGTGCACTGACTAAATAATCATTTCCTTTCAGGCTCTCTGACTGCAGTATCACAGAGAAGGGCTACGCTAGTCTGGCTTCAGCCCTGACGTTAAATCCCAATTACCTCAGAGATCTTGATCTCAGTGGAAATGATCCAGGGAAAACTGGAGTCAAACTGCTTATAGACTTGAAAGAGGATCCGCAGTGTAAACTGGGAAATGTCCAGTAAGTATATTTCTGAAAGAGCAGTGGACAGTCCAGTTGTCCATCAAAGATGGTCAAATGCTTCATATGGATACACACTATATTGCCAAAAGTATTGGGTCACTTGCCTTGGCCCCCCTAAAGGCTTCAGTGACATCCCATTCTTAATCTATAGGGTTTGATATGACGTTTGTCCACCCTTTGCAGCTAGAACTGGTTCAAGGCTTTCCATAAGGTTTAGGAGCGTGTTTATGGGAATTTTTGGTCATTCTACCAGAATTGCATTTGTAAGGTCACACACTGATGTTGGATGAGGAGACTGGCTCTCAGGATCCGCTCGAATTCATCCCAAAGGTGTTCTACCAGGTTGAGGTCAGCACTCTGTGCAGGCCAGTCAAACTCATCCACACCAAACTCTGAAATCAATGTGTTTATGGACCTTGCTTTGTGCACTGGTGCACAGTCATGTTGGAACAGGAAGTGGCCATCCAAACTGTTCCCACAAAGTTGGGAGCATGGAATTATCCAAAATCTCTTTGTTAATGCTGTAGCATTCAGAGTTCCTTTCACTGGAACTAAGGGGCCGAGCCCAGCTCGGGATGGCCCCTTCCTGATCCAACATGACTGTGCACCAGTGCACAAAGCAAGGTCCATAAAGAAAGAGGATGACAGAGTTTTGTGTGGTTGAACTTGACTGGCCTACACAGAGTCTTGACCTCAACCCAACAGAACACCTTCAGGATGAATTAGAGCAGAATCTGAGAGACAGTCTCCTCTTCCAACATCAGTGTGTGACCTCACAAATGCGCTTCTGGAAGAATACTGTAGTCCCCATGAACACACTCCTAAACCTTGTGGAAAGCCTTCCCAGAAAAGTTGAAGCTGTTATTGCTGCAAGGAGTGGACTGACATCATATTAAACCCTATGGATTAAGAATGGGATGTGACTGAAGTTCATTTGTGAATCAAAGCAGGTGACCCAATACTTTTGCCAATATAGTGTATTTCATCAAGCTGGTGAAGTTTCAGACTGCTTGCAGTTGACTTTGTTGTGGTGGAGACACCTTCTGTAGAGATTCAGTTGGTCTGTAATGAATATGATATTTGAAGAGTCAAGATGAGCTTAGGTCCTGCAGAGAAAACTGAACCTGTTAGATTCAAAGCTGCAGCACCAGGCCAAACAGATAAAATAATAACACACATAAACGGGTAGCAATGCACCCTTTTCCCTGAAAACAGCACATGTAGCAGCTCATAATTTCATTATTACTCGATTGTCTGTCTCACCAAAGTATTTGTGTCTTTCTATGAACACATCATTGATGATTATGTCAGGTGAGATGAAAGGTTTGTTGTCCTCCTTATTTGTCCAGGTTCCTGAAGAGTAGTGCTGCTGAGGAAGCCTGTGCTGCTGTGGCTTCAGCTGTGGGTTCAAACCCCTTACTCATGACTGAGCTGGATCTGAGTAGACGCATACCAGGAGCCTTGGGAGTGACTCAGCTGTGTGCTTTACTGCAGGATCCCCACTGCACACTGCAGAGAATATGGTTAGTGGATGTTATTGCATTCACTTCACATAATACAGCTGGGGTTGAAGGTTGCTGTGATTTTGTTACAAAGTCAATCATCATTGTTTTCTTAATTACACCAACATTAAACTGGAGAAATCTGAAAATAGACTATTCTCTGTCCTTTCTTTTCCCACATAGAAGTACACTTCTGTGAGATGTACACAGTGTTGTGTGTTCAGTACAGTGAGGCTGATTCATTGTAAGATGCTCTGATGTGTATAAGTAATGATAATGCAGCTAGCAGCAGCTGTCAAGGGGGGTGAGTGATGAATCTCACTGAATGGAAATACGATTTGTTTTCATGAGATGACATCACATATTAAAAACTTCTGAATGTGCTACTTCACGTCTTCAGTTGACAGTAGTCTTTGCAATACGTTCAAAACACGCATGCACGCACACTCTCACCCACACACACACACACACACACACACACACCACTCACTCTTTCAGTTAGTCACTTGCTTACACACACACATACACACACAAACACCACTGACCCAGTCACTCACACTCGAATACACACACACACACACACACACACACACACACACATTGACCGTAACGTTGATTGTCCAAAAAGAGTGAAGATGAAGCATTTCTACTACTTCTCTACAGCCTGGATAACTGCAGTATTGGAGAGGAAGGCTTCAGAGCTCTTGCATCAGCACTGAGAACAAACCCCTCACACATGAGAGAGCTGCAGCTGAGTAGGAATAAAGCAGGAGACTCAGGAGTGAAGCATCTTTCTTCTCTTCTGGAGGATCCCAACTGTAAACTGGAGAAACTAGTGTGAGTATCACAAAACCAAATACTGAGTTGATATCAGTGAATTTGAAAGTGTGTTTTAATCTCCATTTCTCACTCAAATGTAAACACACCACTGAGTTAGTTAGTCACTGTCTCACTCACTTACTCTTGTTTTCCTCTTAAGGCTCAACAGTTGTGGGCTCACTGAGAGGAGCTGTGCAGGTCTGGCAGATGTCCTCGCCAAATCATCTTCAAAGCTGAAGCATCTAGACCTCAGTGCCAACAGCATTGGAGATAATGGTGTCCAAGAATTGTGTAGTGGACTGGGTAACCTAAACTGTGCACTGGAGACACTCAGGTAAGACATTTCAGTATTTCTCAATAAGACATTTCAGTATTCCTCAATAAGACAGATCATACAGCAGTGATGTTGTCTATTGTGGTGGGGGTCTTATCATCACATACTGTAGCAGTGCTGTTGACCAGTGGGGGGGGTCTTATCATAATTACTTAGTGGTATACGTGGACAATTACATGTTGTGTGTTTTCTGGTGCACTGACTAAATAATCCTTTTCCTTTCAGGCTCTCTGACTGCAGTATCACAGAAAAGGGCTACGCTAGTCTGGCTTCAGCCCTGAGGGTAAATCCCAATCACCTCAGAGAGCTTGATCTCAGAGGAAATGATCAAGGGAAATCTGGAGTCAAACTGCTTATAGACCTAAAGGAGGATCCGCAGTGTACACTGAGAAATATCCAGTAAGTATATTTCTGGAAGAACAGTGGACAGTCCAGTTGTGTGTCAATGATTATCAAAGGCTTCACGTGGAGATATTTTATTAAGATGGTGAAACTTAAGACTGTGTGCCGTTGACTCTGTTGTGGTGGAAACACCTTCTGTGGAGATTCAGTCTCTAATAGTCAGAAATGAACATGATATTTGAAGAGACCAGATAAGCTAAGGTCCTGCAGAGAAAACTGAACCTGTGAGATTTAAAGCTGCAGCACCAGGCCAACCAGATAAATGAATTACACACACATAAATGGGTAGCAATACACCCTTTCCCCTGAAAACAGCATATGCAGTACAGTAGGTCATCATTTAAGAATTACTGGATTGTCTGACTTGCCAAAAGTCTTTGGGGCAGATGTACTAACGCTTTTGCGCCCACTTCAGGCGGATTTATTTCGCAATCTGCGCATAGAAAGATGGCGAGGTATGTATTAACAAGCCGCAATGAGGTGAAGGCGCAGACTGCCTGTCGCGGGAGCTGAAAATGGCAAATTGCGCTTTTCCGTCTCATGCATATGGATTTAGGGGAGTGTCAGCTGATAGTAGGTTTGTGTAAAAAGATGGGAGGAGAAGTGTTAAATGCGCCTAATTATGTATTCCCCTGTATGTACTAAAACTGCCCATGAAAGCGCACATCTATTTTGCGCCCAAATATTTCCGCCTTGTAAAAGCAGGTGTTAAATGCAGTTTGCTGTTAAATGCGTCTATAAGAGAATCATTCAAAGACAACAAAATCGCTAATTAGACCACCAGTTTTGTGTCTTTGTACTACATCAAAAGCAACCTTAATTTTTGGTGGCTTTTCAAATGTTTACTTTCACTTTCACGCCATCCGCTTAAACTTTCCTGCTTGTTAGATTTGATAAATCTACCATAGCATACGTGCACAAGTAAGCCTAGTTTGAGGGGAACTACTGCTTTTCATTATCTTCCTGCTTGTTGACATTATGCATTGTATTATTTCATGATCACTAAACGTTGGATTCCTTTTAATGTTGTCATCAGTTAACTTCATTCAACTGCGCTTCTGATTGAAGTGTCGTTCAGTTGTTGTCCTTCGCAAACTGCGTTAAGGGGCGGAGAATGGCGCAGATTACCCAGCGAATTTCAGGATTGGTAAATAGGACGTAAACTGAAGTATCATAGCGTGTGCTTTCTGTGTGTTGGCCTTGGCGCAAAAAATGTTACGATCGCTAATCTTAGTACATCTTGCCCTTTGTGTCTTTCTATGCCCACATCAGTGTTGTTTATGTCAGGTGAGATGAAAGGTTTGTTGTCCTCCTTATTTGTCCAGGTTCCTGAAGAGTAGTGCTGCTGAGGAAGCCTGTGCTGCTGTGGCTTCAGCTGTGGGTTCAAACCCCTTACTCATGACTGAGCTGGATCTGAGTGGACGCATACCAGGAGTCTTGGGAGTGACTCAGCTGTGTGCTTTACTGCAGGATCCACACTGCACACTGCAGACATTACGGTTAGTGGTTGTTGTTGCATTCACTTCACATAAAACAGCTGGGGTTAAAGGTGGTGTTGCTGATGTTGATACAAAATCAATCATCATTGTTTTCTTAATCACACCAACATAAATAGACTATTCCATGTCCTTTCTTTTGCCATATACAGTAGAAGTGCAGTTTTGTGAAATGTACACAGTGTTGTGTGTTCAGTACAGTGAGGCTGATTCATTGTAAGATGCTCGGATTTGTATCAGTGATGATAATGCAGCTGTAGCAGCAGCAGCTGTAAAGGGGGGTGAGTGATGAATCTGATGTGTATCAGTGATGATAATGCAGCTGTAGCAGCAGCTGTAAAGGGGGGTGAGTGATGAATCTGATGTGTATCAGTGATGATAATGCAGCTGTAGCAGCAGCTGTAAAGGGGGGTGAGTGATGAATCTGATGTGTATCAGTGATGATAATGCAGCTGTAGCAGCAGCTGTAAAGGGGGGTGAGTGATGAATCTGATGTGTATTAGTGATGATAATGCAGCTGTAGCAGCAGCTGTAAAGGGGGGTGAGTGATGAATCTGATGTGTATCAGTAATGATAATGCAGCTGTAGCAGCAGCTGTAAAGGGGGGTGAGTGATGAATCTGATGTGTATCAGTGATGATAATGCAGCTGTAGCAGCAGCTGTAAAGGGGGGTGATTGATGAATCTGATGTGTATCAGTGATGATAATGCAGCTGTAGCAGCAGCTGTAAAGGGGGGTGAGTGATGAATCTGATGTGTATCAGTGATGATAATGCAGCTGTAGCAGCAGCTGTAAAGGGGGGTGAGTGATGAATCTCACTGATTGGAAATCTGATTTGTTTTCATGAGATGACATCACATTAAAAACTGCTGAATGTACATTATGTGCTACTTCATGTCGTTGGCAGTAGTCTTTGCAACACACACAAGAACACGCACACGCTCACACAAACACACACACACACACACACACACACACACACACACACACACACACAGTAAAGGCAGTAAAAACTTCTCTTCATTTTTCTTAGAGAAGGTATCAGAGGAAGAGGTACTTTTGAAACTTAAACAACTAGATAGCTCTAAAGCTACAGGTCTAGATAATATCCCACCTCAATTCTTGAAAGATGCTGCGGAGAACATCACTCCAAGTATTACTCACATTATAAACCTGTCTATTGAGTATGGCTACTTCCCTAAGGAGCTCAAGTTGGCAAAAGTGATTCCACTTTATAAGAAGGGGAGCAAAATGGATCAGGGTAACTATAGACCCGTCTCCATTCTGTGTACTCTATCAAAAATAATTGAAAGACTTGTTTTGGAGCAGGTGAATAGATATCTCTTATCTTATAATTTATTATACGAACTCCAATCAGGATTTCGTAAATCACACTCAACCGACACATGTTTATTGTACCTATCTGACTATATCAGGAAGGAGGTTGACATGGGCAATTTTTGTGGAATGGTAATGCTGGATTTGCAAAAGGCTTTTGATACAGTAGACCATAGTATCTTATTGTCTAAACTGAGGGCAATTGGTTTTAACAACATAGCAGTTAAATGGTTTGACTCATATCTGAGGGAAAGGAAGCAAGTGGTGGATGTTGGGGGTAATTTATCCCAGCCACAAACTGTGCAATGTGGAGTCCCGCAGGGGAGTGTTTTAGGTCCTCTTCTTTTTCTTTTATATATTAATGATCTTAAATCAGTTTGTTCATGTGAACTGTTTTTATTTGCTGATGATTCCGCACTAGTGTTTTCACATAAGGACAAACGCACTGTGGAATCAACCTTAAGTGTTGAGCTTTTAGAAGTCAGCCATTGGCTATCGTTTAATAGATTATCTCTGCATTTAGGTAAAACAGAGTCCATCTTGTTTGGGTCAAGAATTAAGTTAAACAAAAACCCAGGTTTTGAAATATTAGCTGGTGACTCTGTACTTATTGCTAAGGATTCAGTCACCTATCTTGGGTGTGTACTGGATAGCCAGTTGTCTGGAGCTGGACAAGCCCAGAAAGTAATTACTAAAATAAATCAACGAGTGCGTTTTCTGGCCAGAATTTCCAAGTATTTAAATAAGAAGGCTATGCTGACCTTAGCAGGCGCTATAATTCAGCCCTACTATGATTATGCCTGTTGCTCCTGGTATAATGGCCTCACTAAGTATCTCAAGAATAAACTCCAGACCTCACAAAATAAATTAGTCAGGACCATTCTAGATCTGCCCCCAAGAACTCACCTTGATCGTCATCATTTTGAGAGGCTGGGATGGCTGAGGGTGGAGGATAGAGTCTCTCAAATTGAGTTGAGCATGGTATACAAGATTGTACATGGAGATGTCCCTAAATATTTAAATAATTTCTTCAGTAGAGTGAGGGACGTTCATAACTACTCCACTAGGGGGAGTTCCACAGATTTTGTTCCTCCAAGAGTGAAATCAAAAGTAGGGAAGAACTCCTTTTTATATGTTGCGACTAGTCTGTGGAATAAGTTACCAGGTAACATTAAGGTAAGCAGTAGCTTGGATGGATTTAAACGTTCTACGAAAACATGGCTTAGAGATCAGGTAGTGTAGGGCTTGCACTTAGAATATGTATAGCTGAAGAATACTGTTAATGTAAGTGTTGTTTGTTTTTTTTACAGTTTTAGTAATGCCACAGTGCCATTCTTGTCATTTTTACATCTGCTGCCATACAACATCAAAGGACCACAATGGAAATAAGCTTTTAAGCTTTATTGTGTTATCCTGACTCTCTGTTTTTTTTTAGATTAAGTATGTGGTATGGTATACTAAATAACTGAATCATGTATTTATTTTATATGT
Source organism: Sardina pilchardus (assembly GCF_963854185.1). NCBI lineage: Eukaryota > Metazoa > Chordata > Actinopteri > Clupeiformes > Clupeidae > Sardina > Sardina pilchardus. The sequence goes on from NC_085009.1 coordinate 27,751,893, forward strand.
AAGAACTGAGAATGTCAAATAAAATCATTCATTCATTCATTCAACAAATAATACATTCTGACTGCGAAATACACCATTTCAACACAGTTTTCTAAGGGACAAGTAGCCTGGGTGTTCCCATACTGCCTTGCGCGGGGATTTCTTTCATGCTGCTAAGGCAGTCTGGAAACTAACGCCCACATTTTCGCCGGATGTTGGCGACCAATCACAGAACAGGGGAGAAAGTAAGACCATGATGAGCTATGCACAGACGCATTTGATGGACATCCGTGGCGCCCAATGAACGGATCTGGGCATTTTTTCAAATACGAGAAAATGAACGTCTGGTTGCCAGACCACGTCTCATTTGAGAAGTTGTAGGCGCTAGCCAGGCTATAGGGACAGACATACCAACACAGAAAACATAGAGCTATAGCACCCCCTAGCTACCTCCTGGCACCGCCCATGAACACACACACACACACACACACACACACACACACACACACACACACACACACACACACACTCAAAGAGTATTGTAAATGTGACAGTAATGTTGATTGTCCTAAAGGAAATGAAGATGAAGTATTTCTCCTACTTCTCTCTACAGCCTGAATAACTGCAGTATTGGAGAGGAAGACTTCAGAGCTCTTGAATCAGCACTGAGATCAAACCCCTCACACATGAGAGAGCTGCAGCTGAGTGGGAATAAAGCAGGAGACTCAGGAGTGAAGCATCTTTCTTCTCTTCTGGAGGATCCCAACTGTAAACTGGAGAAACTACAGTGAGTATCACAAGACCAAATACTGAGTTGCTATCAGTGAATGACAGTGTGTTTTTTCCTCTTTTTCTCATTCAAACACACCACTGAGTCAGTCTGTCACTCGCACTGTAACACGGCAAACACATAGTAGTCAGTTATGTGGCTTTATTTGATTTGTTTTTCAATAATCTTTTGGGGCTTTTTGCCTTTATTCATATAGGAAAGTAGAGAGAAACAGGAAGTTAGTGGGAGAGTGAGATCGGGACATGACCGCAGGTCTGACTCAAACCTGGGCACTCGTGGGCACTCGGACCCGTACATGGCACGGGCGTGGGCGCTGTACCCCGTGGGCACTCGGACCCGTACATGGCACGGGCGCTGTACCCCGTGGGCACTCGGACCCGTACATGGCACGGGCGCTGTACCCCGTGGGCACTCGGACCCGTACATGGCACGGGCACTGTAGCCTGTGGGCACTCGGACCCGTACATGGCACGGGCGCTGTAGCCTGTTGAGCATTTGTTCTGTGGGTGGGGGGGTCTTATCATCATATAGCAGTGATGTTGCAGATTATATGTTCACACAACATTGTCAGGTTGTAGTAAATTCTCTATTGTGAACTACACTGGCACAACGTAGTGTTACACTTGTAAAACTACTTATTCTTTTCTGCTGCTTGACTAAATCCTTTCCTTCTAGGCTCTCTGACTGCAGTATCACAGAGAAGGGTTATGCTAGTCTGGCTTCAGCCCTGAGGTTAAATCCCAAATACCTCAGAGAGCTTGATCTCAGAGGAAATGATCCAGGAACATCTGGAGTCAAACTGCTTTTAGACATAAAGGAGGATCCACAGTGTACACTGAGAAATGTCCAGTAAGTATATTTCTGGAAGAACAGTTTACCGTCCAGTTGTGTGTCAATGATTATCAAAAGCTTCACATGGAGATATGTTATTACAGTTTTTCTCGATTGTTAACACACATTTTCTGAAAACATGCCTCATACTCTCAGAACTCTACACACAAATCCAAAACAACACACACAATAGGCAGAACCCTGCAATTCTCCTGCAAAATGACACTTTACCTTTAAAACAATGTAATTTCTCCTCAAAATGCTCTTTTGTTCTCAAGAGACACACACAAACCATCATATATCAAGACATTTATAAGGACCAGTTGAACACTGATGTGCTCAGTGTAAAACACTGCAATTAATTGAAAACACTTCTTCTCCATTCATCATAATGACGTGGGCCTTTTTTTGTTCAGTGTTACCCTACAAACAGTACTACAAACAGTAGATAAGCTGATACAGTAAATTGATATGGTTACCCTATCAATATTTTTAAATATCTCATTGTTTTCTATTATTTTTCTTTGTATTTGCCATAATGTTATGGCGTTTTCTTGCTCATGATTTCAGTTTCCTGTTCAGGAGACAGAAGCCCTTGTGTTGGTAATCTTTCAGCTGCCAAACAAATAGTAAAATACTGTAAACTGTGTAGGAATACTTTCCCCAAATACTTGAAACATACTTTATTTTTACAGTCCTACAGAACAGCCCACAGGCAATACTGTACTACTGTGCTCATTGAGCTTGTACTGTACGGTACTGTACTGTATTGATACGCAGCACTGCAATGTTCTAGTGCCTCGGATCTTAACGGAGATTATGGTCATTGGCCTCCCCGTCCTCCTCCTCTTACAGTACTCTCACTCCTCTGGCTCTGCCTCTGCCTGTACTACTACTGTATACTGAAGCTGTGATTGATAATAAAACTGTGTGACAGGTGTTTGCCCATCTGATGAGTCAGTGTGCATGGTAGGGCAGTTAGCTTTAGAATTTGAATGGCAGTATGTTCCTTGAGAGAACAAGACATTTTCTTCATGAAAATTGTCAAATGCAGAGAATTGTGTGTAGTGTTTTGAAAACAGTGTGTTTTAGAACGCCAATTTGAGTGTAAAGCAGAAATTGTGCTTATAGTTCAGCAGAATCGGTTCAGGAGGTTGGTGCATAAGCTACATATTATTGGAATTGTGTCTCAAGTACCAGAAATTGTGTGTAAACAATTGAGAAAAACTGTAAGATTGTGAAACTTCAGACTGTGTGCCATTGACCGTCTTGTGGTGGAGCACATTGTGTAGAGATTCAGTCTCTACTATCCAGAAATGAACATGATATTTGAAGAGACCAGATAAGATAAGGTCCTGCAGAGAAAACTGAACCTGTGAGATTTAAAGCTGCAGCACCAGGCCAAGCAGATAAATAAGTTACACACACACACACACACACACACACACACACACACACAGACACACACACACTCAAAAGAGTAGCATACATAATGCACTCTTTCTGACAACAGCATATGTAGCAGTCGTCATTTCATTATTACTCGATTGCCTGACTTGCCAAAAGTCTTTGTGTCTTTCTATGCCCACATCAGTGATGATTATGTCAGGTGAGATAAAAGGTGTGTTGTCCTCCTAATGTGTCCAGGTTCCTGAAGAGTAGTGCTGCTGAGGAAGCCTGTGCTGCTGTGGCTTCAGCTGTGGGTTCAAACCCCTTACTCATGACTCAGCTGGATCTGAGTGGACACATACCAGGAGTCTTGGGAGTGACTCAGCTGTGTGCTTTACTGCAGGATCCCCACTGCACACTGCAGTCATTACGGTTAGTGGTTGTTGGTGCATTCACTTCACATAACACAGCTGGGGTTGAAGGTGGTGTTGCTGATGTTGATACAAAATCAATCATCATTGTTTTCTTAATCACACCAACATAAATAGACTATTCCATGTCCTTTCTTTTGCCATATAGAAGTGCAGTTTTGTGAAATGTACACAGTGTTGTGTGTTCACTACAGTGAGGCTGTTTCATTGTAAGATGCTCTGATGTGTATCAGTAATGATAATGCAGCTGTAGCAGCAGCAGCTGTAAAGGGGGGTGAGTGATGAATCTGATGTGTATCAGTGATGATAACGCAGCTGTAGCAGCAGCTGTAAAGGGGGGTGAGTGATGAATCTGATGTGTATCAGTAATGATAATGCAGCTGTAGCAGCAGCTGTAAAGGGGGGTGAGTGATGAATCTGATGTGTATCAGTGATGATAATGCAGCTGTAGCAGCAGCTGTAAAGGGGGGTGAGTGATGAATCTGATGTGTATCAGTGATGATAATGCAGCTGTAGCAGCAGCTGTAAAGGGGGGTGAGTGATGAATCTCACTGAATGGAAATAAGATTTGTTTTCATGAGATGACATCACATTAAAAACTGCTGAATGTACACTATATGCTACTTCACGTCCTGGCAGTAGTCTTTGCAACACACACAAGAACACGCACACGCTCACACAAACACACACACACACACACACACATGCAGACAGTGGCGGCGCTAGAGATTTGTTTCTGGCAGTAAAAACCAATAATACATTCTGACTGCGAAATACACCATTTCAAGAAAGTTTTCTGAGGGACAGACATACCAACAGAGAAAACACAAAGCTGTAGCACCCCCTAGCTACCTCCTGGCACCGCCCATGAACACACACACACACACACACACACGACACACACACACACACACACACACACACACACACACACACACACATACACGACACACACATGCACACACACACACACACACACACACACACACACACACACACACACACACAGACACACACACACACACACACACACACACACACACACACACTCAAAGAGTATTGTTAATGTGACAGTTATGTTGATTGTCCTAAAGGAAATGAAGATTAAGTATTTCTCCTACTTCTCTCTACAGCCTGGATAACTGCAGTATTGGAGAGGAAGGCTTCAGAGCTCTTGCATCAGCACTGAGATCAAACCCCTCACACATGAGAGAGCTGCAGCTGAGTGGGAATAAAGCAGGAGACTCAGGAGTGAAGCATCTTTCTTCTCTTCTGGAGGATCCCAACTGTAAACTGGAGAAACTACAGTGAGTATCACAAGACCAAATACTGAGTTGCTATCAGTGAATGACAGTGTGTTTTCCACTCTTTTTCTCATTCAAACACACCACTGAGTCAGTCTGTCACTCGCACTGTAACACGGCAAACACATAGTAGTCAGTTATGTGGCTTTATTTGATTTGTTTTTCAATAATCTTTTGGGGCTTTTTGCCTTTATTCATATAGGAAAGTAGAGAGAAACAGGAAGTTAGTGGGAGAGTGAGATCGGGACATGACCGCAGGTCTGACTCAAACCTGGGCACTCGTGGGCACTCGGACCCGTACATGGCACGGGCGCTGTACCCCGTGGGCACTCGGACCCGTACATGGCACGGGCGCTGTACCCCGTGGGCACTCGGATCCGTACATGGCACGGGCGCTGTACCCCGTGGGCACTCGGACCCGTACATGGCACGGGCGCTGTACCCCGTGGGCATTCGGATCCGTACATGGCACGGGCGCTGTACCCCGTGGGCACTCGGACCCGTACATGGCACGGGCGCTGTACCCTGTGGGCATTCGGATCCGTACATGGCACGGGCGCTGTACCCCGTGGGCACTCGGACCTGTACATGGCACGGGCGCTGTAGCCTGTTGAGCATTTGTTCTGTGGGTGGGGGGGTCTTATCATATAGCAGTGATGTTGCAGATTATATTCACACAAGATTGTCAGGTTGTAGTAGATTCTCTATTGTGAACAACACTGGCACAACGTAGTGTTACACTTGTTAAACTACTTATTCTTTTCTGGTGCTTGACTAAATCCTTTCCTTCTAGGCTCTCTGACTGCAGTATCACAGAGAAGGGTTATGCTAGTCTGGCTTCAGCCCTGAGGTTAAATCCCAAATACCTCAGAGAGCTTGATCTCAGAGGAAATGATCCAGGGAAATCTGGAGTCAAACTGCTTTTAGACCTGAAGGAGGATCCACAGTGTGCACTGAGAAATGTCCAGTAAGTATATTTCAAGAACAGTGGACAGTCCAGTTGTGTGTCAATTATTATCAAAGACTTCACATGGAGATATGTTATTAAGATTGTGACACCTCAGACTGTGTGCCATTGACTTGTGGTGGAAACACCTTGTGTAGAGATTCAGTCTCTACTATCCAGACATGAACATGGTATTTGAAGAGACCAGATAAGATAAGATCCTGCAGAGAAAACTGAACCTGTGAGATTTAAAGCTGCAGCACCAGGCCAAGCAGATAAATTAGACACACACACACACAAACACACACAAGAGTAGCATACATAATGCACTCTTTCTGAAAACAGCATATGTAGCAGTTGTCATTTCATTATTACTGGATTGTCTGACTTGCCAAAAGTCTTTGTGTCTTTCTATGCCCACATCAGTGTTGTTTATGTCAGGTGAGATGAAAGGTGTGTTGTCCTCCTTATTTGTCCAGGTTCCTGAAGAGTAGTGCTGCTGAGGAAGCCTGTGCTGCTGTGGCTTCAGCTGTGGGTTCAAACCCCTTACTCATGACTCAGCTGGATCTGAGTGGACGCATACCAGGAGTTTTGGGAGTGACTCAGCTGTGTGCTTTACTGCAGGATCCCCACTGCACACTGCAGACGTTACGGTTAGTAGATATGGGTGCATTCACTTCACATAAAACAGCTGGGGTTGAAGGTGGTGTTGCTGATGTTGATACACAATCAATCATCATTGTTTTCTTAATCACACCAACATAAATAGACTATTCCATGTCCTTTCTTTTGCCATATAGAAGTGCAGTTTTGTGAAATGTACACAGTGTTGTGTGTTCACTACAGTGAGGCTGATTCATTGTATTAGTAATGATAATGCAGCTTTTTCTCACTCAAACACCAACACCAACACACACACACACACACACACACACACACACACACACACACACACACACACACACACACACACACACCGCTAACTCAGTCAGTCACTCTCTGTCACATACGACAAACATACGTACACACACACACACACACACACACACACACACACACACACACACACACACACACACACACACACACACACAAAGAGTAATGTAAATCTGCCAGTAATGTTGATTGTCCAAAAGGAAATGAAGATGAAGTATTTCTCCTACTTCTCTCTACAGCCTGTATGACTGTATTGGAGAGGAAGGCTTCAGAGCTCTTGCATCAGCACTGAGATCAAACCCCTCACACATGAGAGAGCTGCAGTTGAGAGAGAATAAAGCAGGAGACTCAGGAGTGAAGCATCTTTCTTCTCTTCTGGAGGATCCCAACTGTAAACTGCAGAAACTTGAGTGAGTATCACAAGACCAAATACTGAGTTGCTATCAGTGAATTTGACAGTGTGTTTTTATCTCTTTTTCTCTCTCACACACACACACTCACACACACACACACACACACACACACACACACACCACTGAGTCAGTCAGTTACTGTATCTCTCACTCAATTATGTGATCTCTCACATTGTAACATTATAACACCATAGCACTATAGCACACACACACACACACACACACACACACACACACCACTGACTTACTCATTCAGTCAGTCCTTTATTTAGTCACTCATCTGCACACAATCACAACACACACACACACACACACACACACACACACACAAAGAGTATTGTAAATGTGACCAGTGAAGTTGATTGTCCAAAAGGAAATGAAGATGAAGTATTTCTCCTACTTCTCTCTGCAGCCTGCATAACTGCAGTATTGGAGAGGAAGGCTTCAGAGCTCTTGCATCAGCACTGAGATCAAACCCCTCACACATGAGAGAGCTGCAGCTGGGTGGGAATGAAGCAGGAGACTCAGGAGTGAAGCATCTTTCTTCTCTTCTGGAGGATCCCAACTGTAAACTGGAGAAGCTACAGTGAGTATCACAAGACCAAATATTGAGTTGCTATCAGTGCATTTGACCGTGTGAGAAAAATAGACAAAACACACTAACACACACACACACACACACACACACACACACACACACACACATACACGCACACGCACACACACACACACACACACACACACACACACATTCAAAGAGTTTTGTAAATGTGTCAGTAATGTTGATTGTCCAAAAGGAAATGAAGATGAAGTATTTCTCCTACTTCTCTCTACAGTCTCGATATCTGCAGTATTGGAGAGGAAGGCTTCAGAGCTCTTGCATCAGCACTGAGATCAAACCCCTCACACATGAGAGAGCTGCAGCTGGGTGGGAATGAAGCTGGAGAATCAGGAGTGAAGCATCTTTCTTCTCTTCTGGAGAATCCCAACTGTAAACTGGATAAACTACAGTGAGTATCACAAGACCAAATACTGAGTTGCCGTGTGTTTTTATCTCTTTTTCTCACACACACACCAAAACACACACAGACACAGACACAGACACAGACACAGACACAGACACAGACACAGACACCACTGACAATGATGCTCTCGCTCGCTAACACATGTACACAAATCTCTGACTCACTCTGTCACACAATCAAACAAACACACACACACACACACACACACACACACACACACTCAAGCACACACTCACACCACTGAGTCACACTCAAGCACAGTACTCTTTTCACACACACATACACACACACACCAACCACTATCAATCAATCACTTACTAACGCACACAGACACACATCACTGTCTCTCTCATTCACTCACAGACTCAGCCCTCTATACACACACACACACACACACAAGAAAAATAGACAAAACACACTAACACACACACACACACACACACACACACACACACACATACACGCACACACACACACACACACACACACACACACACACACACACATCACTGTATGTCTCTCTCACTCACTCACAGCCCCATACCTTCACACAAGCACACACACACACCACTGACTCACTCACTAACACACACATACACACAACCCTGACTCATTCTCACTCAAAAAACACACACACACACCACTGACTCAATCACTTACTAACGCACACATACACTCTTACAGTAACTGACATATTCTGTCACTCAGTCAAACTATTTATTCTACACAATGTGCTGTATACATCAGAGCAGTGTGATGTGTGTAAACTGCGTTGTGTGTGTGTGTGTGTGTGTGTGTATTCTACACAATGTACTGTTTACATCAGAGTAGTGTGATGTGTGTAAACTGCGTTGTGTGTGTGTGTGTGTGTGTGTGTGTTCTACACAATGTGCTGTATACATCAGAGTAGTGTGATGTGTGTAAACTGTGTGCGAGTGGAGAAGACACTGCGCATGACACGTGTTGCATTTTGTGCAACTTTGTACACGTCGTTACTTAGATGTACTTTACCAAAAATATATAATATTTCTGATTATGGCATAGTAATCTCCCCACCCAGTTAGGCTGTGATTATGAACGTGCCTTGCCATAGACTCTATGGCATAGAGAAACACATGATAGCGTTGAGATTATGAACATGCTATGCGACAAAAGCACACAAAAACATGGGGTAAGCTAAATTAAGTTATTATTATTATTTTGATGCCACTTCATCTGTTTATAACCTAGAAGGGTGTATTTAGTGTCAATGGATAGCTCTGTGTATCCTCTTTCATCTGACATGCGTGCAATGCGGTCACAGGTTCACAAGGAGCCTATTTCCATTCATTTGGTTTGCAGGTGAACACAGAGCAGTATAGACTGTAAATATGATACAATTTGATTTAATTTCATGATTTTTGTTAGTCTCGTTAGAAAGCCCCACTTCTGCTGTTTGGTGCAATAAAGGTCTCATCTCGCTGCAACTAGTAAACACAGAGCAATGTAGCAGAGAAGATGCACTTTGGGTCTATCGGGTTCTAAGGGCTAATAAAGTAATGATTAAAAACCACAACTGCTTGATCAAGGACCCGACCCGACCCGGCCTGAGGATAGTGTTACAGTAAGATTTCAGAGCTATAGCATCAGCACTGAGATCAAACCCATCACCCCTCAGAGAGGCCCGAGGATAGTGTCGGGAAATATGGGCCCAACCCGGCCCACGGGCTTAGTCAGAAAATCTAAACTCTAACTCACACTCCCCCCTTCATTTAGTCACTCATTTACACACACACACACACACACACACACACACACACACACACACACACTGCATACACACTCCACTACACACACCCCTTACACACTCCATACACACTGCATAGCACAATCTATATACACATTTTAATGTTGTCCCAGGTAATAACTGCTGCCGTCTTTGTTTAGGCGACACAATCACCACAAACACACACACACACACACACACACATGGAGGTAATAACTGCTTCCCTCTTTGGTCTGTGTGTGCTTTAGCTGATCTGATGAAGTGTTTCCTTCTTTCTCCTACAGCCTGGATAACTGCAGTATAAGAGATGAAGGTTTCCGAGCTTTAGCATCAGCACTGAGATCAAACCCATCAGCCCTCAGAGTGCTCTGGCTGAATTGGAATCATCCTGGACCCTCAACACAGCAGCTGTTCTCTGAACTGAAGAAACATCCAAACTGTAAACATCTACAAATATATGGACTCTAATGAATCCATCCTGTTGTGTTCCATCTGAATCATGTTTTTACACTGTGCATAAATAAGTGTTGCAGCACATACTTGAAGTAACATGTTTTAAAGTGACTTATGTAAATATGGAAATTGTAAGTAATATTGTATAAAGGATGTTTACAATATAAACACCTGGTGACACTTTAAGGTATGTGTTAAGCATTATTAATCATTTATTAGGCCTGTATTCACCAATTCAGTATTCTTCATTAGTAGACTCTTAATTCTTTCATAACCTTCATAACAAACTAGTAGGTCTTGATCTAAACTTATTGCAATATGATAAGTATCAAAACAGAGTGTTTATAGCCTCCTGACAATGTGAGGGTAACATACTGTCTGAATATATAAGTTATAACGGCAGAATAGTTGTAGAATTAGTATTGATATTGCCAAACTTCAGCACAATATGTCACTTCCCAGGATGCTGTGGCACACAGCTCTGTCCAACTGGGAGATGGGCTCCCTGTTCTAAAGTGAAAACTGTCTCCATGGCAGCAAGCACATCAGCATCAGTAATACGGTGGTGTTGGTGATCCCGGGGCTGTGTGTGGGGTTGCCCACGGTGATCTGGGCGCTAAGGGTGCAGGGTGCCCACCAACGGGACCAGATCTGGGTGATGCCCTCCATCCTGGACCCACTGCACACACAAACATACACACACACACACACACACACACACACACACACACACACACACACACACACACACACACACACACACTCACACAAATACACACACACACACACACACACACACACACACACACACACACACACACACACACACACACACACACACACACACACACTCACACAAATACACACACACACACACACACACACACACACACACACACACACACACACACACACACACACACATGAGGGCTGTTCTTTAGCGTGCTGATGTCCATCTACTGGCATTTAGAAATAACTCAAAAGACTCAGAGCTGCAGGAAGGAGTTTTGGTCCTATACAAACTACCTCAAAGATGAGGGGCAAGAATTGATAAAGGCCTTTGGTACGAAAGCTGTTCTTGGACTTTTTAGCAAAGTGCATGTAGTTTGCCTGACAGCCCGTAGAAGTGACATTCACATGACCACATACCATCAGACGACACCAGAATCATTTGTCCATACAAAAGCCTCCTCGGAAAGCATCAAATTGCTGCAGAGCGTTGAAAGCAGCAAGGCATTGGCCTGTGTGTTGTCAGAGTCCATACGAACGGAGACTCATGCCAATAGCCCAGAAGACTAACTGTTGAATATTGACTAAATAAACTGATGGAGGAACAGCACTTGACACACACTTTGTGGGAAGTTCAGCAAAGAGAATTTATTGTTGTGTACACACGGTTGTATACACATGCATCACGTGCCCTTATGAACACACACTATTGGCTCTTACCTCCATCATTCTTTAATACAAAATAAAAGTCCTCTTTGTACAATTGAGGCCATATCTCTGTGTGGGGACTGCGTGGATGAGAACACACACAGTACAGTACTTACTGGCTTCATTCTGACTGTCCTTATTTATGTTGTACACACAACACAAGTGAGTATGCTTGCGCTTGTGTGTGTGTGTGTGTGTGTGTGTGTGTGTGCATGTGTGTGTGTGTGCATGTGTGTGTGTGTGTGTGTGTGTGTGTGTGTGTGTGTGTGTGTGTGTGTGCGTGTGTGGGTGTGCGTGCACGTGTGTGTGTGTGTGTGTGCTCACTCCACACATGTCACCAGCCTGACTGTTCAGCAAGTTGTGTGAGCGCAGCTGAACCTCATGGCCTGTAAAAGTGTCATTTCAGCACAAAGCTGAAAAGAAAGCAACAGGGCCTCAGTGCCCTGGTCCTCTCCTTCTCCATAGCATGCTGCTGTCCTTCACGCATTCACATTCACATTCACATCAGCAGCTGAAAGCCTCTTGTCTGACTGATCCTGCCGTGGCCCTATAACCCTAACCAGGATCTGCTACTTCGGAGCTGTTCAAAGATCTGTGCGCCCGTGCATTCTGGCTACTTTTACTTTTACTTATTTTCCCCTAACCTAACCCTAACAAAATCATGTCAGCTCAGTGTGTTTGGAAGGGAATGGAAGCAGAAGCTACAATCACCATGTGTTCTCTGTTTGAGATGGATCAGCTTCACAGCGACTCGGACACCTCTGGGAGTGTGGTGACGGCTGGTCAAATAAGTGTGTGTGTGTGTGTGGTCCTGCCTGCCCTGGGGTGGACGCTCTGCTCGACGCGGCTCTGCTCTCTTTCCTTGGCGGCGGGCACAGTCGGTCAGGTGTGTGTGTGTGTTTGTCCTGAGTGTAAATGATGAACGTTAAATCTTAAACGTACTGTATAGCCTAAACTACAGGTACTGTATGAACGAGATCATCTGTTTGTAATTTCATTCATGAAACCAATAGTATGGGTATCATTCCTTCCATTTAAATGCATCCTTCCATTTAAAACAAACAATCAAAAAACATTATTCTTTCTGTGAAGTAAACAAAGTAAGAGTGACTGAATGTGAGCGCTGTACCAAAATGATGAAAGCAGAATTGTGTAATAATGTGTAAAAGTGGAGTCCTCCCACAGGCTTGTCCACTGGGGGCAGATCTGGCGTTCTCTTGCTGTGTTGATCACCCCACAGCTTTGACACTTTTGATCAAAATACATTTTTAATCTATCATTAATACCTCATTAATACATTAATACACTCAATGTTATCTTAATATTCAAATATGATGGTAGTCTGACAGTGGACCATATGAACTGGTCTGATCTTGCCATCTGGACTCGTGTGTATGTGCAAGCTATTCTTGTCACAGCCACTGTGGTCGAGTTTAACAAAGTGAACTTTTAAGTCAACATTATAATCTTTTAATAAGAGAAATCTTCAACACAGGGAAAACAGTGAAGTTCCGAGTTCAATGCAGAGTCTATGAAAATCCAAAAACACAGTTCAAAAACACAGATCATAAGAACCATAAGAACTGATCTGATCTTGCCTTCTGGACTCATGTGTATCTTGGTCTTAGGCCCAGGGGGCGCTTTATCAATCACTACAGCCTGTTCCCTGGGTCATTTACTGTAGGCCTATACTGTGGGGCCAGTAAGTGTGAGTGAACTTGTGTAATCTGCCACGCCCAAAAAAAAGAGGGAAGAACAGGGAGACAAAGTCCACCGGCGACATGTTGTTACTTCACCAGTCAATCACACTTCTCCGGCTCCATTTTGGGACAGAGAGCAGTGGAGACATTCCTGTAGGCCGGGGCTGTTCAATTACACATTCAGTTGGGCCACATTTGAGACCAATACATGAAGCTGGGTCAGACATTTTCAGCAGATGGTACGTAGCAGGTAATGATACATTTTTACACAATTTAATGTTTTGAATTAACAATGTTTTCATGGGACTGAACATGTGTTTCAGAAGTGGAGTTAGAGAGAGCTTTGTAAACATAGCAGAATCTTGACAATGTTGTTATGTGTGGCCTACATAGCCTGTGCATTTTTCACATTTGATGTAGGAAATTAAACCAGCTCATTCATCAACAAAGCCGAAGTAGTGTAGTAAAAATGAGGTATTAATCCACAAAGAAAAGAAAAGAAAAGTCACACACAGGCCAGCCCACCATACAGCAGGGTACAAAGTACGGCAGAGAACAAGGCTTTTTTCACCACACCGGAGACAGGTTACAAACACGCAAGCATCCCAGGCAAGCATGAGAGCAACATGGCTGTTGTAAACAAAGTATTATCATTATTCATAGGACGAAAAACACCATTATTTATAGGACTGAAACAGGTGTTCTTGATGGATTACATGAAAGAAAGCAAGCTGAGATAGGAGATCAGAGATAAGCTGTTATTACTGTACATCAGACTAAAAGGGAGTCCACACTGTAAACTCCCATTGGTAGATTGATTTGTGTGTGGCAAAACACTCTTCAAAAGTCAAATGAAGCTCTTCAACAGTTCTACTGTACATGTACTTGTTTGGTCCTTTGCAAAACAGTATTCTAAAGCCTTTTGTTGAGTAGTTTGTTATTCTTGTGTCAAAAAGATTGTGTAAAATCAGCTGCAGCACTGAGAAGTGTCATGTAGTAGACGTAGATTCTGATTGTTTGTTTTTTATTTCTAGTTTGTCATGATGAGATTGATCTGGACGCTATGAAGAATGGCTGATACAGGGGAAAAAAGACTCGTCATAAAACAGGAAGCCGGTCCAAACGGGCAAAGGTAGGCTGCGGAGCACGTGATCTGTTACTTGATGAACCTCGCAAAATCTTTTGGGGTTGTACGAAACAAACGTGTAATATATCTGCTGAAATGTCCCTGCGGTCTAGCGGCTAGACTCTAGCCTACGCATGTGGGTAAAACCACGAGAGCACTTAAGACTAGAATAACGGGGCATAGATCTGCTGTTCGTAATCAGGATATAAAACGTTCAGCTGCAGTCCATTTTACAGAAGCCCGGCACAGTATGTCTTCAATATGACTCCCTGCTTCTAAAACAGGAACTTTACTGGGTCCACATTAGACATAACCTGGAGGATTACATTAAGGGTTCAGTATCAGTAAATGTTTTCGTACTGGGATGTGTCTGGTATGTGACATAATATTAGTCGTAGATAACATAAAGACATGAACACCCTCAGACTGTAAATATACCTTGATCATATAGTTTGCTTGATCATACAGTTTACTTGCAATCATGACCGCCTTTTGCACCTGCTGGAGCAGCTTGTGTGTGTGTGTGTGTGTGTGTGTGTGTGTGTGTGTGTGTGTGTGTGTCCTGACTCTTCCTCTCTTAGTGCACCTGCTGGAGCTGCTCAGGTGTGTGTGTGTGTGTGTGTGTGTGTGTCCTGACTCTTCCTCTCTCAGTGCACCTGCTGGAGCTGCTCTTGAGCTTCTGCGAGTGGACTTTTGCACACACACACACACACACACACACCTACATACACACACACACACACACACACACACACACACACACACACACACACACACACACACACACACACACACACACACACACACACCTACATACACACACACACACACACACACACACACACACACACACACACACACACACACACACACACACACACTTACTAAGCCTAAGTGTTCACTCTTGTGTTCCCCTCTGCATCCAGAAGCCCTGCATGGACTAAAGGCCCCCCACACACACACACACACACACACACACACACACACACACACACACACACACACACACACACACACACACTGGCACTGTACTGAAGACTGTGGCTACTCCAGCCATGCCATAGGCTGGGTGAACCCTGCCTGAACTTCCGGGGAATTTGAATTTCGCCCGGCAGCTCAGGCTGGAAACCAGCAGATCTTTTTTTGCTGTTTACTGCCAGAACCTTTGGCTCCAATCAGAAATGGCCATACTCTAGTCCTGGCACGCTATTGGCCGGTAACGCGCCGAAAAAGAAACTTAAGCGGTGCAAAGTGCAGTAGAAACAAAGCGCAGCCTTAAAAGATTGAGCTTAGTATGGTGAAAACCAGACTAGCCATGCCATCCTGTGCCACTCTCTGGCACTGGCACTGTCCTGAAGACTGTGGCTACTCCAGCCATGCCATCCTGTGGTGCCACTCTCTTGCACTGGCACTGTCCTGAAGACTGTGGCTACTCCAGCCATGCCATCCTGTGGTGCCACTCTCTTGCACTGGCACTGTCCTGGAGACTGTGGCTACCCTTGAACCCTCCTCAACGCTCACTATTGCTGCCTAAATGGCCGTGACTATTGCACTGCATCATTGTGAGTGTCCTCTGCTATCTGTGGTGCTGGTCATTTGAGGTGCTCTCTCGCTGTCCTGTGGTCCCAGTGTCCCGTGCTGTCCTGCAGACTGTGGCTGCCCCTGAACCTCCCTCAACACTCACCACTGCTCTCTTGCTGTCCTGTGGTCCCAGTGTCCCGTGCTGTCCTGCAGACTGTGGCTGCCCCTGAACATCCCTCAACGCTCACCACTGCTGCTGGACGGACCGTAACTATATTTGACTGAAGACTGTGGCTACCCCTGAACCAGAGGTGGAAATGTCCAGATTCAGAGAGTAAAAGTCCTTCCACACATCTGTGCCAACCATTCATTTAAACCAGCTGATTCTGATTCTACAGTAGCACAACTCTTCAGCTAGGCAGAGCAGCTAATTAGTGAGATCACCTGTGTTAAGTCCACAGGTAGAACCAATACATGGTTGGATTTTTACTCTCTGAAGCTGGACTTTTCCACCTCTGCCTTGAACTCTCCTCAATGCTGCACCACTGCTGCTGGACGGGCCATAACTGTATTCTATTGTCTCTCAGTGTGCGAGTGTCCTCTGCTGCCTGTGGTGCTGCTGGTCATTCTTGGTGCTCTCTTCCAGCCTTGCTGTCCTGTGGTCCTGGAGCCCTACGCTGTTGTGAAGACTGCCTTGGCTGCGCCGGATGTCTGTTGGGTTTGTGCTGCTGGGACCTGGGCCCTTGATTATTGAAACGTTGGCCAATAGGTGACATGTAATTGAATTACATGCAAACATTTTATATTTATTTGATTCCACTCTACAAGTCAAGTTACATTAGGAATCAAATCTCCTGAATAATCCAGTAGATTAAAGCAGTTCAGCAACCTACTGTATGATGAATTCAGGTTCAGGGGTTTAATATAGAGTATAACTATAGCTGCTGATATGGAACAGTGTTTCACTAGCTGCTTGGCCTTAGTTTCATATACTGTAGCCCCCCAACGCAAAGTCCATGCACCACGAACCTACAGTATGTACTGTACATGACCTAGGCCTTTGCATCCTAGTTGGCCTTTGCATCCTAGATTCCCAATGGCAGAAATCAACGGCTGTTTTTTGTTAAGAAATGTCCGTTGTGTTTGCAATTCCAGAGAAGGTGTTTGCAGCTGAATTAAACAGTGGACAGTGGTGTGTTTGTAGATCTGTTCTCCCTCTCTGCACGGGATCTGAGCAGCTATGAGGTCCACCAGTCTGTCATGTCTGGTGATATACAACCCTTTAAGAGAGCTACAGCTGTTCATGATGTGGGCTACTGACCCCAGATGCTGGGGGGGGGGGGGTCATGCAGCATGCAAAGGGGTGAATGGTTGGAGGGAAACCACAGCGCTAGGTTGTACTTTGTGGGGAGAACCTGAAGGCGGGCTTTTACACAGAAGGTAAGGATCTCTTCTCCGATGGTGCCATTACTGTAGATGGTGTGGGACACGGAGTGGTCTGCGCAGGGCAGTTTTGCCAACTTTCCCTGGAGTTTTAAATGGGACCAGTACTCCATGCTTTGCACCAACACACTCACACACTGACATACACATACATACGCACATGCCTTCACCCTCCCGAATACACACAAACACACCTGAACTCACACTCACCTGTGCACACATATACACCCACACACATACAGTACACACCGCATGTCAGGGATGGACTGAGACTAAAATGTCCTGAACATTCTTTCATGTGGGCCCACTACTCCATGCACACACACACACACACACACACACACACACAGACACACATACACACACACAAACACACACATTCATTGCTGTCTCACATACTTTGCCAGTCAAGGTCGCCTACCACATTCAGATGGTCACATTTTACAAAAACTAAATTTACTGCAAGGCGGTACAAAATATGATCCCGGCTCAGTCCTGCACATTCTCTCCGCATGCAGGCTAGCAGGCGCGTACACACACACACACACACACACACATACACACATATACAGTAGGCTATATCCCATTACCCCCACCACACACACTCACTTGTGAACACAAAAGCAAGCGCACACATGCACACACTCATTTACTCATTGCTGTAGGGGATGGAGTAGGAGATAATTGGAAACAAATTGACAAGCATACAGAATCATTTGAACTATGCCCATTGATCACGCCTCTTGTGCAGTAGAAATAAAGTGCAGACTCCCCAGACTAATGTTCAATATTAAAAGATTGAGCTTAGCATAGTGATAGCCAGACTAGTGAATCACTGCAGCGCCTCCAGAATGTGTTGTTAACCTATACTAATTATTTTGTAGCCTGAATTCCTTGATTACGATGAGGTCTGTGGAGAGGCCTCCACTGTGCATATAGCCTTAATCTTAAGGTAAATAGCGACGCTTAGTGGTGAGAAAATATCAGGTGAGAAGAGAGGAATAGAGATTTAGAAGCGAAAGTATAAACAACAGAACGATCGGATTACCAGGAAGGAATACCTGGAAGGAAGACGAAGGCTGCTCAACAAGTAAAGCTTTTGATATAGCCTAGGCTATGAAACATGGCCATTATCAGTTTATCTGCGAAGTGAGGCTACTAACGAACCTAAAATGTAGGCCAACACATTTTCTTCTTATCGGGACATGGGTATCTTATAGTGATGCGCGGGTGGGCTTTTTTTAAAACCCGCCCCAACCCGACTTTTCAGGAGATCCAAACCGCCCCGCCCAATCCGCAAAAATATGTTCGAATTGTGACCCAAATCCGACCCGACCCGCGGAAAGGAAAAAACGCATTTAACGTCTTTCCTAGCCTAATTAGCCCACATGAGGACAACAGCGGGTTACAATGATCGGTCATTTTGACAATCTGCGCTCCTCCACACCATTCATAATCTGCAGCCTAGACATAGCTAGTGTTAAATCTCATCTTCATAACAAGTTTCCATTCATATTTCCCCTTGCAACTTCATAGGCTAGCCTACTTTTGCGTTTAACACTGCCAAGCATTTAACAAGCACAGCTGTGTATTCGTGTAGCCTATGACAGAAGCGAGGTGTTCTCGCATTGTGCACAACCTTCGATATCCCAGACCATTAGGCTCCATGTCCATAAAGTAGCGAATGCGCGATTGACTTTTTCAGTCAGTCACGCATGGCGCAATTGGGTGCTGAATTTAGGAGAAATTATGTTTTGCGCTCGACCACACCTCCTGTATTGCAGGCGCATCGCCACCTAATATGTCGGAAGTTAACAAGTGAGAAATGTGCATTTTTACTTTTTTGACCCGACCCACCCGCAATATTTAGAAAAAACTATTAGGCCTACCCAAATCCGCCCGACCCGCGGGTAAACCCGCGGATATCCGCGGGTAATGGGCTGAACCGCGCATCACTAGTATCTTAGTATTTCCAATGGCGCAGAACAAGACGAACTAAAGGTGGGTGATGAGCTTCTTTTATGGATAAATCAACCGCAGTGTTGCTCTAACGCGTTTCAAAAGAGAGCATTTGATAAATGAGTTAGGATTTAACATTGACAACTTTTGTGTTTCATGACCTTGGCGTTCAGTCTTTATCATGTGCGCGTTCCACAGTAGCCTGTTTGCATACTGTATGAGGAAACCATTTAGCGCACAGGCCTCCTCCATTTTAGGATGAATAGGCTCATACGTAGGTAAAGAGTTTTTTTTTTTTTTTGCTAGAGTCACTAGATGCGTCATAGCCTAGCCTACTGTATGTGGCAACTAAGTGTTCTGTGTGGATGTGCATGTTAGATTGAATTAGATGACACGTCATTGTAGTTATACGCAATATAAGTAGGCCTACATGTAGCCTACAGAGACAACTAAAAGCAGCGTCTAACCAGAAGTGCAAAAAAAGGCCTATAAACAGGCTATAGACAGATGTATAAGTATGGCTAAGTACAGTAATGATATACAGTAGGCCTACACTAATAGGCCTATGTAACCGGGTAGACTTCTGCGTTGTGTTGATTTTTAGTAAATGACCCAAAGCGATCGCGGGATACCGTTGAAGTTTTATTCTGCACACATGCACAGCAAACATACAGTACACACAGGTGATCTCGGTTTCCCCAGTAGCTCCTCTTTCCATAAGGAATTTTAACAGGCGGTAAAATATATAGTAAAATAAGAATAAAACAGGACATACCTGCACACATGCACAGCAAACATACAGTACACACAGGTGATCTCGGTTTCCCCAGTAGCTCCTGGAAAAGTTCATAGAACTATTGTAATCGCTAATACTGTATGCTATATTAGCTACCTAGGCTACAGTAGCTACTATACACCACTGTATTGCTAATTATGACTCGTGGCTAGACAGTGTACAGGTAAACAATGCATTTAAAAGGTAAATTCCCAAAAATAACAAAAATATATTATGCATAAACTGAATACAAACAATATAACGTGAAGCAATCTTATGGATGACTATGTTTGATATGAATATTTATTAGATTGCTTATGAGATTGCAATCACTCAACCTACCTCTTTCCATAAGGAATTTTAACAGGAAAGAGGAAGGGGGGAGACAAAGGATTAAGGCAAAGGGGGGAGAGGAGGGGCTACCAAAGACCCTCACTACCAGTGTGGAGAAATATCAAACCATTATAGCTGTATAGTAACTATCTACACTAGATCTGTTGTGCAATTATTCAAATATAATAAGTATATACTATAACCTGTTACACCTAGTAGCATTACAAGAGCAGTATACAAATGGGTATGTGCTGTATGATCAAAACAGATTATGTACAGTTGACTATGGAGTAGTCTACAGTAAGGATTAGCAGTATTATCAGTGACATTAACCAGCAGTATAAATACAGCATGTCCATGTATGTTTGATATGAACAACACTATAGACATACTGTACAGCTGACTATAGCTTGGTGGTTTTCTCTGATACATTCAGTAGGTAGGCCTACTGATAGAAACCAAGTAATCCCTCTCTTAGGACATGAACCACTGAAGGACCCTTTCTGAGAGTCCAACACAGTATTCTATTTTCTTTGTCTTGTTTTTCTGTCAAGTTGTTAAAACGTGCAGCAGATAGCAGATAGGTCTATATGATTGAATGGACATTATTGTTTATTTGCTATTCTCCTGTATTTTCATTGTTTATTTCATTAGGCTATTGATTGAATTGACATTGTTGTCTATTTTTGCTACTCTCCCTAATGTAGTCTGACCAACTTTAAAAATGTCACTGTTGTACTGCTTTTATTTCGCTTTGGACAAAAGCGTCTGCCAAATCCCATAACCATAACAAGCAACGGGAGTATGAGTATGTGAGAATGTAAACATACTATAGCATACAGTAGTTGAACTGTAAAAGTTACTCCTATTTTCCTGGGTGGAGTATAGTAAGGATTAGCAGTACAGTAGTATTATAAGAGCAGCAGTGCGGAGGGGGTGTTACAGTAGGCTATATAGTATATGTCATATTTAATGTAGGATGCGGTTGGACTGTTACCATAGACACCATGTGGTCTGTGACTTGTTGTCGTACTTGTCGCTGTTGTTCAAGACAGCTGTGCATAATAACACGTCGACCCTGATGAGCATAATAACACGTCGACCCTACTGCCTGCTATTCATATGTGATGTAGAATAGAATAGAATAGAATATATACTTTTTTGATCCCGTGAGGGAAATTTGTTTCTCTGCATTTAACCCAATTTAACAGAATTAGTGAACACACACAGCACACAGTGAAGTGAATCACACATTAACCCGGAGCAGTGAGCTGCCTGCCCAACCAGCGGCACTCGGGGAGCAGTGAGGGGTTAGGTGCCTTGCTCAAGGGCACTTCAGCCGTGGACTGGTCAGGGATTGAACAAGTCCGAAGCCCTAACCAGTATAGGCCACGGCTGCCCCAATGTGTGCTGTCTTTAGGGGTTTTTGTTATTTGTGTTGTAGGTTGTCATGACGAGATTCATTTGAATGACATGAGTGGCTGAAACATGGAAAAACAACACAACACAAAACAGGACGACAGTCTAAAGGGGCAAAGGTACGCTGCTTAGCACATAATATAAATTATGTTTCTTGAAGAAGTTGCAAATCAGTTATTTGTTAAACATCTTTCTAATAGTTTAAAGCAAAGCAAATTATTGATGATTACTTAATTGGTAATTGGATGAAAGCATTGCCAGATGTTCTTCACTACATTAGCATGGTGCTATCTGTGCTACCTACAGTATCTACTGTATCTGTGTGCATGCATTTAGATGTAGGTATTTGTACTATAAAGGGTATCCCAGCTCTATGGGACACAGCATATTTTTGTCACAGACTTTATTTTTACACCACAGCTCACTCCATCATGAGAGGCTTCCATCACCTGTGCCCACTTGTGTGTCCATGAAGAGTGACAAGTCAGAGACTCGTGGCATACACTTCCAGCATGATGATATGACAGATGGATCAAGGCAAGTCCTTAAAACAGACCAGGAATCAGATGCATGCTTTATTTCCCCAGGGAAAGACTCAGTTATTGGATGGGATCTCCATCATGTATGGCTCTTTGTGCTTCTATTTAGATCAGGGGTCAGGAACCTTTTTGGCCATAAATATCAAGTATGTGTTTTCCCTTTTCCCCCTTTAGGCGCCAGAGGTTTTTTCCTAAAACGTTCAATTTTTACATAATCATTTCAAAAGGCTTTAACTTAAAAGTGATAAGAGATAGAGACTTTCTGTAAATTATAGAAATATTAAGGATGGCCCAAAGTTTATGTAGGGCTTAAATGTATCCAACTATCATGATTTGAACGATCATATTTCATGATTTTTTTATATTATTTAAAAAATATTAATATTATTATTAATAATATTTTTGCTGACAGACATACACATCACAAGGACATGAAAACACAAAAAGAACAAACATTGTATTATACGGAATGGTCAGGGAAATAGTAAATCATCATAGGCTACTAGCAAGATGACGGGAATGATGATGATGCTGCGAATTTATGTTTTGCCATAGAGATAATGAATCCCTATTCATCCAGGTGACACTTCTTGTAGTGTTTCATGGTGTGGTACCTCTTATTGCAGGGCACAACACAAAGGCCCACCACACACTGCCTACACCTGTATTTTGTCTGACTATGGCCTTTAGATCTGCCATTTTGTGTTTTTTTTTTCTGTGAGTTTTTTTTTGTTTTCTTTTCTTTAGTTGACAGACATACACATCACAAGGACATGAACACACAAAAAGAACACACATTGTGCCATACTAAATGGTCAGGGAAATAGTAAATCAATAGTGTAAATAATAAATAAAACATGGCAAGATATGTGATTCTGTGGCAGGCTTTTTGCTGTAAAGATAATGAATCCCTATTCATCCAGGTGACACTTCTTGTAGTGTTTCATGGTACTTCTCATTGCAAGGCATAACATAAAAACCCACTCCACACTGCCTACACCTGTAGCCTATTTTGTCTGACGGCAGCTTTTACATCTGCCACGCACTCCGGCCGAGTGGAGAGAACTCGCATGGCTCCGTCCATTGTCATTCTCGTTACGACTCCCCACACTGCCTCTACGTTTCTCCTAGCTCTCCTATGGACATGTCGACCTCGTCTAACACATCTATTGATATTAGACAATGGCTCCACTACGTTACCGTCCTCGCGATTATGGAGAGGCACACTGTCACTGTCGAGGGAGCATATGACTAGCGCGATTAAAAACACAGTGCCCCGACGCCACTTTCGTTCTCCACACACAACTAACACATCTGATGAGGGTCCGCTAACTGTTTCATGATAGGCCTACTTCTCATTGCAAGGCATAACATAAAAACCCACCCCACCTGTAGCCTATTTTGTCTGATGACAGCCTGTAGGTCTGCCATCTGCGCCTCCCGAGTGGAGTGAATCAGCATGGCTCTGTCCATTCTGATTCTCGTTCCGACTCCCCACACTGCTGCTACGTTGCCCCACAGCTGTCCTATGGACACTTCGACCTCCATAGAGCTCCACAGTCCCGCCCACAGCCTTGTCCGGAAGTAAAAATCCAATACAATTTCTCCATTGACAACTG
This sequence comes from Sardina pilchardus, assembly GCF_963854185.1. Lineage (NCBI taxonomy): Eukaryota > Metazoa > Chordata > Actinopteri > Clupeiformes > Clupeidae > Sardina > Sardina pilchardus. Next base: position 27,776,026 of record NC_085009.1, read on the forward strand.
GAGAATAAGCCATAAAATCGTAACCGTCCATGGTAGACTTAAAACCAGCTACGATGTCACTAAGCGATTATACTGGCTCATATAGATGTCAAAAGTTACAGGCATCAACCTTGTTTTTGAGAAAACAATGTTTTATTCACGATTTAACGAGAGAGTACTACACTACCCAACACCCTACCGTGTAAAACTGGTGAAAGCAGAGCCTTTGATTGGTAGAGATCGGCGTTGCCATGGCAATCCCAAACAAACTGTACTCAACTTTTCCCGCGCCTATCGTCCGGCTAGCGTCTCGCTGGAACTTCAAAACGTAAAATGGCTGCAGGGCTGTCAGGACCGATGTGTGGTCTTACGAAAAAGAACAGTTTTCTCATCTTGAAGGTTGAATTTACTCAATGGAAACGGTAGGAAGTAATCATCTTCTTTTCTCAGATTAACATGGAACCATGTTAAACTATCGTTAGGCTGGAAATGTTGGAAATGTGTGTACGTTTGCAAAGCATCATGGGATTTGAGTTCTCTAACTAGGAATTTAAGATATGTACAGTCTTGTACCTTTCGCTTTTTTTACATTTTCTGTTCATTTTTTCACTCGAAATTACAAGTTATATGCTTATGAGTCACATCGTAGCTGGTTAGCCTAAGGCATGGTCTAAAACTCTTTATATCCGGATTTTTCCAGAAGTCAATGGGAGAAATGAATGAGAAATTTTCTTCCGGACAAGCACCTCTCTCGGAGAAGGGGCGGGACTGTGGAGCTCTATACCAACATACCCATTAGTATTGGACAAAGCTCCATCACGTTACCGTGCTCGCAATTATGGAGAAGCATGACGTAATTCTGAGTCGGGGACGTAGTATAACATGTCTGCCAACTAGTGGCAGGGAGTTTGAACGAAATTTGACACCCTATTTGACCAACTCGGCCGTTTTATCCGGTACCGCATCTTGTTGAGTTAACTCGACGGTGGCGCTTAGAGGGTTAAGAGCCGTCCAATAGTCTATTTGATGTGTTTACTATACTCCACTACTGACACTATGGCTGACTGCAAAAGTTGTGCAGCAAGAAGGTCAAAACATTAAGGTTTGGGAGAGATTTGGGCAGGTCGTCCTATCTGATGACACTGCCACAGACTGTATTATCTGCTTTGACTGTGAGGCATCGTACAAGTATGATAGACAAAAGACAGGTATATCAAACCTGATTGGGCATTCATGCCGTGGGTCGGTTCCACAGTAGCCTAACAAGCCTGTCACACAAACGCCATCAAATCTGCCATTTCTGAAATATAAGGTGCTACTGACAGCAGCATCTAAACTAGTGGACTTCTGGTGCTCTGTATGGTGGATTCCATTATCTGTTGACGTAGTGCAGCCAAACAGATAACCTAAATCAAACAGGATAGTCTACAGCATACAGATGTTATGCATCTTATAATGTTAATTCCAATTTCCTTTCAGTTGACAGATTTCTGGTTCAATTAATCCAAATCTAAATCAATCTATGCTGAAGCATAGTCTGCAAATTCTTATTTTTCAAGTTAATGAGAAAACACTCTCTACCTCAATAGTATGGACTACAACAGATATACATGGCCGTTGACTTGGTTCACGTCGGGTCGGAACGTTAATTAGCAAATATTTTTAATGTTTCTATTCACTCATGCACATTGTTTGAGCATTTTAATAGTACGGGCACTGAGAGAATTTCAAGAGTTTGCAGTTAACATGCTGTTATAGGATAACTAGTGCCGCATGTGGTGTTATATTTAGTAAAGTAATAGCTGTCCTGGGGTTTTACATTGGACTGACACAGACAGTGTCCTCTCAACCAGACACAAGACTATTTCTTTAGGGACAATAACAATTACAAATGCTACGTAGTGGTAGATATATGCTAAATGTACAGTATGTGCTCTCTTCATAATGGGTTTGACCAAGTTTGGTTTTGATAGATGAAGGCCTTATTGGCCAGCATTTCAGAATGTTTTACCACAGAGTCGGGGATGCCATAGACTCCAATGACACAAGAACTGTGGGGATCTCCTTTGCCAACAAAGACTGCATGCACAACTAATGGAAGTCTGTTTGTGTTTTTTTTCCCTTAAATACTCAGTGGTCAAATGGAAAAATGCAAACCAGATGCTGTCAGTGACCACTTCACCCAGGGGGACCTCAAGCACATATTCCAGGTTTGTATGCTGCTATATCATGCTGCACTGATAAACACGTTTTTGATGTTACAATACAGAATAATAATATGGTCTTATTCAAAACCTGGGTATTGTAATGTAAAGCTAACCGCAATATTTGTATACCAGTTGCTTGAGGAGAAGATAATTGCCTTTGTGAAGAATGAGCTAAAGAGATTCAAGAAGATTGTGAGTCCAGATTACCGAGAAAACTTTAATGATAAAGAGCAGGATGAGAGTGATGCCAGAGAAGGGGCTCTCAAGATGGCACTGCATTTCCTGAGGAACATGAAGCAGAAACATATCGCTGACAAACTGCAAGAAAGTAAGAAATTTTACTTTATTTGCAATTACAATGGTTGTCACCAAGAAGCTACATTATAAACAGAACCTTGCTGCAGTGAGTGATGAAATGGATGTCTTTGCTGTTGATGGCTTGATTAACACAATTATATTATTGTATTTTTGTGAATTAGATGAACAGGATGTAGTTTGTCAAACTGAGCTGAAGAGAAATATCAAGATTAAGTACCAGAGTGTGTTTGAAGGAATACCCAAGCAAGGCAGCTCTGCTCTGCTAGAAAAGATCTACACAGAGGTCTTCATCACAGAGGGAGGAAGTGGGAAAGTAAATGAGGAGCATGAAGTCAGGCAGATTGAGTCTATCTCCAAGAGACCTGCTGGACAGGAGACACCAATCAAATGTAGAGACATCTTTAAGCCCTTACCTGGCCAAGACAAACCAATCAGAAGTGTCATCACAAAGGGAGTAGCTGGAATTGGCAAAACTGTCTCAGTTCAGAAGTACATCCTGGACTGGGCTGAAGGAAAAGAAAACCAGGATGTCCACTTCATATTTCCACTGCCTTTTCGGGAGCTCAACAGCATGAAAGAAAATCAGCTCTCTTTGATGGATCTTCTCCAAACCTTTTTCTCAGAAAAAGCAGTTAACTTTTCTCAGCCAGGAGAAGTACAAAGTGTTGTTCATCTTTGATGGTCTGGATGAATGCAGACTCCAACTAGACTTTCAGAAAAATGACATTTTGACTGAAGTGACAACAATCACTTCATTGGATGTTCTGCTGACAAATCTCATCAAGGGTAATCTGCTTCCCTTTGCCCTCCTCTGGATCACGTCTCGACCAGCAGCAGCCAATCAAATTCCTCCGCAGAATGTTGACCGGGTCACAGAAGTACAAGGATTCAGTGACCCTCAAAAGGAGGAGTATTTCAGGAAGAGAATATGTGATCAGACTCTTGCCAACAAAGTTATCTCTCACATTAAATCATCAAAAAGCCTCCACATTATGTGCCACATACCTGTGTTTTGCTGGATTGCTGTTACTGTGCTTGAAATTGTTCTCAAAAATGAAAGCGGAAAGCATGTTCCAAAGACTTTGACAGAGATGTACACATATTTCCTTGTTTTTCAAACCAAGCAGAGGAGTCTAAAGTTTGATGGAGTATATGACACAGATACGCAGTGGAACCGAGCTAGTCTCCTTGCTCTTGGAAAGTTGGCCTACAACCAGCTGGAGCAAGGCAACCTGATCTTTTATGAAGACGACCTGAGAGAGAGTGGTATTGATGTCAGAGAGGCAGCAGTACACTGTGGCATTTGCACCCAGATCTTTCGAGAAGAGTCAGGCCTTCATCAGGAAAAGTTGTACTGTTTTGTTCATCTGAGCATCCAGGAGTATCTTGCAGCTTTGTATGTGATCCTGATGTTTGTAACTGAAGGAAGAGATCTCATGTCCCCACAGGAAGCCCCCAGAACAGTCCACAGCCCAGAGCACATAGCCATGACCACCTTACAGAAGAGTGCTGTTTACAAAGCCATGAAACATAAAGATGGACGCTTTGATCTTTTTCTCCGTTTCCTGCTTGGACTCTCTCTGGAATCCAATCAGAGACTCTTGCGTGGCCTAATAAAGAAAGTACAAGATGAAAGCAATGAGGAAATAAGCAGCTACATTAAGACAAAGATCAGGGAGATGCCATCATCAGATAGAGTTATCAACCTATTCCACTGTCTGAATGAAGTCAACGATCACTCCTTAGTGGAAGAGGTCCAGAGCTTCCTGAGTGCAGGGACACTTTCTTTAGCCAAACTCTCATCCACTCAGTGGTCAGCTCTCGTGTTTGTGCTTCTGACATCAGAAGAAAAGCTTGATGTGTTTGACTTGAAGAAGTACATTAGGTCTGATGAATGTCTTTTAAGGCTGCAGCCAGTAGTGGAGGAATCCCAAAAAGCCCTGTGAGTAGAATGACGATATGTTGTTTTGGATGAAAATGAGGAAGTATTCACATTTAAGATAATGTTAGATATGATTGTGAAGCACGACTTTACATATGTACTTAGTCAAAGTCCTTTCCAGAGAGTTAACTAACTGGTGGAATGTTTTCCCCTTAAGGCTCAACAGTTGTGGGCTCACTGAGAGGAGCTGTGCAGGTCTGGCATCTGTCCTCAGCAAAGCATCTTCAAAACTGAAAAATCTAGACCTCAATGACAACAGTATTGGAGATATTGGCATCCAAGAATTGTGTAGTGGACTGGGTAACCCAAACTGTGCACTGGAGACACTCAGGTAAGACATTTCAGTATTCCCCAATAAGACATGTCAGTATTCCTTAGGCTACCGTTACACGGAAACGATCTGAACCAAAAACGCAAAAGTGGCGTTTCGTTTTCACTTTTAATTCCGT
>NC_085009.1:27785920-27808420 GCF_963854185.1 Sardina pilchardus
CACACACACACACACACACACACACACACACCTACACACACCTACATATACACACACACACACACACACACACACACACACACTGTGTCGCCCCCTGCAGGTAGCTCCTGGGACCTGTATGATTCTAGTTTTTCTTTCTGGTCGTACACCTTGCTGTGATTATAGCATCTCCTAGTGGTCATAAAGAATGATGGGCGGCAACAACGGGATAGATAGTAAGTAAGTAAAATGTATTTATAAAGTTTTTTCAAACTTTAAACATTAAACATTAAATATTAAATGACAGATAGACTGTCCAGTGTTCTTTATAGATCAGTGGGAACGAGCCGGAGGATTGAGGACCGAGGAGGGACGTTGAGAAGAGCCCACAGAACCAAACTTGGTACATGGACTTGGGACCCCATACTGAGGACACACAATATACATTTGTTGACACTCGAACACTAGGGGTCACTAGAGTTACAGGAAGTTAGCTCATACAGGGACTCAGGACTCCATTGTAAGGGCACACATTCAGGGTGCCTCTCAACATCTCTCCTCGATCCTCAATGCTCGTCCCATCGGCCCATCATTCTGTATGTAGATCAGTGAGGATCGAGGCCCGAGGAGAGAGGGAGGACGTATAAAAACCGAATGAGAGGCACCCGTAGTTTGGTGCCCTTTGACCTAGGTCTCGCTGCAACTAGCAAAAATGTGTTTTCGCGTTTCAGATGTATGTTAATGCACTTTGACCTGTACGCCCGGTTTTGAAAAATGATGTACTGTTCATGGATCACGTCTAGTTCAACGCATCATATTTCACCATTTGTTCCCGTTGGTGAACTGCACTTGAGCAAGCACACTTTTGCAGTTCCTCAGAAATGTTTTCTAGTTGTTCTAGTTGTCACAGAACACAACAATGACCACTCTCAGTGAATTTCTGAAAATAAATAGAGGTTGAATGAATGAATGAACATAGGGAGATCATGTGATGTTTAGAAGAGGAAAGTCTTTCACTTCCTTGATCGACGAAAGCAACAAACATCCAGTCAATCAAACCCCTCTTTTCAACGCTCACTATTGCTGCCTAAATGGCCGTGACTATTGCACTGCATCATTGTGAGAGTCCTCTGCTATCTGTGGTGCCGGTCATTTGAGGTGCTCTCTCGCTGTCCTGTGGTCCCAGTGTCCCGTGCTGTCCTGCAGACTGTGGCTGCCCCTGAACCTCCGTCAACGCTCACCACTGCTGCTGGACGGGCCGTAACTATATTTGACTGAAGACTGTGGCTGCCCCTGAACCAGAGGTGGAAAAGTCCAGATTCAGAAAGTAAAAGTCCTTCCACACATCTGTGCCAACCATTCATTTAAACCAGCTGATTCTGATTCTAGCACAACTCTTCAGCTAGGCAGAGCAGATAATTAGTGAGATCACCTGTGTTAAGTGCACAGGTAGAACCAATACATGGTTGGATTTTTACTCTCTGAAGCTGGACTTTTCCACCTCTGCCCTGAACCTCCCTCAACGCTGCACCCCTGCTGCTGGAAGGGCCGTATCTGTTGTATCTATGTTTTATTGTCTCTCAGTGTGTGAGTGTCCTCTGCAGCCTGTGGTGCTGCTGGTCATTCTTGGTGCTCTTGTCCAGTCTTGCTGTCCTGTGGTCCTGGAGCCCTACGCTGTTGTGAAGACTGCCTTGGCTGCGCCGGATGTCTGTTGGGTTTGTGCTGCTGGGACCTGGGCCCTTGATTATTGAAACGGTGGCCTCTAGGTGACTTCTAATCGAATTACATGCAAACATTTTATATAATTTATTTTATTCCACTTTGCAAGTCAAGCTACATTAGGAATTAAAATAATCCAGTAGATTAAAGCAGTTCAGCAACATATCATGAATTCAGATTCAGGGGTTTAATGTACAGTGTAACTTTAGCTGCTGATATGGAACAGTGCTTCACTAGCCGCTTGGCCTTAGTTTCATATACTGTAGCCCCCCAACGCAAAGTCCATGCACCACCAACCTATGTACATGACCTAGGCTACCTAACACAATAAATTGGCCTTTGCATCCTAGATCCCCAATGGCAGAAATTAACGACTGATATGAGTCCTCTTCTCTCTCTCATCTCCGATTGTGCCATAACTGTAGATGTGGGACACGGAGTGATCTGCACAGGGCAGTTTTGCCAACTGTGCCTGGAGTTTGAAATGGGACCAGTACTCCATGCTTTGCACAAACACACTCACACACTGATATACAGACACATATTATGCACATGCCTTCACCCTCCCGAATACACACAAACACACACACACACACACACACACACACAAACACCTGTACTCACACTCACCTGTGCACACATACAGTACACCACACATCAGGGACGGACTGAGACTCGCTTCACTCCCCCCGGCCTGTAAGCGGGTCTGTGACCAGCGCCCCCCATGGCTGCAGGACCAGATGGCTGCTACCTGCGCCGGGCAACCTCCTCTCCCCCCACCCTCCCCAGTTGCTATGTTGTGATGTTGTAATGTGTGATGATTATGTGCTTATGCTGAGGTGTTTTTTTCCTGCCCCCACACTGTTCTCTTCACAGGAGCATAGTCTGAGGGTTGCCTTTTTTCTCTCCTCCCTCTCCTCATGTTATGCTGTATTTTTTCTATGCCTAGTGCCTACCAATCCTGTTCTGTCCCCCCCCCCCCCATGTCATTCTGTAAATCTTGGACAGGCTGGTGTTAATTTCGTTGTACTTGTTACAATGATCAATAAAGAGCTTACTTACTTACTTTCTTCCAAGTAGGCCCACTACTCCATGCAGTACACATGCACACATTCACCCTTGCTGTCACACACACACACACACACACACACACACACACACACACACACACACACACACACACACACACGCGCACACACACACACACACACACACACACACACACACACACACACACACACACACACACACACACACACACACACACACACATATATCCCATTACCCCCACCACACACACTCACAAGTGAAAACTAACAAACAGAGAAGCATGCATACACAAAAGCACAGTACACATGCACACACTCATTTACATACATAAAAGTTGCTGTAGGGGATGGAGCAGTAGATAATTACAAGGATAATTACGAGGAAACAAATGACAAGTGTGATTAAACATATTTCTATGTGCATTACTTGGCTGGGTAAACCCTGCCTGACGCCAATTTGGATTTCTCCCGGCAGCTCAGGCTGGAAACCTGCACATCTATCTCTCCTGCCTCCAGTCCACATCTTCGGGGTCCAATCACAAGCTAGCTGATGCAAAAGATGCACCCGGAGTGTCTGTCTTTTTGGTAGAAGAACTATCCAAATGCATACAGAATCATTTGAACTATGCCCATCAATCACGCTATCTTGTGCAGTAGAAAATAAAGCACAGACTCCCTAGACTAATGTTCAGTCTTAAAATATTGAACTCAGTATAGTGATAGCCAGACTAGTGAATCACTGCAGCACCTCCAGAATGTGTTGGTAGCCTATAGTAGCCTGCATTCCTTGAGGTCTGTGGAGAGGCCGCCACTATACATTCTAAGGTAAATAGCACCCCTTAGTGGTGAGAAAATAACAGGTGTGAGAGAGGAATAGCGATTTAGAAGCGAAAGTAAACAACAGAACGACTGGAATACCAGGAAGGAATACCTGGGAGAAAGACGAAGGCAACACCCTGCTCAACGAGTAAAGCTTTTAATATAGTCTAGGTTGTGAAACATTATCAGTTTAACTGCGAAGTGAGGCTGCTAACAAACCTAAAACGTATAGGCTAACACATTTTCTTCTTTTCGGAACAGCCTATGGGTATCTTAGTAGGCTATTTCCAATGTCACAGAACAAGACGAACTTAAGGTGGGTGTTGAGCTTCTTCTATGGATAGGCCTACATCATCAGCAGTGTTGCACTAACGTGTTTAAAAAGAGTGCATTTGATAAATGAGCAAGGATTGAACATGTATAACTTTGGTGTTTCATGACCTTGGCGTCCTCTCTTAACACTAGAAGCGCCAAGCACCGGTCATTTGACCGCTGACGCGTATTACTAGAAGCGCCGTGTAGGTTTGACCTAGATATACCTAGAACGGCCGGGCTGCGGTCATTTGACCGCAGTGATTACAAAAAAAAAAAAATCTTTTCACTCGATTCAATTCCAGGACCCTACGTTCACGACTTTTCCTAAATATGCGTGTTTTGTCACCCAGGATTTTTACATGACCAAAAGCACACCGGTACAAGCTAGTTTAGAGCTATTTTGCGCTCACTTATGTGACAACACTATGTTGTCTCGCGTTCGGCCATGTTTGTCCAGGCTGCTATTCTCTTTTCTCACAGCAGATGTCGCAAGGGTTTCCTGTCAGTCGGGCATGAGAATAATATTTTACCATAAAACATATAGTTTATATATGTGCAATATGTATTATATATGTGATTTATTTTAATAACTATTTTTCATTTACATGGCATAGTCTATGGAGGCGATTTACAGTGGTAAAATGCGAGTTTGTTTTGAAAACGTTGTTCTGCGACGTTGTTCTATTAGGCAGGCCTACGTGTGTAAAAAATATTTTCAGCTGAAATTCGTCGAAGCCTATTTATGTACGTAGCTGGGCGCGTATGCCTACGTACATTCATAGTTGTATCTTATCTTCTATTTGTAGGCTATCTTTTAAAGCTCAGACTAATAAGCATTTTCTTACATAGCCTATTTGCTGGACAAAGAACTATATTTCCAAAGCGATGCGATGCATCCATGCAGTGGCGCAACGTTAAATCTCTCGACTACTATGCAGAAGACCCGGGTTCGCACCTTGGCACGAGCTGAAAAGGTAGCTTATATAGACTGAATTCGCAGACTGTTTTTCAATGTCGACGAACAATTATTTTTTGTAAATGGTTTTTCATAACAAACTATCTGAAATAAACGGATGAATCACAATACTAGCCAAATTGAGCCGCCATCTGACAAACTTTGACTAAGCCAGTTAGACTTTTTGCATCTAAAAATAATTATATCATAGAGACACGCGAAAAATAAACGAGCCTAGAAATTAGGCTAGGCTACATGAGATTTTCCCACTGGACACACCACATCAGTATTGTGCTCGTTGCTACGATATAGAACTCACAGTGAGTTGACATGGGGGAAAGAAGCAAGCAACGTAGCCTAATCTTGATCTCGCCTTACATACTTTCCTAATTCCTACGTAGGGCTAGTCAGACTTTTGTTAAATCTCCAGGGCCAGGTTGCACAAACACCAAAACCAAAGATTGATGATATGAACCAAATATTCTGGAACAGACGGATTTACAACATTGAACGCGATAGGTTATTAGGCTTACGAAAAAGTACTTTAGGAATCTTATAGTATTTTGGGACTAAATATTGTAGGAATCTTATAGGAATACTATAGTAAATTGGGACATACTACAGAAGTAGGCCTACTACAAGATTGCTATAGAAATACTATAGCGGCTAGAGGATATTATAGAGGTAGGCTATTACAGAACAAAAAAGAAGTCCGTGACGCGACTTCCACCGTCTCCTTTCCTGTTCACAACGCATGCAGTCTACATTGAAGTGAAACGTGCAGAACGTTGTCCAAAACAATACAATAACATTGTGTGTTGAGATCTAGTACAATATAGACATCTGCAGACATGAAGTGGCAACTAAAGCCATGATCAGTCATGAAAACGTTGGCGGCTGCAGCCTCATTTAGGTTTTGGCTGGGCCAGCTAGCCAGCCAACTACTTCATCAGCCAGCCGTTATTCTCAAAGCAAATGGCTTCGGGGTCTATACATAACACACTATCCATTGCAACATAGCCTATTTGAAACCGATCATTCCCCCTCCCCCATACTCTCGTCTAGGCTAGGCTACTACAGACATCACCGCGCATCGAGGACAATTAACTGCCTCCCCACCCCCACCGCCTCTCTCTGTGCATAGGCTAGGCTGTAGGCATGGCTATTTAGGCAACTCGTGGAAGAATGCGCAATCATGTTTCATCGCATATGCGCGTTTCAGAATGTTCGAATTCGCCAGCGTGCGTGTATACTGTGTGAATAGAAAAAACAGAACATAGCCTATATTTATTGATGCTTTGCTTAAAATAACTTCCGCCATTAACAAGTCGGGAATCGAACCAGCAATCCTTCGGATTTGAGGCCGAAGTTCTAACCAGTGAGCTACAATTCTCCTCTACAGTACATGTAAAATGTGTATCTCAATGCTGGATCTCGAAGTCACGTAGCCTAGACGTTAGCTTAAATTGTAGAAACAATAAGCCCATAGCCTTTTTTCAGCAGACATCGCAAACATATCATACACATTCACAAAACGGAGAATATCTTTCTGCTCAGCATAGCTCTCTATCTCCCTCCCTCCGATGTAGCTAGACCCCATAAGATGCTTCTCCCTAAATGAATAAAAAATGTTTTAGAAAGTAGCCACGGTAGCCTGTAAAATGCGGCCTGAAATCCTGGCTACTGTGTAATTGAAACCAGACTGTTCATTGTCGGCAGACTGTTCATTTTCGGCGGCGCAAACAGATAGGCTACCTATTAAATGAATAGAAGTGAATTTGGGGAGTGAATTGACTTTTACCCATTCACTTTTAGAGCATTTTAGTTGAAAGTCAAGTTTGCTTAAGGTTTGTTCAAGAACTCTTCCAGAGTTTTTACCTCAAACAACACAAATCAACACAACTAAATGAACAGATAACTCGAACGTGCTGTATGTCATAATGAAACAACCACAGACTATCAACAAGACGGTCTGACACGAATGATAATAGTGCAAACTGAATTTATGACCAAACGATTTGATTCGTGCACGAAGCGCCATCTAGCGATCATTTTGTGTAAGTAGCAGCCTCCCAGTCTAAGGACTCAGCGGTCTTTTGACCGCCTCGCCGCGCTTTAAGTAGTTCACAACAGCACGGCGCTTCTAGTAGGTCGTCAAAGCGGTCAAATGACCGGGGCGCGGCGCTTCTAGGTATAAGTAGGTCAGAACGGCGCGGCGCTTCTAGTGTTAATCATGCGCGCGTTCCACAGTAGCCTGTTGTTTGCGTATGAGGAAACCATTTAGCGCACAGGTGCACAGGCCTAGCCTCCATTTTAGGCTGAATAGGCTCACAGGTAGGCTATGATTTAGTACTTTACTAATAATCGAATCGAGTCATTATTTGTTCTGTTGGGTATGTACATGTTAAATTAGATTAAATTAGATGATAAACTTTATTGTAATTGTGCGGAGTACAAGCTCAGAGACATCTAACAGCAGCGCACTACTTTCTGATCCCGGGATGTCCACCTCACCTCTGCATTAGTGTTACACTCTGCACTGGCTGTTGGTCTTCTAGTCCTTCTCATTATCCAGTTTAGTATGGAGAGCATCAGATTGTAGGCCTGTCATTTTGGTTTTATTGTAGAATATATGGAAATGATCAAAATGTACTTTCCATGTAATGTCATCGTAAAGCATGTAGTGAAAATCACACCAATGCATTTGAAGTGGGATATATTACCAATAGCCTATATTATGCATACAAAAAAATACATACTGTATGTCTCTTAGCTCTAAAGTGTTTAAAGAGTTGTACTGTACTGTATGTTAGAAAGAGAATGTGAGGACAGTAGCAGCATTGAGGCAAATGTTAGTACATATTCTGATTGTTTCCATTGAAGCTCGTCATGATCAGATTCATCTGGGTGCTCTGACAAGTGGCTGAAACATGGAAAAACAAGTCAACAGAAAGCAAAATTGAGAAATTGTTGTAATTTAGTAATCTAACAATTTGTGTTATTTGTATTGTAGCTTGTCATGATGAGATTCATTTGAATGATAGGCTTTTTTGGATTTGAGGAGTGGCTGAAACATGGAACAACAAGTCAACACAAAACTGGACAGCAGTCTAAAGGGGCAAAGGTAGGCTACTTAACACATGATATAAATTATGTTTCTTAAAGAAGTTTATTTTCTGTTTTTGCTAAACATCTTTCTAATAGTTTAAAGGTGTAACAGACACTTTTAGAAAGACAATGTAGAGACTTCTGTCATTTTGTGGTGTTTTAAGGGCAGCTGTACATAGTTCATGCATTTGGAAATAATAGCTTCTGTTTATTTGTGCAACAGGTACAGTATATGAACACGTCGCACATTTTTGTGATAGAGGATAAATGAAACAGTTTGGCAAAATATTAACAATATCTCTACAATATAGCAAATAATTGTTGTTTTTACACCACAGCTCACTCCATCATGAGAGGCCTCCATCGCCTGTGCCCACTTGTGTGTCCATGAAGAGTGACCAGTCAGAGCATCGACCTATAAACTTCCAACATGATGAGGGCAGAGATGGATCAAGGTAAGTTCATTAGACACCCATACAATGAGCACTTTGTGGTAGAGTGGTTGATAATGTTCGCAGCTTAGAGTACAGTATAATGAAAACAAACAGTTATCGATATCTGTGCCATTTTTGTGGTTAAATTCTTATAGTTTCTTCTACAGAAACAAAACTGCATTTTGAATTGAGTGTTTATAGAGTTCTGCTGTGCTAATGAGCTGAATATCCTACAAGCACTTCAATACTGGAGGGCTAAACATCTACAAATGAAATACTGGTAGTCTACTTGCAAAATCAAGACCAATCATTGATGATTAGTTCAGTGGGTCTCAAAGTGGGGTCCGGGTCCCCTTGGGTTCTGTGACCCATAGCCAAGGGGTCCGCTAAATAATTTGCTTGAAATGATAAAGTAAACATGTTAAAAAGATGATGCCCTTTTCACCCATAAAACAAGCAAATTGTGTCTATTTGGTCTTACCCACATTAACTTCACTCAGGTCATGAATAACCATTCCTACTACTGCTTAGCTTACTGTAGCTTATGTGTTAGCCAGCTAGCTGATGAATGTGTAGAAATGTTTGAGTCAGTTGAGCCATGTTGTCAAGTGATGCAAAATCCAAAACTAACAAAAGACCAAATAACACATCTGCCAAAAAACATGGGATAGTGGACCCGGCCACAACTTAATGTAGGGGGTCCTCAGAAAATGTTGTCCCCCAAAAGGAGTACTTGGAACCAAAACATTGAGAATCCCTGATTAGTTGATTTTGGATTATTGTTTTTTTTTTTTTTTTTTTTTAGATTATTTTGATTATTGGATGAAAACATTGCCATTTGGTGATGAATCAGATAAAGATATTGCTTGTTACATTAGCCATTAGCATGATGCTATCTGTGCTATCTCTGTGCATGCATTTAGATGTAGGCATTTGTACTATAAAGAGTATCCCAGCTCTTTAGGACACAACATATTTTTGTCACAGACTTTATTTTTATACCACAGCTCCTTCCATCATGAGAGACCTCCATCACCTGTGCCCACTTGTGTGTCCATGAAGAGTGACCAATCAATAGGTCACTACATAAACTTCCAACATGATGATGTCACGGATGGATCAAGGCAAGTCCATAAAAGAGACCAGGAATCAGATGCATGCTTTATTTCCCCTGGGAAAGACTCAGTTATTGAATGAGATCTCCATTATGTATGACTCTTTGTGCTTCTGTTTAGATCAGTGGTCAGGAACATTTTAGGCCATAAATACCAAGTATGTGTTCCCCCTTTTCCCTTAAGAGCCATACAATAGTATTTGATGAGTTTACTATACTCCACTTTCACTGACAATATGGCTGACTGCAAAAGTTGTGCAGCAAGAAGGCCAAAAAAGGTTTGGGAGAGATTTGGGCTGGTCGTCCTATCTGATGACATGGTCACAGACTATTATCTGCTTTGACTGTGAGGCGTCGTACAAGTATGATAGACAAAAGACAGGTACATCGAACTTGATTGGGCATTCATGCCGTGGGTCGGTTCCATAGTCTAACAAGCCTGACACACAAACGCCCTCAAATCCTTAGTATCAGCATTTCTGAAATATAAGGTGCTACTGACAGCAGAATCTAAACTAGTGGACTTCTGGTGCTCTGTTTGGTGGATTCCATTATCTGTTGACATAGTGCAGCCAAACAGATAAACTTAATCAAACAGGATAGTCTTCAATATGTAGGATGCAGATGGTATGCATCTTATAATGCTAACTCCAACTTCCTTTCAGTAGACAGATTTCTGGTCCAGTTCATCAAAATCTTTAGTTTAGGCATTGGACAGATGTCAGTGTTTTAAACATGCTTGCATGCACAACTAATGGAAGTCTAATTGTGGTTTGCTTTGCCCTAAATACTCAGTGGTCAAATGGAAGAATGCAAATCAGATGATGTCAGTGACCAGTTTACCCAGGGGGACCTCAAGCACATATTCCAGGTTTGGATGCAGCCATATCATGCTGCACTGATATACACGTTTTGGCAAAATGACATTCACAAAGACATTTGACATTCACAATGCAAAACAATAATAATATGGTCTTATTGAAAACCTTGGTATTGTAATGCAAAGTATAACCAGATATTTATACACTAGGTGCTTGAGGAGAAGATCATCACCTTTGTGAAGAATGAGCTGAAGAGATTCAAGAAGATTGTGAGTCCAGATTACCAAGAACACTTTGAGGATAAAAAGCAGGATGAGAGTGATGCCAGAGAAGGGGCTCTCAAGATGGCACTGCACTTCCTGAGGAACATGAAACAGAAACATATCGCTGACAAGCTGAAAGAAAGTAAGAATTTTTAATTTACTTGCATTACGCTGTGTCTTGTATTACATTTATGAATGAATGAAAACCTTTATTGCCCCGAGGGGAATTTGTCTTGCACTCAATGGAGCCACATTGAACATTTAAGCACAGACAACAATAAATAACAGTAAATTAATATTTTTTAAAAAGACAAACATCTAGTAAGATTGAAGACATAGAGAATACAGAACATTAACATCAACAACAACAACAAGATCAACACAGCAATGATAGTGATATGCATTCCCATGCATCAGTCCACTAGCTAAGATGCATAAATACAATTAGATAAATAATAAATGGTGCACATTTAAAATGTCTATGTGCCTGAGTTTGAACTGTTCAGTAACTCCTCGGCACAAATAATGTAATAGCACGTATTATGGTGAAATAGATTAACAGTATGTTTCCGGCGTTGGTGGCTTGATGGACATGACTGTATTGTTTTTGTTCATTTTCTTGTGAATTAGACGAATATGATGTGGTTTGTCAAACGGAGCTGAAGAGAAATCTCAAGAAAAAGTACCAGAGTGTGTTTGAAGGAATACAAAAGCAAGGGAGCTCTGCTCTGCTAGAAAAGATCTACACTGAGGTCTACATCACAGAGGGAGGAAGTGGAAAAGTAAATGAGGAGCATGAAGTCAGGCAGATTGAGTCCATGTCCAAGAGACCAGCTGGACAGGAGACACCAATCAAATGCACAGACATCTTAAAGCCCTTACCTGGCCGAGACAAACCAATTAGAAGTGTCATCACAAAGGGAGTAGCTGGCATTGGCAAAACTGTCTCAGTGCAGAAGTACATCCTGGACTGGGCTGAGGGGAAAGAAAACCAGGATATCCACTTCATATTTCCACTGCCTTTTAGAGAGCTCAACAACATGAAAGACAAACAGCTCTCTTTGATGGATCTTCTTCACCACTTTTTCTCAGAAATTAAGCAGTTAACTTTTCCCAGCCAGGGGAAATACAAAGTGTTGTTCATCTTTGATGGTCTGGATGAGTGCCGACTCCAACTAGACTTTCAGAAAAATGAAATTTTGACAGAAGTGACAAAAGTCACTTCATTGGATGTTCTGCTGACAAATCTCATCAAGGATAATCTGCTTCGCTCTGCTCTCCTTTGGATCACCTCTCGACCAGCAGCAACCAATCAAATCCCTCCTGAGTGTGTCGACCGAGTCACAGAAGTACAAGGGTTCAGCGACGCTCAGAAGGAGGTGTACTTCAGGAAGAGGATCAGTGATCAGAATCTTGCCAGCAAAGTTATCACTCACATAGAATCATCAAGAAGCCTCCACATTATGTGCCACATACCAGTGTTTTGCTGGATTGCTGCTACTGTTCTTGAATTTCTTCTTAAGACTGAAGGAGATAAGCAAGTTCCAAAGACTTTGACAGAGGTGTACACATATTTCCTTGTTTTTCAAACCAAGCAGAGGAGTCTGAAGTTTGAAGGAGTTTATGATACAGATCCACAGTGGAACCAGGCTAGTCTCCTTGCTCTAGGAAAGTTGGCCTACGAGCAGCTGAACAAGGGCAACCTGATCTTTTATGAAGACGACCTGAGAGAGAGTGGTATTAATGTCAGAGAGGCAGCAGTACATTGTGGCATCTGCACCCAGATCTTTCAGGAAGAGTCAGGCCTTCATCAGGAAAAGTTGTACTGCTTTGTGCATCTGAGCATCCAGGAGTACCTTGCAGCTTTGTATGTGATCCTGATGTTAGTAACTGAGGGGAAAGATCTCATGTCCCCACAGCAACCCCCCAGAACAATGTTTCAACGTTTGATATGGCAAACAACTGGCAAATCCTTGACCACCTTACAGAAGAGTGCTGTGGACAAAGCATTGGAACATGGAGATGGGCGCTTTGATCTGTTCCTCCGTTTCCTTCTTGGCCTCTCTCTGGAATCCAACCAGAGACTCTTGAGAGGTCTGATAAAGAAAGTACAACATGAAAGTAAAGAGGAAATAGCCAGTTACATAAAGACAAAGATCAGGGAGATGCCATCATCAGAAAGAGTTCTCAACCTCTTCCACTGTCTGAATGAAGTCAATGATCACTCCTTAGTGGAGGAGGTCCAGAGCTTCCTGAGTGCAGGGACACTTTCTGCAGCCAAACTCTCACCCACACAGTGGTCAGCTCTTGTGTTTGTGCTTCTGACATCAGAAGAAAAGCTGGATGTGTTTGATTTGAAGAAGTACAGCAGGTCTGACGAATGTCTCCTAAGGCTGCAGCCAGTAGTGGAGGAATCCCAAAAGGCTCTGTAAGTAGGATAGCAATAGTAAAGGGCAGGGGGGACACAACAACAACAACAACAACAACAACAACAACAACAACATTAAAACATTTATGGTATCTAAGTTCTTTATAGAGTCAGTTAACTGGTGGAATGTTTCCCCTTAAGGCTCAGCAGTTGTGGGCTCACTGAGAGGAGCTGTGCAGGTCTGGCATCTGTCCTCACCAAAGCGTCTTCAAAGCTGAAACATTTGGACCTCAGTGCCAACTGTATTGGAGGTATTGGGGTCCAAGAATTGTGTAGTGGACTAGGTAACCCAAACTGTGCACTGGAGACACTCAGGTAAGACATTTCCGTATTCCTCAATAAGACATTTCAGTATTCCTTTGATAAGACACATCATACTGCAGTGATGTTGTCAAGTGTGGGGGGTGGGTTCTTCACATAGCAGTGATGTTGTCTAGTGTGTGTGTGTGTGTGTGTGTGTGTGTGTGTGTGGGGGGGGGGGTGTTCTTATCATAACAACTTAGTGTTGTTAATTGTTATGTATGTAATCCTTTCCTTTCAGGCTCTCTGACTGCAGTATCACAGAGAAGGGCTACGCTAGTCTGGCTTCAGCCCTGAGGTTAAATCCCAAACACCTGAGAGAGCTTGATCTCAGTGGAAATGATCCAGGGAAAACTGGAGTCAAACTGCTTATAGACTTGAAGGAGGATCCACAGTGTACACTGGGAAATGTCCAGTAAGTATATTTATGGAAGAGCAGTGGACAGTCCAGTTGTGTATCAAAGATGGTCAAATGCTTCATATGGATATACACTATATTGCCAAAATTATTGGGTCACTTGCCTTGACCCCCCCTTATGGCTTCAGTGACCTCCCATTGGGTTTAATATGACGTTTGTCCACCCTTTGCAGCTATAACAGGTTCAAGGCTTTCCATAAGGTTTAGGAGCGTGTTAATGGGAATTTTTGGTCTTTCTACCAGAATTGCAATTGTAAGGTCACACACTGATGTTGGATGAGGAGACTGGCTCTCAGGATCCGCTCGAATTCATCCCAAAGGTGTTCTACCAGGTTGAGGTCAGCACTCTGTGCAGGCCAGTCAAACTCATCTACACCAAACTCTGCAATCAATGTCTTTATGGACCTTGCTTTGTGCACTGGTGCACAGTCATGTTGGAACAGGAAGTGGCCATCCAAACAGTTCCCACAAAGTTGGGAGCATGGAATTATCCAAAATCTCTTGGTTAATGCTGTAGCATTCAGAGTTCCTTTCACTGGAACTAAGGGGCCGAGCCCAGCTCGGGATGATCCAACATGACCAGTGCACAAAGCAAGGTCCATAAAGAAAGAGGATGACAGAGTTTTGTGTGGTTGAACTTGACTGGCCTACACAGAGTCTTGACCTCAACCCAACAGAACACCTTCAGGATGAATTAGAGCAGAATCTGAGAGACAGTCTCCTCTTCCAACATCAGTGTGTGACCTCACAAATGCGCTTCTGGAAGAATAGTCAAAAATCCCCATGAACACACTCCTAAACATTGTGGAAAGCCTTCCCAGAAAAGTTGAAGCTGTTATTGCTGCAAAGAGTGGACTGACATCATATTAAATCATATGGATTAAGAATGGGATGTGACTGAAGTTCATATGGGAATCAAGGCAGGTGACCCAATACTTTTGCCAATATAGTGTATTTCATCAAGCTGGTGAAGTTTCAGACTGCTTGCAGTTGACTTTGTTGTGGCGGAGACACCTTCTGTAGAGATTCAGTTGGTCTGTAATGAATATGATATTTGAAGAGTCAAGATGAGCTTAGGTCCTGCAGAGAAAACTGACTGTGAGATTCAAAGCTGCAGCACCAGGCCAAACAGATGCAATAATAACACACATAAATGGGTAGCAATGCACCCTTTTCCCTGAAAACAGCACATGTAGCAGCTCATAATTTCATTATTACTCGATTGTCTGTCTCACCAAAGTATTTGTGTCTTTCTATGAACACATCAGTGTTGTTTATGTCAGGTGAGATGAAAGGTTTGTTGTCCTCCTTATTTGTCCAGGTTCCTGAAGAGTAGTGCTGCTGAGGAAGCCTGTGCTGCTGTGGCTTCAGCTGTGGGTTCAAACCCCTTACTCATGACTAAGCTGGATCTGAGTGGACGCATACCAGGAGTCTTGGGAGTGACTCAGCTGTGTGCTTTACTGCAGGATCCCCACTGCACACTGCAGACATTACGGTTAGTGGATGCTGTTGTATTCACTTCACATAAAACAGCTGGGGTTGAAGGTGGTGTTGCTGTGATTTTGTTACAAGTCAATCATCATTGTTTTCTTAATTACACCAACTTTAAACTGGAGAAATCGTAAAATAGACTATTCTCTGTCCTTTCTTTTCCCACATAGAAGTACACCTCTGTGAGATGTACACATTGTTGTGTGTTCAGTTCAGTGAGGCTGATTCATTGTAAGATGCTCTGATGTGTATAAGTAATGATAATGCAGCTAGCAGCAGCTGTAAAGGGGGGTGAGTGATGAATCTCACTGAATGGAAATACAATTTGTTTTCATGAGATGACATCACATTAAAAACTTCTGAATGTGCTACTTCACGTCTTCAGTTGACAGTAGTCTTTGCAATATGTTCAAAACACACACGCACGCATGCACACGCACGCACACTCTCACCCACACACACCACTCGCTTTTTCATTTAGTCACTTGCTTACACACACACACACACAAACACCACTGACCCAGTCACTCACACTCGAATATAGGGCTGAACGATATATTGCATTTGCGATAATATCGCGATATGATGAAGTGCAATTTTCTAACCGCAAAGGCTGCGATTACCCTCTGGTCACGTGACATGAGAGCGTTAAGTAGCAAATATTTGAAACAGTCTATCAGAGAGTGAACTCGGCAAGCTGCTCGATAGAACCATTGAATCAACATTTTTAAGAGAGCGACTGAAGCAAATTCTAGGTTGCACTGGTGCACCTGCGCTGCTCGGGTGAAAGCATGAATGTCTGTCGCAAGTTTTCATTGTAGACTATGCGTGCAAATTCACCAAACGATTCAAACCCCTCTCCTTAGCCCGCTTTCTCTCCCTCTCCCTCTCCCTCCCCCTCTCTCTCTTTCTCTCTCTCTCTGGGCAGCCGTGGTGTACTGGTTAGCGCATCGGGCTTGTAACCGGAGGGTTGCCGGTTCGATCCCCGACCAGTCCACAACAGCTGAAGTGCCCTTGAGCAAGGCACCTAACCCCTCACTGCTCCCCGAGCGCCGCTGGTTGGGCAGGCAGCTCACTGCTCTGGGTTGTGTGATTCACCTCACTGTGTGTTCACTGTGTGCTGTGTGTTCACTAATTCGGTTAAATTGGGTTAAATGCAGAGAACTGAATTTCCCTCACGGGATCAAAAAAGCATACAGTGCCTATAGAAAGTTATCATACCCTTTTGAAATAGTTACTTTTTTGTCTTACAGCCTGAAATCAAAACCCATTTTAAAAAAAATCTTTTCCAGTTTTGTTTACAAATGTAGCTGTACAACATCAAAATAATGAAAAAAAAGTCAACAGTTCTGAAAATTAATAAAAAATGAAAAACTAGAATAACAGGGTTGGAAAAGTCATCATACCCCTGACTTAATACTTTGTAAAGCTTCCTTTTGCTTTCATTACAGCCATCAATCTGTTTGGATATGTCTCTATTATAGCTTTGCACACCCAGATAGGGGAATATTTGCCCAATTTTCGTGCAGAAATGTTGAAATTTAGTCAAATTCTGTAGGGAATGGCGATGGACTGCTCTCTTCAAGTCAATCCACATATTTTCTATAGGATTTAAGTCAGGGCTCTGACTTTGCCACTCAAGGATATTCACCATCCTATCCTTAAGCCACTGCTTTGTTCTTTTGGCAGTATGTTTAGGATTTTTGTCGTGTTGGAAGGCGAATGACCTCCCCATCCTCAGCTGTTTAGGAGAGGGACGCAGGTTTTCCTCAAGAATTTTGGTGTACTTGGCAGCATCCATTTTCCCTTCTATCCTGACCAATTGCCCAGTCCCCGCTGAAGAGAAACATCCCCAAAACATAATGTTGCCCCCACCATGCTTCAAAGTAGGTATGGTGTGTTTTGGGTGCGTTTGGGTGTGTATACAGTGTTCGGTTAGTGCCTGGAGCTCAGTCCAAAAACTTCAATCTTAGTCTCCAAAAAGTTCGATCTTAGTCTCATCTGACCATATAAGCTTTTTCCACATGGTAGCAGAATATTCCAGATGTGTTTTTGCACTTAACTCCAAGCGCAATGTTTGGCGAAAACCAACACAGTACACCACCCAAAACACACCATACCTAGTGTGAAGCATGGTGGGGGCAACATTATGTTGTGGGGATGTTTCTTTTCAGCGGGAACTGGGCAATTGGTCAGGATAGAAGGGAAAATGGATGCTGCCAAGTACACCCACATTCTTAAGGAAAACCTGCGTCCCTCTCCTAGACAGCTGAGGATGGGGAGGTCATTCGCCTTCCAAAACGACAATAATCCTAAACATACTGCCAAAAGAACAAAGCAGTGGCTTAAGGATAGGATGGTGAATATCCTTGAGTGGCAAAGTCAGAGCCCTGACTTAAATACTATAGAAAATATGTGGATTGACTTGAAGAGAGCAGTCCATCGCCATTCCCTACAGAATTTGACTAAATTTTAACATTTCTGTACGGAAAATTGGGCAAATATTCCCCTATCTAGGTGTGCAGAGACATATCCAAACAGATTGATGGCTGTAATGAAAGCAAAAGGAAGCTTTACAAAGTATTAAGTCAGGGGTATGATGACTTTTCCAACCCTGTTATTCTAGTTTTAAATTTTTTATTAATTTTCAGAACTGTTTACTTTTTTTTCATTATTTTGATGTTGTACAGCTAAATTTGTTAATAAAACTGGAAAAGATTTTTTTAAAAATGGGTTTTGATTTCAGGCTGTAAGACAAAAAAAGTAACTATTTCAAAAGGGTGTGATGACTTTCTATAGGCACTGTATATTCTATTCTATTCTATTCTATTCGTGCGCGCTCAATGGACACCCGCCCCTCGACATGCACATTCAATCCAAATAAAACATTCACAATCGTGAAAGCAATGACACATAGAAGACGATTAGCGAAATTATATATAAAATCCGGTTAGCATCATTATTAGCATGCTGCAGACATATAAAACTCTTGCGTTCAAATTGACTGATCATCTCAATACAGATGTTTTCCAACTTCAAGACTCAAAAGGGCTTATCCCAAGGAGAAAAAAGTATTTATCTACCTTGAAACAGACGTGGGGAAACTGACCCGTCCAACCAGTAGAGTATGATAAGATAGCCAACTAAGCTACTTTGTTTACAATATTTTGAGGTTTCAACCAGACAGCTGAATTAAAGAGACGGAGTTGGAATAGTCAGTGCAGTGTGCTGTGCAGCCATGAATAGCAGGAATTTCTGTATGCAGAACATATCACGTTCATTAAAGTGAATTATCCAAAAATTATCTGAATAAGCCACAGATTTAGGCTATTAATATTTTCATATTTTTGCAATCTGCACTTTTGTCTGTGTGACTTGTTACTGACTTTCATTTTAATCTTTACACCAGGCTTCCTTGTACTAGTACTTTATGTTCTGATGTGTAGGCCTACAAGGTTGAAAGTTCAAAATATAGGCCTACTATTGTGATTGAAGTGGCTAGTTAAAAAAAAATGTCATCCATCAATTCATGCATCACCTGTCATCATAACTTTGACTTCCAGGAAATAAGAGTTTATTTTTAATCTAATATAGCCTATTGCCCATACTATATGATTTACTGCTTGTTTTTGTTGAAAATTCGCAAGACAAACACCTTAAAAAAGAATGGCATATCGCATCGCAATCGCAATATTGGCAAGAAAAATCGCAATTAGATTATTTTCCATAATCGTTCAGCCCTACTCGAATACACACACACACACAAACACACACACACACACACTCACACACACACATTGACAGTAACGTTGATTGTCCAAAAATAAATGAAGATTAAGCATTTCTTCTACTTCTCTACAGCCTGGATAACTGCAGTATTGGAGAGGAAGGCTTCAGAGCTCTTGCATCAGCACTGAGAGCAAACCCCTCACACATGAGAGAGCTGCAGCTGAGTGAGAATGAAGCAGGAGACTCAGGAGTGAAGCATCTTTCCTCTGTTCTGGAGGATCCCAACTGTAAACTGGAGGCACTACAGTGAGTATCACAAGACCAAGTACTGAGTTGCTATCACACACACACACACACACACACACACACACACACACACACACTAGGGCTGTCAAAATTGCTCAAAAATGACGTTCGAATATTCCCTCTAGAAAAACAGATTGATTCGATTATATTCGAATATCTGGTAGCGCATTTTGTCCATGACGCGCATTACGTCAATAACAGGATAAATTAATAAATTAATACAAAGAGACATAACTACTTGTAAAAGGTACTTCATTTAAGTATAAATATATTTGACAACGTAGGCTATTGCCTACTCAAAAACAAGTAAATCAAAGGTCAACACCGCAGACCTCACTCTCGCTTGCTCTCTCGCACTCACACACATACTTTCTCTCTCTCTCCTGCACCCTCGCGTTTGTTGCGCACCTAGCTCTCTGCGCACAACGGAAAATGAACAACAACAAACAAATGTTGAGTGCTGATAAAGATTTTTGTAGCCCACAAGCAATTTAAGATCGTGACTCTTGTCCCAAATAGGCTATAGCAGGCTTCATTCAATGATTGAAACAAATATTATTAAATTAGGCTAATTGAAGTTTTACAGTGGGCTAACCCGACTTCAGTTTCATGTGCTGTTACATCCCGTCGTTAATCAGCTCCTCAGCTTTCAATCCCAAAAGTTGTTGTTTCGATTCTAGGCTATTGGTGACTATTACACAGGGATACGGTAGACTACATTGCTTGACAGAACTCCCTGAAGCCTGCCCCATCCACGACACTGATCGGTCTCCTTACAAATGAACGAAATTAATTTCTGCGTGATGGCCTGCTGAAATGGACGCTTAAGAGCGCGGCATTGTACGCCAAAAGCATGAAATGCGTCAAATAACACGGCAAATGACTTAAGAAACCGGCGTGTCATTCTACGCCTTTTGGTGAGACCAGGCTGCCCCTTCTCTTGTTGCAGACAGAGCTTGTGGCGGCGGGCGTGCAAAATAAGTGTCAATAGCCTACGTGGCTGTTTAGCTGTTCCACACATTATGCTATGCTCATTTGGGTACACTTTTTCGAAATGTGACCTCATTACTAGTGGTAGAATGGTATGCCAACTGTATCTTACATGCATACTACTTGATTTCGCGCCTCCAAAAATCCAAAGTAGGCTACTTACGATATACAAAAAAGTAGCCTACTGTACTTTCAGGCATGGCTTTTAAGATTTTAGGGGGTTAAAATCACGTTCTCTGCTGCGGTCGAGTTGGGCTCTGCACCTTCTGCCTTCTTCCAATGAAGTCAACTTTCAATAATGACTGTGCTCATGCGGCTCCTGTCACCTGTCCCTGATCCTTCACGCAGCGCATCCTATGAGCGCATTCACTCACTAAGCAGACAGCGGCGCCTCTGCTACGGCCAGTGGCGTAACTATAGTAGGTGCAAGAAGTGGCAGGAGCGTAAGGAGCAAGGGGAACTAACACTAACATCTATTTTTCAACTTGCCAAAATGCTGCTGGTGGTAGATTATTTACGACAGTGTAACATCCACATTCGGGGAAGTGAAGTGTGTAGCCTACTACTCTGTTGTTTCTTACATTGCCTGTGACTGTGACAACAGCTGAGCGATCTTTTTCCAAACTCAAACTTATTAAGACTTACCGAAGGAGCAGCATGGGGCAGGAGAGGCTCAGTGGGTTAGCTATCCTGTCCATTGAAAATACGAGAGCCAGCACATTAAATATTGGGAACATTGATGATTTTGCACAACGAAAGGCTCACGGCCTAATTTACGCATAGGCTATTGGATATTGTATGCATATTAATGATTTTATTTGGTTTCTGCACGGTTGAATAAGTTAGGATAAATTAAGTTTCGTTTCTGCGCAGTGCGAGTTTATAAGCAAGCAATCTACGCTTGCAGTTTCAGCAGAAGGTTGAAGAAGTTTCAGCGCATTGAGTGTTCCCATAATTCCATGCGAGTTGATGTTAATGCAGTAATATTAGATTACACTGGCCTGCAGACTATTAATATATATACGTATTTTGAATGTAATGGTCCTATGTAGCCGTGTGTTTTTCATTATATATCTGTAACTACTAAACTACTTCGTTTCCAGAGGTCCTTTGCATAGAGAATTGAAGTCACCCTTAATGTGTATTGCATGTAGGCCTAATAGAGCTAATACATCCGTCTTAATCTGTATTTTGAATGGACACAAGAAGGTTCAACTTGGAACGTCGCAGCAGTGCCCACACCTGACTTTTTACCGGCTAGTGCAGGTGTGTTTTTACACATTCGAATATACATTTTCATAATCGAATGTCTGGTTTTTAAATCTATTCGAATACACATTCGAATTTAGAATATTCGTTGACAGCCCTAACACACACACACACACACACACACACACACACACACACACACACACCACTGAGTCAGTCAGTTACTGCCTCTCTCACTCAATTATGTGATCTCTCACATTGTAACAGTATGACACCATAGCACTATAGCACACACACACACACACACACACACACACACACACACACACACACACAACGCACACATGCGCGCGCACACACACACACACACACACACACACACACACACACACACACACACACACACACACACACACACACACACTCAAAGAGTATTGTAAATGTGACAGTAATGTTGATTGTCTAAAGGAAATGAAGATGAAGTATTTCTCCTACTTCTCTCTACAGCCTGAATAACTGCAGAATTGGAGAGGAAGGCTTCAGAGCGCTTACATCAGCACTAAGAACAAACCCCTCACACATGAGAGTGCTGCAGCTGAGTGGGAATAAAGCAGGAGACTCAGGAGTGAAGCATCTTTCTTCTCTTCTGGAGGATCCCAACTGTAAATTGGAGAAACTAGTGTGAGTATCACAAGATCAAATACTGAGTTGATATCAGTGAATTTGAAAGTGTGTTTTAATCTCCATTTCTCACTCAAACGTAATCACACCACTGAGTTAGTTAGTCACTCTCTCACTCACTTACTCTTGTTTTCCTCTTAAGGCTCAACAGTTGTTGGCTCAGTGAGAGGAGCTGTGCAGGTCTGGCATCTGCCCTCGCCAAATCATCTTCAAAGCTGAAAAACCTGCACCTCAGTGGCAACAGTATTGGAGATGATGGTGTCCAAGAATTGTGTAGTGGACTGGGTAACCCAAACTGTGCACTGGAGACACTCAGGTAAGACATTTCAGTATTCCTTCATAAGACAGATCATACAGCAGTGATGTTGTCTA
>NC_085009.1:27810920-27828420 GCF_963854185.1 Sardina pilchardus
AATTTGACAACAACTATATGACCGCTTTGCTAGCTACGCTAGCGGCGGTCATAATAATAACACACACATAAATGCTAAATGGGTAGCAATACACCCTTTCTGAAAAAAGCATAAGTAACAGGTCATCATTTCATTATTACTCAATTGTCTGTCTCGCCAAAGTCTTTGTCTTTCTATTCACACATCAATGATGATTATGTCAGGTGAGATGAAAGGTGTGTTGTCCTCCTTATGTGTCCAGGTTCCTGAAGAGTAGTGCTGCTGAGGAAGCCTGTGCTGCTGTGGCTTCAGCTGTGGGTTCAAACCCCTTACTCATGACTCAGCTGGATCTGAGTGGACACATACCAGGAGTCTTGGGAGTGACTCAGCTGTGTGCTTTACTGCAGGATCCCCACTGCACACTGCAGACATTATGGTTAGTGGTTGTTGTTGCATTCACTTCACATAAAACAGCTGGGGTTAAAGGTGGTGTTGCTGATGTTGATACAAAATCAATCATCATTGTTTTCCTAATTACACAAACATTAAACTGGAGAAATCTGAAAATAGACTATTCTATGTCCTTTCTTTCCCATATGGAAATGCAGTTTTGTGAGATGTACACAGTGTTGTGTGTTCACTACAGAGAGGCTGTTTCATTGTAAGGTGCTCAGATGTGTATAAGCAATGATAATGCAGCTGTAGCAGCAGCTGTAAAGGGGGGTGAGTGATGAATCTGATGTGTATCAGTAATGATAATGCAGCTGTAGCAGCAGCTGTAAAGGGGGGTGAGTGATGAATCTGATGTGTATCAGTGATGATAATGCAGCTGTAGCAGCAGCTGTAAAGGGGGGTGAGTGATGAATCTGATGTGTATCAGTGATGATAATGCAGCTGTAGCAGCAGCTGTAAAGGGGGGTGAGTGATGAATCTGATGTGTATCAGTGATGATAATGCAGCTGTAGCAGCAGCTGTAAAGGGGGGTGAGTGATGAATCTGATGTGTATCAGTGATGATAATGCAGCTGTAGC
Organism: Sardina pilchardus; assembly: GCF_963854185.1. Taxonomy (NCBI): domain Eukaryota; kingdom Metazoa; phylum Chordata; class Actinopteri; order Clupeiformes; family Clupeidae; genus Sardina; species Sardina pilchardus. Next base: position 27,811,931 of record NC_085009.1, read on the forward strand.
AGCAGCTGTAAAGGGGGGTGAGTGATGAATCTGATGTGTATCAGTGATGATAATGCAGCTGTAGCAGCAGCTTTAAAGGGGGGTGAGTGATGAATCTGATGTGTATCAGTGATGATAATGCAGCTGTAGCAGCAGCTGTAAAGGGGGGTGAGTGATGAATCTCACTGAATGGAAATAAGATTTGTTTTCATGAGATGACATCACATTTAAAAAACTGCTGAATGTACAGTATATGCTACTTCAATTCTTCAGCTGACAGTAGTCTTTGCAATATGTTCAGAAACACATGTACGAACACACACACACACACACACACATACTGTACACTCACACATGCACACTCACCCACACTCACACACACACAACCCACACACACACAATCACACACACACACACACACACAAACACTGCTGACTCTCTCACTCACACCCGAATACACACACGCACGCACAAACACACATACATGTACACACACACGTTGACAGTATTGTTGATTGTCGAAAAGGAGATGAAGATGAAGTATTTCTCCTACTTCTCTCTACAGCCTGCATAACTGCAGTATTGGAGAGGAAGGCTTCAGAGCTCTTGCATCAGCACTGAGATCAAACCCCTCACACATGAGAGAGCTGCAGCTGAGTAGGAATAAAGCAGGAGACTCAGGAGTGAAGCATCTTTCTTCTCTTCTGGAGGATCCCAACTGTAAATTGGAGAAACTAGAGTGAGTATCACAAGACCAAATATTGAGTTGCTATCAGTGAAATTGACAGTGTGTTTTAATGTCTTTTTCTCACTCAAACACAAACACACCACTGAATCAGTCAGTCACTCTCTCACTCACCTACACTTGTTTTCCCCTTAAGGCTCAACAGTTGTGGGCTCACTGAGAGGAGCTGTGCAGGTCTGGCATCTGTCCTCACCAAAGCATCTTTAAAGCTGAAACATCTAGACCTGAGTGCCAACAGCATTGGAGATATTGGTGTCCAAGAACTGTGTAGTGGACTCGGTAACCCAAACTGTGCACTGGAGACACTCAGGTAAGACATTTCAGTATTCCTCAATGAGACATTTCAGTATTTCTCAATAAGACACATGATACAGCAGTGATGTTGTCCAGTGTGGGCGTGTGTGTGTGTGTGTGGGGGGGGGGGTCTTCACATAACAGTGATGTTGTTCAGTGTGTGTGTGTGTGTGTGTGGGGGGGGGGGGTCTTCACATAACAGTGATGTTGTTCAGTGTGTGTGTGTGTGGGGGGGGGGGGTCTTCACATAGCAGTGATGTTGTCCAGTGTGTGTGTGTGTGTGTGTGTGTGTGTGTGGGGGGGGGGGGTCTTCACATAACAGTGATGTTGTTCAGTGTGTGTGTGTGTGTGGGGGGGGGGTCTTCACATAACAGTGATGTTGTTCAGTGTGTGTGTGTGTGTGTGTGTGGGGGGTCTTCACATAGCAGTGGTGTTGTCCAGGGGGGGAGGGGGGTCTTATCACAACAACTTAGTGTTATACTTGGAAAACTACAGTTCATATTGTGTGTTTTCTGGTGCATTGACTAAATAATAATTTCCTGTCAGGCTCTTTGACTGTAGTATCACTGAGAGGAGCTGTGCAGGTCTGGCATCTGTCCTCACCAAAGCGTCTTCAAAGCTGAACAATCTGGACCTCAATGACAACAGTATTGGAGATAATGGTGTCCAAGAACTGTGTAGTGGACTGGGTAACCCAACATGTACACTGGAGACACTCAGGTAAGACATTTCAGTATTCCTCAATAAGACACATGATACAGCAGTGATGTTGTCCAGTGTGGGCGTGTGTGTGTGTGTGTGTGTGTGTGGGGGGGGGGTCTTCACATAACAGTGATGTTGTTCAGTGTGTGTGTGTGTGTGTGTGTGGGGGGGGGTCTTCACATAACAGTGATGTTGTTCAGTGTGTGTGTGTGTGTGGGGGGGGGGGGGGGGTCTTCACATAGCAGTGATGTTGTCCAGTGTGTGTGTGTGTGTGGGGGGGGGGGGTCTTCACATAACAGTGATGTTGTTCAGTGTGTGTGTGTGTGTGGGGGGGGGGGGTCTTCACATAACAGTGATGTTGTTCAGTGTGTGTGTTGGGAGGGGGGGGGGGGTCTTCACATAGCAGTGGTGTTGTCCAGGGGGGGAGGGGGGTCTTATCACAACAACTTAGTGTTATACTTGGAAAACTACAGTACATATTGTGTGTTTTCTGGTGCATTGACTAAATAATAATCTCCTTTCAGGCTCTCTGACTGCAGTATCACTGAGAGGAGCTGTGCAGGTCTGGCATCTGTCCTCACCAAAGCGTCTTCAAAGCTGAACAATCTAGACCTGAGTGCCAACAGTTTTGGGGATATTGGTGTCCAAGAACTGTGTAGTGGACTGGGTAACCCAAACTGTGCACTGGAGACACTCAGGTAAGACATTTCAGTATTCCTCAATAAGACACATCATACAGCAGTGATGTTGTCCAGTGTGCGGGGGGTCTTTTCATTACATAGCAGTGATATTGTCTGGTGGGGGGGGGGGGGGGGGTCTTATCATCATAAAGCAGTGATGTTGTCTAGTGGTGGGTGGGGGTCTTATCATCACATACTGTAACAGTGATGTTGTCTGTTGTGTTAAAACATATTGTGTGTTTTCTGGTGCATTGACTAAATAATAATCTCCTTTCAGGCTCTTTGACTGTAGTATCACTGAGAGGAGCTGTGCAGGTCTGGCATCTGTCCTCACCAAAGCATCTTCAAAGCTGAAAAATCTGGACCTCAATGACAACAGTATTGGAGATAATGGTGTCCAAGAACTGTGTAGTGGACTGGGTAACCCAACATGTACACTGGAGACACTCGGGTAAGACATTTCAGTATTTCTCAATAAGACATTTCAGTATTCCTTAATAAGACATTTCAGTATTCCTCAATAAGACACATCATACAGTGATGTTGTTGATGGGAGGGGGGGTCTATACATAGCATTGATTTTGTCTAGTGGGGGGTGGGGGTCTTTTTTTTAATCACATAGCAGTGATGTTGTCTGTTGTGTGAAAACATATTGTGTGTTTTTTGGTGCATTGACTAAATAACAATTTCCTTTCAGGCTCTCTGACTGCAGTATCACAGAGAAGGGCTACGCTAGTCTGGCTTCAGCCCTGAGGTTAAATCCCAAACACCTGAGAGAGCTTGATCTCAGAGGAAATGATCCAGGGAAATCTGGAGTCAAACTGCTTGTAGACCTGAAGGAGGATCCACAGTGTACACTGAGAAATGTCCAGTAAGTATTTCTGGAAGAACAGTGGACAGTCCAGTTGTGTATCAAAGGTTGTCAAATGCTTCACATGGATATATCAAGCTGGTGAAGATTCAGACTGCTTGCTGTTGACTTTGTTGTGGTGGAGACACCTTCTGTAGAGATTCAGTTGGTCTGTAATGAATATGATATTTGAAGAGACCAGATGAGCTTAGGTCCTGCAGAGAAAACGGAATCTATAACATTTAAAGCTGCAGCACCAGGCCAAACAGATAAAATGATAACACACACATAAATGGGCAGCAATGCACCCTTTCCCCTGAAAACAGCACATGTAAAAACAGCTCATAATTTCATTATTTCTCGATTGTCTGTCTTTGTGTCTTTCAATGCCCACATCAGTGTTGTTCATGTCAGGTGAGATGAAAGGTTTGTCGTCCTCCTTATGTGTCCAGGTTCCTGAAGAGTAGTGCTGCTGAGGAAGCCTGTGCTGCTGTGGCTTCAGCTGTGGGTTCAAACCCCTTACTCATGACTGAGCTGGATCTGAGTGGACACATACCAGGAGTCTTGGGAGTGACTCAGCTGTGTGCTTTACTGCAGGATCGCCACTGCAGACTGCAGACATTACGGTTAGTGGATGTTGGTGCGTTCACTTCACATAAAACAGCTGGGGTTAAAGGTGGTGTTGCTGATGTTGATACAAAATCAATCATCATTGTTTTCTTAATCACATCAACATAAATAGACTATTCCATGTCCTTTATTTTGCCATATAGAAGTGCAGTTTTGTGAAATGTACACAGTGTTGTGTGTTCAGTACAGTGAGGCTGTTTCATTGTAAGATGCTCTGATGTGTATCAGTAATGATAATGCAGCTGTAGCAGCAGCTGTAAAGGGGGGTGAGTGATGAATCTGATGTGTATCAGTAATGATAATGCAGCTGTAGCAGCAGCTGTAAAGGGGGGTGAGTGATGAATCTGATGTGTATCAGTGATGATAATGCAGCTGTAGCAGCAGCTGTAAAGGGGGGTGAGTGATGAATCTGATGTGTATCAGTGATGATAATGCAGCTGTAGCAGCAGCTGTAAAGGGGGGTGAGTGATGAATCTGATGTGTATCAGTGATGATAATGCAGCTGTAGCAGCAGCTGTAAAGGGGGGTGAGTGATGAATCTGATGTGTATCAGTGATGATAATGCAGCTGTAGCAGCAGCTGTAAAGGGGGGTGAGTGATGAATCTGATGTGTATCAGTGATGATAATGCAGCTGTAGCAGCAGCTGTAAAGGGGGGTGAGTGATGAATCTGATGTGTATCAGTGATGATAATGCAGCTGTAGCAGCAGCTGTAAAGGGGGGTGAGTGATGAAATGTCGTTGCAAACATAAGTTCGAGAGAAACGTGACGAAACTTTGCCACGCCTTCACTTCCTATAAAACCGATTGCTTAGTCAAGGCCCACCTGCCGGTGCTACTGTAGCGTTTGTTCTCGCTCGCAACCCACCACCTCCCCGTTCGCCTCCTATTCGCCTCCAGCTTGCCTCCTATTCGCCTCCTCTCTCACTTTTGACGGGGGTGCTTGCAGAGATCTTGCCAAATGCTGGCAGCCCAGCCTGTTTGGTGTGATCCAGCAGGGCACTTCATGACCCCGGCCAGCGATCTTGCCCAACATGCTATCTACGGATAAATATAAATTGCAATATTCTCATAGCTCAGGTTCAGTCTGGTCCCCTTATTCGCGCCGCATTTATCCGTCGTCTGGCATCTTGCCTGGCCTCCGCAGCAGGTCAGACACGATCTCACATTAAGCTTCTCGGGTGCCCGCGGTCGTCACTCCGGGCTGACGTCTGCCGGCGCAGTTATCGCCCGGCGCGATCCCATGATGCACTTCACAGTCACGAGCGGTAATGCCAGCGCAGAGCCACCGTGCTCACGAGAAGCTCGTCAGGACCCTGAGTAGTGACCTACACCAAGCACTCCCACATTTATTTATCTGGCAAATTTCGGATAGTGAAACTCTTGAATCTGATGTGTATCAGTGATGATAATGCAGCTGTAGCAGCAGCTGTAAAGGGGGGTGAGTGATGAATCTGATGTGTATCAGTGATGATAATGCAGCTGTAGCAGCAGCTGTAAAGGGGGTGAGTGATGAATCTGATGTGTATCAGTGATGATAATGCAGCTGTAGCAGCAGCTGTAAAGGGGGGTGAGTGATGAATCTGATGTGTATCAGTGATGATAATGCAGCTGTAGCAGCAGCTGTAAAGGGGGGTGAGTGATGAATCTGATGTGTATCAGTGATGATAACGCAGCTGTAGCAGCAGCTGTTAAGAGGGGTGAGTGATGAATCTCACTGAATGGACATAAGATTTGTTTTCATAAGATGACCTCACATTTAAAAAACTGCTGAATGTACAGTATATGCTACTTCATGTCCTGGCAGCAGTCTTTGCAACACACACAAGAACACGCACACGCTCACACAAATACACACACACACACACACACACACATGCAGACAGTGGCGGCGCTAGAGATTTGTATCTGGCAGTAAAAACCAATAATACATTCTGACTGCGAAATACACCATTTCAACACAGTTTTCTGAGGGACAGACATACCAACAGAGAAAACACAGAGCTGTATCACCCCCTAGCTACCTCCTGATGCCGCCCATGAACACACACACACACACACACACACACACACACACACACACACACACACACACACACACACACACACAAACATACACAACGCACACATGCACACATGCATGCACACACACACACACACACACACACACACACACACACACACACACACTCAAAGAGTATTGTAAATGTGACAGTAATGTTGATTGTCCCAAAGGAAATGAAGATGAAGTATTTCTCCTACTTCTCTCTACAGCCTGGATAACTGCAGTATTGGAGAGGAAGGCTTCAGAGCTCTTGCATCAGCACTGAGATCAAACCCCTCACACATGAGAGAGCTGCAGCTGGGTGGGAATGAAGCAGGAGACTCAGGAGTGAAGCATCTTTCTTCTCTTCTGGAGGATCCCAACTGTAAACTGGAGAAACTACAGTGAGTATCACAAGACCAAATAACACACACACACACACACACACACACACACACACACACAGACACACACACACACACACACACTCAAAGAGTATTGTAAATGTGACAGTAATGTTGATTGTCCTAAAGGAAATGAAGATGAAGTATTTCTCCTACTTCTCTCTACAGCCTGTATGACTGCAGTATTGGAGAGGAAGGCTGCAGAGCTCTTGCATCAGCACTGAGATCAAACCCCTCACACATGAGAGAGCTGCAGCTGAGTGTGAATAGAGCAGGAGACTCAGGAGTGAAGCATCTTTCTTCTCTTCTGGAGGATCCCAACTGTAAACTGGAGAAACTACAGTGAGTATCACAAGACCACATAACACACACACACACACACACACACACACACACACACACACACACACACACACACACACACACACACCACTGACTCATTTCACTCATTACACAATATAATTTCATGTAATATATTTAGTTTAATTGTATACACACTCCATACACACTCCATACACACTCCACACACACTCCATACACACTCCACACACACTCCATACACACTCCACACACACTCTATACACACTCCATACACACACACTCCACACACACTCTACACACACTCCATACACACTCCATACACACTCCACACACACTCCATACACACTCCACACACACTGTACACACTCCATACACACTCCATACACACTCCATACACACTCCACACACACTCCATTACACACTCCACACACACTCCACACACACTCCATACACACTCCATACACACTCCACACACACTCCATACACACTCCACACACACTCTACACACTCTATACACACTCCACACACACTCCACACACACTCCATACACACACTGTACACACTCCATACACACACCACACACACACTCCATACACACTCCATACACACACCATACACACTCCATTACTCACTCCACACACACTCCATTACACACTCCACACACACTCCATACACACTCCATTACACAGTCCACACACACTCCACACACACTCCATACACACTCCATACACACTCCATACACACTCCACACACACTCCATACACACTCCACACACACTCTACACACTCTATACACACTCCACACACACTCCACACACACTCCATACACACACCGTACACACTCCATACACACCCCACACACACTCCATACACACTCCATACACACACCATACACACTCCATTACACACTCCATTACACACTCCATACACACTCCATACACACCGCATACACACTGCATAACACACTCCACACACACTGCATAACACAATCTATATACACATTTTAATGTTGTCCCAGGTAATAACTGCTGCCCTCTTTGTTTAGACGACACAATCACAACACACACACACACACACACACACACACACACACACACACACACACACACACACACACACACACACACACACACACGCAAAGAGTATTGTAAATGTGACAGTAATGTTGATTGTCCTAAAGGAAATGAAGATGAAGTATTTCTCCTACTTCTCTCTACAGCCTGTATGACTGCAGTATTGGAGAGGAAGGCTGCAGAGCTCTTGCATCAGCACTGAGATCAAACCCCTCACACATGAGAGAGCTGCAGCTGAGTGGGAATAAAGCAGGAGACTCAGGAGTGAAGCATCTTTCTTCTCTTCTGGAGGATCCCAACTGTCAACTGGAGAAACTACTGTGAGTATCACAAGACCAAATAACACACACACACACACACACACACACACACACACACACACACACACACACACACACACACACACACACACTCACACACACACCACTGACTCATTTCACTCATTACACAATGTAATTTCATGTAATTTATTTAGTTTAATTTTATACACACTCCATTACACACTCCATACACACTCCATACACACTCCACACACACTCCACACACACTCCACACACACTCCATACACACACCATACACGCTCCACACACACTCCATTACACACTCCACACACACTCCATACACACTCCATTACACACTCCACACACACTCCACACACACTCCATACACACTCCATACACACTCCACACACACTCCATACACACTCCACACACACTCTACACACTCTATACACACTCCACACACACTCCACACACACTCCATACACACACTGTACACACTCCATACACACACCCCACACAAACTCCATACACACTCCATACACACACCATACACACTCCATTACACACTCCACACACACTCCATTACACACTCCACACACACTCCATACACACTCCATTACACACTCCACACACACTCCACACACACTCCATACACACTCCATACACACTCCATACACACTCCACACACACTCCATACACACTCCACACACACTCTACACACTCTATATACACTCCACACACACTCCACACACACTCCATACACACACCGTACACACTCCATACACACCCCATGCACACCCCACACACACTCCATACACACTCCATACACACACCATACACACTCCATTACACACTCCATTACACACTCCATACACACTCCATACACACTGCATACACACTGCATAACACACTCCACACACACTGCATAACACAATCTATATACACATTTTAATGTTGTCCCAGGTAATAACTGCTGCCCTCTTTGTTTAGACGACACAATCACAACACACATACACACACACACACACACACACACACACACACACACACACACACACACACACAATGTGTCAGGAATGTTGATTGCCAAAAAGGAAATGAAGATGAAGTATTTCTCCTACTTCTCTCTACAGCCTGGATTACTGCAGTATTGGAGAGGAAGGCTTCAGAGCTCTTGCATCAGCATTGAGATCAAACCCCTCACACATGAGAGAGCTGCAGCTGGGTGGGAATAAAGCAGGAGACTCAGGAGTGAAGCATCTTTCTTCTCTTCTGGAGGATCCCAACTGTCAACTGGAGAAACTAGTGTGAGTATCACAAGACCAAATAACACACACACACACACACACACACACACACACACACACACACACACACACACACACACACACACACACTCACACACACACCACTGACTCATTTCACTCATTACACAATGTAATTTCATGTAATTTATTTAGTTTAATTTTATACACACTCCATTACACACTCCATACACACTCCATACACACTCCACACACACTCCACACACACTCCACACACACTCCACACACACTCCACACACACTCCACACACACTCCATACACACTCCATACACACTCCACACACACTCCACACACACTCCATACACACTCCACACACACTCCACACACACTCCACACACACTCCACACACACTCCATACACACTCCATACACACACCATACACACTCCATTACACACTCCATACACACTCCATACACACTCCACACACACTGCATAACACAATCTATATATACACATTTTAATGTTGTCCCAGGTAATAACTGCTGCCCTTTGTTGTTTAGACGACACAATCACAATCACAACACACACACACACACGTACACACACACACACACACGTACACACACACACACGTACACACACACACACACACACACACACACACACACACACACACACACACACACACACACACACACACACACACACACACAACGTGTATTGTAAATGTGACAGTAATGTTGATTGTCCTAAAGGAAATGAAGATGAAGTATTTCTCCTACTTCTCTCTACAGCCTGGATAACTGCTGTATTGGAGAGGAAGGCTTCAGAGCTCTTGCATCAGCACTGAGATCAAACCCCTCACACATGAGAGAGCTGCAGCTGAGTTATAATGAAGCAGGAGACTCAGGAGTGAAGCATCTTTCTTCTCTTCTGGTGGATCCCAACTGTAAACTGGAGCAACTATTGTGAGTATCACAAGACCAAATAACACACACACACACACACACACACACACACCACTGACTCATTTCACTCATTACACCATGTAATTTCATGTAATTCATTTAGTTTAATGTTATACACACTCCATTACACACACCATACACACTCCACACACACTCCACACACACTCCATGCACACTCCACACACACTCCATACACACTCCATACACACTCCATACACACTGCATACACATTGCAAAACACAATCTATATACACATTTTAATGTTGTCCCAGGTGATAACTGCTGCCCTCTTTGTTTAGACAACACAATCACAACATACACACATACAGTGGGTACGGGTTGAGAATGCACCTTCTCCCGCGGGACTCCCGAAGAGATCCCGCAGGCCGTCAAGCCGATTTTTTTCGAGGCTAAGGCAATGTACCCAAACAACCACCAGGTGGCAGAAAGTTTCATCCCGCATTTCAAAACGATGAAGACCGCATATCCGTCAATAGTCGACTCCTTAATCTCATTTAATCATTACAATGAAAGTGATGACTGGCGAAATTATTCAAACGACGTTTCAATGAACCATTGTTGAAATGAATGAAAATGGTTATAGAAAATCACCTACAGCCTAACGCCGACACAGCCGATTCTTTGATTGATTCTAAGCTGTTTTGATGTAGGGGATGGGTAAACTGGCGCGCTACAAACATGCTACCAATCAAATGTAATATTAGTAGGACTAGCCTACTTAGACACTTTAGTCATAGGAAACGTTGCCATGTTAATTTGGGCTAGAAGTGCTTGCTTGTGGTGGCGCTCCTGTCCGCTGCTTCTCCCGAATTGTGTGGCAAATTTGTCAGCAATCAGCTTAAATGTCAAATCATATTTATTTCTCTTTGTCGCCATGGTATTGGGGGAAACGCGGAGAAACGAGATGGTCAGTCCTCGTATTTTTTCTTCTTGTTTCGTTATAAGAAATATATAAGTAATAGTTAGTCTTCTTCCGTATTGAACAGATACGGGACGCTCTTTGTTCTGTATTTTAAGGAACTACTCAATGCACACACACTACAATGAAAAACACACAAAGAAATCACTAAACATATAGCCTACAACCTAATGACACTTTAATGCAGCGTTTCTCAAACTATGGGCCGCGAAACGTGGAGACTGCTGCTGGTCCGCGAGACATGGAGTGAAATTAGGTCCGGTGATCTGATAATTTGCTGCGCAATTGCTGCGCAACCGCGGACCGCCAGAAAAAGAAAGCAAACGTTGCTGCGGAAATGCTTGCTAATTTGATGTGTTTAAACATAGAGCCATACAATTAGGTGTGTCTGTTATTATGATAATTTTCAAGCATAACTGCTTGTCCATAGCTCAGTGACAGGTGTTAATAGCCTTGCCATAAGCACTGCTGCAGGTACTTCTTTTATTATGCGGTTAGAGCATAAGCGCTTACTCATATAGACTATAACTCAGGGACAGGTGCAAAACCACCAACTGGGATGGATCGAAGGGCAAGCAAGCACTGCCACACAACGTGAAGGCCTTTTTGTTGTCAACACTAAACAGAAAGTTTCCTACGATGGGGAGAAGTGGCCGCGAGGACTGCATCGATAAGATCAACGAATACAGTAATGTTTTACAACCCAGCTGGTATCCGCTGTTCATTCCGACATATCCCCACTCGGCGGTAGGCCTAGGCCTATTTAACTTTTTTTTTTCAAACAACGTGCCATTTCGACATGAGGTCATTAATAGGCTATTAATGTCATAACTAGGCTATCATTAGGCTTACTATGCATGGCTGTAGGCAGCTATGAGGCCACTGAGATCTGGACCTCATCGGTTTTGAGAGCTGGAAATACATGTGTTTGCTAAATATCGGTTGTTGTGCATGTCGCGTTCGCGACTCGGGGAAGTGAAAGCAGTTCTGTAAAGACATTGCAAGTTTTCATGGAGATCATCTGCGCCGCGCCGCGCAGCTGTAGCTGATTGTGAAAGCCGATTGGAAATACATAAGTTTGCCATGGTAGACAAAAACACTCAAATAAAACAATAGCCTAAAAAATAACTGCATGCGTAATGGACACGGCTCTATATCCTAAATAATTTTCGAGGTTCGCCATTTGGTAATATGACCTATCCTTACTGACAATAATTTAGATTGAGCACAACTAAAGTTGCACGAAGGCAAAATACAGTCCTAAAAGCCTATTCTATATAGCCTGGCCAATATTGTAGATGTGCAAAAGCAGCATTTGCGTGCGTGCTTGCCGGTGAGGTGTAGCCTACAAAAATGAGTATAACATCTGATTATTAAAGTATGGCTGTAGGATATAGGCTAGAGAAGAGTTGGTTTAAAATTCAAGTGTAGTAAAAAAGTTTGTGCACATCCCCGGTCAAGGTGCAGAACAAGAGTAGGCTAAATCATAAAAAAATGGAAAAAGGTTCGCACACTTGAAATCCTTCTTTTTTGATTTGATTTGATTTTCTTTAGCACAAAGGAATGACGTTTCGACCGTGTGGTCTTCTTCAGATTAAAATTCAAGTACGTGCGCTATTTAACCCCTCGAGACCGACTGCAGTCTGCTGACACAGCCAGACGACTCTCCCAACCCATTCATTCGTTTTGGCCGATATAACCCATTCATTCGTTTTGTGCGTATATAGATTCCTGCATGCTGCATTACCGTGACCCTTAGCCTACCTTGTGGATGATTTTTTCTCATTGGAATACAGCAGGACAGAATGCCTTTTATCTAACAAACGCAAAAGCTGAGATTGTTGGAAGGACTAGGCTACTCAACAAACTTGTTTTTCGTTTCTGGGAGATCTCGTTATCGTTTTGGATTGTCGGATTTTTATACTTATTGTTTGGACTTATGGACAATGAACTTTGAGGGGTGGTTGTTAGTGCTTTACAAAGCTTTGTGTTAATAAGTGTCGGTCCTCCTATCCTTCAGCTCACTGCGCGATGCAGTTGCGCATAGTGGCCAGCCACGAAGTCATTAACTGTTTACGACACAATACATGATATTTGTGTTTTTCGTTTCTTAGATTTAATGCATGTTTGACATGTAAACAGGCCTTCAGTCCGTTAACTTAAGGCCTTCTTTTGCATGGGGTTGCTCGCATCCGCCCGTAACCTAGGCTATTATATGCGTAGTGGCTGCATACTCTTGATTATAATAAGAGGCAAATTGTTACAGGACAACTTAAACTGACTTCCCCAATGCTTCCCCGCAGCACATTACATTTTAATATAGGCTAATATAGGATGAACAAAGTCTATGGACTTGCTATATTAAATCCAGTAGCCTAATAATTCTATGTGCCACGTCCGATTTCGCAAGTGATGTAGTAGGCTACGTTTAAACATCGACAAACGTCTGAGACTACCCATTTCATGAAGAGCAATTGTCTTGTGCGATCATTCCCCCTCCCCCACACTTGTCTAACCAGTTCACTAGACATTATAGCCTACCTATATGCGGCACTGAGGACGATTGCCTCCCTCCCCCCTCTCTCTCGACAGACACTTCCTGACACTAGGGCTCGGGATCATGACATCAAAACTTCGCGGGCACAGCCACATTGGCAGCTTCACTCCTTAGTTTACTATGGATTACTATGGATTTACTCCCGCCTTTTAGTGTGTTCCTGTTACTTAGTTTTTGCCTTCTTGGTCGTATGTTGCTGTGTAGTGGGGTGTAACAGTGCAACCCACGATCGCAAGAGGAAAAGAATAAATCGCTACTATATTTCTGCTTCTTGTCTTTTGCATCTGAATGAATGGATATTACGTTCAGTGCGCTACCAAATGGCGGCGATATTCCTAGAATGCAAGGCGTGTGCCCGAGCCCTATTATGTAAATGTAAAAAATGTGTGTGTGTGTGTGTGTGTGTGTGTGCGCTGAACCACGAATTCACATATTAACTTTTCTTTTCAGCAGACATCGCAATCATAAAAAAATCGCAAAACTTTTTAATAAAATAATGCCTCTTGTCTTTATGGGTTCCGGAGGTTCGTAGAGTAAGTTTTGAACCCCGGTCGCTGACGTGTGATTAAGATGCCTCAACCAGTTACGCCACAGTTCGAGTGTCAATATCTTCGCACTTAGCCAAGAAATATAAAGGATTCAGTCAGTCGAGTTCATTTATTCGCGGCATGCACTTGAAACGCCGATCAAAAGTTCTGACATGTTAAACTGACGTTAGTCATTAATTCACCACATGATAAAATGCTGTTATATTGACGCACAGTAGCCCACGGTAGTCTATGTCTATCTCTGAATCAACATGAACATGCATAACGAGATCCATATATTCTAAGTTGCTAGAAACTTCTTTTGCGGAGCTAGGCCTACTAGGCGATGGTTACAATGAATCACCCTCACTGCCCTATCGCATATCTGACCATCCATTGTTACAATGTTACAAAATGCGCGATCTTCTCCATGCATGTAGCCTACGGTTATAAGTAAAGTGACATGATAGGCATGTAGGCCTATTAAAGATATTTCTGTTAAATACATTTTATTTTCAGTTGTCAAAAGTGGTGGGGACAAAATCTGTGATAAAGTGCTGGGTAAGCTACCCAGCCTAAATGTCCATCTTGTCCATCTCTTTCGTCTTCGCCTTGACAATAATAGCCTATTCACGGAAATGCGGTCTTGTAACCGTAATGAATTAAGGAATTAATCTAAGGTTGCCTATCGAGTCTTTCAGGTTGAATTGAAGGCTTCTAAAACCATTTTCATTAATTTCAACAATGGTTTATTGAAACGTCGTTTGATTATAATTTCGCCAGTCATCACCTTCATTTTAATGATTAAATGAGACGGATTAAATGAGACGGATATGCGGAGCATTTCTCTCCCTCTCCATTGACCAAAACGTTGCTCTGGCATCTCTGCTGGACTGACTGAGTTATAGGCTACGTCGAGTGAGAGAGCCAGCTGTGAGGTAGGCTGTAAAACATTCGAAAACTCTGAAACTGCAACCTGACATGCCGAGCGTGATGTCTCTTTTCTCCACTCGTCACCAGCGCGGTGTCTTCGGGTTTTTCCGTGTTTTCCGGTATGAGCCGAACCTTCATTTTATTAGGGCGGTCTTATGTTGCCCCCTTGCGGTTGCAAAGTCCCGATGCTTCGGGATTCCCGATGTGCGGGAAAGAAAGGAGCATTCTCAACCCGTACCACACACACACACACACACACACAAAGAGTATTGTAAATGTGTCAGGAATGTTGATTGTCCAAAAGGAAATGAAGATGAAGTATTTCTCCTACTTCTCTCTACAGCCTGTTTACCTGCAGTATTGGAGAGGAAGGCTTCAGAGCTCTTGCATCAGCACTGAGATCAAACCCCTCACACATGAGAGAGCTGCAGCTGAGTAGGAATAAAGCAGGAGACTCAGGAGTGAAGCATCTTTCTTCTCTTCTAGAGGATCCCAACTGTAAACTGGAGAAACTAGGGTGAGTATCACAAGACCAAATAACACACACACACACACACACACACACACACACACACACACACACACACACACACACACACACACACCACTGACTCATTTCACTCATTACACAATGTAATTTCATGCAATTTATTTAGTTTAATTTTATACACACTCCATTACACACTCCATACACACTCCATACACACTCCACACACACTCCGCACACACTCCACACACACTCCACACACACTCCACACACACTCCACACACACTCCACATACACTCCATACACACTCCACACACACTCCATACACACTCCACACACACTCCATACACACTCCACACACACTCCACACACACTCCATGCACACTCCACACAAACTCCATACACACTCCACACACACTCCACACACACTCCATACACACTCCACACACACTCCACACACACTCCATACACACTCCATACACACACCATACACACTCCATACACACCCCACACACACTCCATACACACTCCATACACACACCATACACACTGCATAACACAATCTATATAAACATTTTAATGTTGTCCCAGGTAATAACTGCTGCCCTTTTTTGTTTAGACGACACAATCACAATCACAACACACACACACACACACACACACACACGTACACACACACACACACATACACACACACACACACACACACACACACACACACACACACACACACACACACACACACACCACTTACTCATTTCACTCATTACACCATGTCATTTCATGTAATTTATTTAGTTTAATGTTATACAC
>NC_085009.1:27833420-27855920 GCF_963854185.1 Sardina pilchardus
GCAGAGCAGCTAATTAGTGAGATCACCTGTGTTAAGTGCACAGGTAGAACCAATACATGGTTGGATTTTTACTCTCTGAAGCTGACTTTTCCACCTCTGCCTTGAACTCTCCTCAACGCTCACCACTGCTGCTGAACGGGCCGTAACTGTGTTTTATTGTCTCTCAGTGTGTGAGTGTCCTCTCCTACCTGTGGTGCTGCTGGTCATTCTTGGTGCTCTTGTCCAGCCTTGCTGTCCTGTGGTCCTGGAGGCCTACGCTGTTGTGAAGACTGCCTTGGCTGCGCCGGATGTCTGTTGGGTTTGTGCTGCTGGGACCTGGGCTCTTGACTATTGAAACGTTGGCCACTAGGTGACATGTAATTTAATTACATGCAAACATCTTATATTTATTTGATTCCACTTTACAAGTCAAATTACATTAGGAATCAAATCTCCTGAATAATCCAGTAGATTAAAGCAGTTCAGCAATCTTATCTAATGTGAATTCAGGTTCAAGGGTAGCCTGGCAAGACAAACTTTTTTTTTTTTTTGCGAATAGATTTCTAGGCAAGGCAAGGTTTATTGGTAGAACTATCCAAAAGCAAACAGAATCATTTGAACTATGCCCATTGATCATGCTATCTTGTGCAGTAGGCCTAGAAAATAAAGCACAGACTCCTAATGACTAATGTTCGATTTTAAAAGATTGAGCTTAGTATAGTGATAGCCAGACTAGTGAATCACTGCAGCGCCTCCAGAATGTGTTGGTAACCTATACCAATTATTTGGTAGCCTGCATTCCTTCAATTTCCTTGATTACGATGAGGTCTGGTCTCCACTGTGCATATAAATTCTAAGGTAAATAGCGCCGCTTAGTGGTGAGAAAATAAAAGGTGTGCAAGAGATTTAGAAGCGAAAGTAAACTAGAACGATCGGAATACCAGGAAGGAATACCTGGAAGGAAGACGAAGTCAACACCCTGCTCAACAAGTAAAGCTTTTGATATAGCCTAGGATATGAAACATAGCCATTATCAGTTTATCTGCGAAGTGAGGCTACTAACACACCTAAAACATGTAACACATTTCTTTTTATCGGGACATGGGTATAATGGCGCAGAACAAGACGAACTAAAGGTGGGTGTTGAGCTTCTTTTATGGATATATCATCAGCAGTGTTGCACTAACGTGTTTAAAAAGAGTGTATTTGATAAATGAGCTAGGACTGAACATTTATAACTTTTTGTGTTTCATGACCTTGGCGTTCAGTCTTAATCATGTGCGCGTTCCACAGTAGCCTGTTGATTGCGTATGAGGAAACCATTTAGCGCTCCGTGCACAGGCCTAGCCTCCATTTTAGGCTGAATAGGCTCATAGCTAGGCTATGATTTAGTACTTTACTAATCACCGAATCGAGTCATTATTTGTTCTGTTGGCTATGTACATGTTAGATTAAATTAATTTATATGATAAACTGTATTGTAATTGTGCGGAGTAGGCTACAAGCACAGAGATCTAAAAGCAGCGTCCAGCCAGAGGTGCAGAAAAAGCAGTAGGTCTGAAATACAGAGTACATTTGAAAGAATAATGTAGGTAGTGCAGTGTGAACAGATTAGTGCATTATGAACAGTTATGACATAGTGCACTGCAGAATAAACACTAGACAAATGTATACAGCTACGTATGTCTAAGTGTAAGGGTGTGTGTGTGTGTGTGTGTGTGTGTGTGTGTGTATTAACAGCAGCATTATAAGAGCTGTATGAATATGAGTATGTGTGATATGACCTCAGATACAGTATGTAGTTGACTATGGAGTATAGTCTACAGCAGGGCTCTTCAATTAGCGGCCCGCGGGCCGGATCCGGCCCCCGAGATACTTTGTAGTGGCCCTTGAAGTGTTAGCTGATGTTATTATGAGCAAATCCTTATGATCGGTAGAGACGTAAATAGCTGGTGGAAAACACGATAATTGAGGTGCAGTGATAGGCTACACTGCGAGTAGCGCCTACCCAGCAAACAATAGGCTCTGTGTGGAACAATCAACGTTCGAACCGGAAAACAGAATTCAGAACTTCCGCTTTTCACTTCCGCACATTGCAACGCTAGTTACCTGCAGCGGTAGATGATCTCCTCTGAAGTAACTGTGAAATTTGGCTAATTATAGTACAATTCTGATTTTTGACTAAAACGTTCCTGTATTTGTCTTCATTAAAATGTCACGATTATTAATAAATCAAAACCGGCAACATCCGCTCAGCAGTTTTAATGCTGAGATGCTGTGTCTGGGGAAAGTTTCCACCCGTTCCCATGATGGGGCCTTGAGTCTGCCAAATCGATATGGGTCCGAAACATTATGCGTGATAATTTCGTGATACGAAGACACTATACGGTCTGCAGTCGGCATTTTATGTCGGGAGATATAACTGAAGGGGCCGACGCTGTTTGAAACCCGTGTTGTTCGCCTGAAAACAACTTCAGCCTGTCGGTCGCTCGGCAAAGCGTATGGCAGAGGACACAGCGGCAAGGGGAGGACGAGGAGCTGATCGATGCCAGCGTGTCTTTGAGGTGTCACGACTATCCTGAACCTTCAGTTTTGGATCTGGCATGCGAGAAAATGTCAGCACAGCAGCAGGCCATCAGCTACAGAAGCGACTGGAGGAGTTGTCGTTACTAGAAAGTTTCAAGAGCTCCGATGAGGACATTAATACCAGGTAGGAAAAAAGTTATACATTTAGGCTGCTTCAGTTCTGAGTCAATTCTGCTCCTCCTTCTGTGTGTGCTTTTTATGTTACACTTGTTTATCATTTGGCTGCCAATTTCTAATTTCAGACAAAGGCAGACATTATTTGTTGACTGTTTAAAAAACATATTCACGTTATATGAGGGCAGTGATGGGCAAGTTACCAGCTGCTCTATATTAAATGAAGCTTAACTACACAAAAGCTACCTAAAGACTAAATGTTGAAGTTATACATTTCACTAAAGTAGTTTGTTACATCAGAAGATACTTTTTAATTTCCAAACCAATAAAGTAAACCAGCTTCATGACAAGTAAGTGTATGGCAATAAAATAGCCAACATAACTCAGCATAAAATAAGTAACTTAATTGCCTTGATGTACACATGCTATAACACATGTTCAGTTCAAAAACAATATCCAAAATCAATTTGAGAAAAACAGGCTGCACGTAGTAGTGACAGGAAGGTAAAGCATACTGAGAGGAGTGTGCATATGTGGCCTACTGAGAAATGTGCATAGGCTTTGTGGCCCAAATTAGATTTGCCCATTTCTTAAGTTTGCAGGATAAACTGTAAGCTAACTTTTTACTGTAACTCAAGCTCTTAACTCTAACACTTCTAAGTACTTCGACAGCCAATTTCATAGACATTGCTTAACAAAACCCCACAATAGACTACCACCAACATCTTTGCCAACACAATTCCGTTGCTTCATCTCTGTCATGGAAAATTTGTTTGTCTTTCAAAATTATAAAGAATATAGCTTAAATGATTGATGTATGGTTGGTCAGAAGGAAGCGTTGAGCTCCACAAATGCACCACATGAAAAAAAACAGCTAAGCTATTGAAAAGCTATCTGCTTCAGAAAATCTACCACCAAGCTACTGAAAAAATGTAGTTAAGCTAGTGTCTTCGCTACAAGTAGTGAAGCTACTGCCCCTCACTGTATCTGGGTCCTAGCAAGCTAGGTCATCTGTCACCAACTTGGGTGTTAAAATGGACCCACAACTCACTTTTGACACCCACATCAAACATCTCTGCAAGACTTCATTTTACCACCTCAAGAACATTGCCAAACTCCGTCCAGCTCTCACCCTGGGCGATGCAGAGAAGCTCATCCACGCCTTTGTTTCCTCCAGGCTGGACTATTGCAATGCACTCCTCATTGGGATCTCTGGCAAGAGCATCCAGAGACTTCAATACATCCAGAACAGTGCTGCCAGGATCCTGATGAGGGTGCGCAAGCATGAACATATCACCCCCATTCTGAAAAGTCTCCACTGGCTCCCGGTTAATTTCAGAATAGAGTATAAGATCTCACTCCTCACCCACCAGTGCATATATGGACATGCTCCCCTCTACCTACAGGAACTCCTCACCTCTGTTATCCATTTGCATTATAATTTTGTAGCACTTTGAGATTGTCCATAATATAAAGTGCAATACAAATAAAATGTATTATTATTATTATTAGCCCAGATATTAAGCAATAGAGAATGGATGTTTTCAATATAGACATCCACCCACCCCCCCCCCCCCCCCCCCCCCACACACACACACACACACACACAAACTTCCACGTAGGACTGTAAACCGCTTCTCAAAGAAGATGCTGATACTGAAGCACAAATGTAATGCATGTGACATGCACTACTTCATGGGAGACATTTTGAAAAGTTGATTGCAATTCCGCTGCTTATGCTGTATGGGTACAATCCAACGTGGTCTTACAATGCAATTTGATCTTTTTCACAGATTTGCCAGCTACCGCCATTTTCATGCATTTTGCCTCCAGATTGAACCTGCTACAAGGAGAATTGTCCGTTTTGGACAGTCAGCGACATCCACAATTCTGGATACGACTGTTGACCCACTGCGTAGACCAGTAGGCATCTGATTGTCTGTGTTTTTATGTTGTGAAAATAAAAGAAAATGACAAGAATTTGAAAATTGAATTGAATGTGTTCGGATGTACTGTACTGCTATGCTGTTACAAACACTTTTGTCTTGTACAATGTCCGGGGTTCCCACTCTTAAGTCAAATGTAAAATTCCATGACATTTCCTTGACAAAACCCCTGAATTTCCATTTGTGACCCTGTAAAGCGGAACCAGTCGTTTCGGTAAAATGTATTAAATTAAGTTATTGTGCTCACGTGAACGGCCATAAACTAAGCTTTCCAACGATATGTATATCGAGGGTATTACACAAACTATCGCTAAGATAACAGCATCCAAAGTTGACATGGTTCTCCTGTCAAGATATGCCAGAAGAGGAGAAATCACCTTTTTAAGCGGCGCGTGCACAACGGGAATGACAGCAAATATGTTGAATCTTCGCCGGGTTTAACAGTCAAAACGTATGTTTTTCCGTGAAATGCGTTCACGATATGAAACTGTAGACGGTATACAGTCGAATTATGCGAAAACGTGAAATTCAACATTTACCCCGGAAATTTGTTATTGTTGATTTTCTCAAAATAACGTTGTGCGCAAAACGACTGATTTCGCTTTGAATGGTCACATTTGTTAAGTTACTACACTATATTGCCAAAAGTATTCGCTCACCTGTCTTGACACTCATCTCTATTTTACCAACACACAACATGCCTCAAGTGCGTGTCACTAGGTCAGTCTCCATGGCCCTCCACCCAGTGCCCTCATGCAATAATGGCTTTGGGCAGAGATCCTTCATACACACTACCAGAGTCTGGAATGACATTCCTCAACACATTAGAGAATTACAATCCATCACACAATTCAAAAAACACTATAAACTACTACTCCTCAATACATACACTTGCAAACACTGACCTCTAAACTACTGTCTTTGTTAAGTCTGATGTCTATGTTTGCCTTTTGTTGTATGTAAATGTGATGTATGATGTGCTTTGTCCCTGTTACTTGTTATATGTAATGCAGAACAGGAACCTGCTGGAAATCAGCTTCTCACTGGGTCAGGCCCGTTTTAAACTGTAACTCTGTTACTTTTAATACTTTCCTGTATAATAAACATGAAATGAAAATGAAATGAAATTACTCACATTTGAACTTCAGTCACATCCCATCTTTAATCTGTAGGGTTTATGATGACGTCGGTCCACCCTCTGCAGCTATAACAGCTTCAACTCTTCTGGGAAGACTTTCCACAAGGTTTAGGAGTGTGTGTATGGGATTTGATGTTCTATTGGGTTGAGGTCAGGACTCTGTCCTGTCCAGTCAAGTTCATCTACACCAAACTCTGTCTATAATGTTATAGCTGCAAAGAGTGGACCGATGTCATAATAAACCCTACGGATTAAGGATGGGATGTGACTGAAGTTCATATGAGAGTCAAGACAGGTGAGCGAATACTTTTGGCAATATAGTATAATGAAAGGCACAATATACCGACCAATGATTTCAGAGCAGTCATGTAGCGGTCAAGATCCTTTTAAAGCGGGAGATGAATAAATGGGCATTGAATAAACAAAGTTGAGCTACTCAAACAAACCGTAAAGTTAATAACCAAATATACACCATATACACAAATTCTGTGTGGAAATATTTGTATTAATGTATTTTGGCAAGTGAATTTGAAACTGCTACAACACAATTCAGCAATGAGCTGTTTGAAAGAGCAGTGTGATTACACACTGCTGTGCCAGCTTTGCACGAACACTGTCTGGAGGTCATGACGACAGGTTCTGAATCACGAAGCACTATCTGTGTAGAAAACACAAAGAGACCATTGGACAAACATTCACACTGATGTATCCTTTGCAGTGAAGTTTGTTACTTAAACAGTAGTCTGAACAGACCACTAAATTAAAAATGGGTCTAGTAAGGTTGCTGGAGCAAGTTTGTTGACAAGGGGGTTCCTACAAATCTACTAGCCTACAATAACTGCAACAGACTGCGAAATTGAACAGAATACCCAAACCCATCCCTAAACATTAGCCTACTCAAGCTGTGTGGTTTTTCATTCTTCTGCATGACCTGTGTGAATGTTGCACCCCATATGTTGAAAATATGAATACAAGTGTTTTGATTCGTTTGTGCACGATTGTGCAGGCAAAATAAACATT
Organism: Sardina pilchardus; assembly: GCF_963854185.1. NCBI lineage: Eukaryota > Metazoa > Chordata > Actinopteri > Clupeiformes > Clupeidae > Sardina > Sardina pilchardus. Next base: position 27,840,204 of record NC_085009.1, read on the forward strand.
TGTGCACAAACGTTTTTAAGGATATTAGCCTAAACTTTAACTTCGTGACCTGGGGTCACTCGCCAGCAATAACGCTAATAACACAAGAAACAGTGCACAAATGTTCACACGAGTTTCAGCATGGACTTGTGAAAAGCTACTTTACACTGACAGTGTCATTATGTCTTAGTTTGAGACTGGTGGACAAGATACAGCATTCATTCATTCATTCAACAACATTTTTGCAATATGAAATACCAGCATAAACACACAGGATATCGCAGTCTTCATTTGATTGTTTTAATCGTCTGCGAGCAAAAATACAAGGCTGATAGTCTAGTTAGCAAACGCCATTAGCAAAAGCTATTTTGTACATGCAGCTGTTTTACAGCTCTTTTGAGTCACGGTGAAATGTCATTTTTTTGTACATATCTAATTTAGGTACACTTATGGAGTGGGTGCATGCGTTTCTTTATGAATCAGCCGTCTTAATTTGTATAGAAATATAGGTAACACACGTCTATATCTAAACATGATATTAGGTAGGCCTAATACACGTAAAAGGGCGGATAGGAGAAAACGTTAGTTACATAGGCTACATACCTTCATAATTATGAATAAACTCGGAAAAGTATACAATAAAGTACAATATATTTTTTACATGTACCCGGAGCTATGGACGTCCGTTTTGGCAATACGATATACATCTGAAATAGTTATTAATGATAGCTCCTGTAAACACCGGCTGTTTCTTTTAGGTCTATGGCTGTACAAGGTAGCATAACTCGCTGTGTTAACGAACGACCGGAAATCGATCGTTATGTTTTGTAGAACCCGGAAGAAAGTTCCACACAAACCCTATTAACGTTCTGCTAACTTTCACTAACGTTAGCTTTTGGTTCCCCTATGGTTCGTTTTTCAGCAACCTACTAATAACGTTTAGAGAACGTTATCTCCAGGTTGCCAAAACAAATAACGTTCCCCTAACGTTTTTACAACTAAAGAAAAAAACGTTATATTCTGGTTGAATCCCAGCAAGCAAATAACGTTAGCCGCTGGTTCTCCTGTGGTTAGTTTATCAGTAACCTTCTAATACCCTGGAGAGAACGTTAGCTCCAGGTTATCAAAGTTTCCCGAACTTTATTACAACTAAAGAAAAAAACGTTATATTCTGGTTGCATTTCTCTTTTCACACAACGTTGCTACTTATTTGTTTTTAGGTAGCCTATCTTATTTGTATAACCATATCGGTATTCTCTGGTTATGTGCGTGGGGTTGATTGATGAAAATCGCCCCAGAGTTTCTATGAGTTTCCAATTGAACACGGCCAGCAGCCACACTGCAAAGTCGGAATAATTTGTTGCAAAATCGACATATAGCCCTATTCTATTCTTCCCCCCTCTGTTGGATTGATATTCGGCCGACCAGCCAGCCCGTCAGCTAAAGGGCCCAGCGAAGCTAGGTTGAGAAACTTCCATCTCGGGTCCGTGAGTTCTGGGGTGTTGGTGTTTTAGCAGACTCAACCTCGCTAACTTTAAGACATTTGGATAACACAGAGATAAAGTTACTCACGTAGGCTGGCTGTATGGTATCGATCACATTCTTCACATCTCCATGCACTTGTTCCATTAAGTCCAACAGGCTTTAAAAAAACACTGTATAGGGTAAACCGGGTGGAAGAGCTAGCTAGCCATAGTCCCAGGCAGGCACACAACGACTTCATGCTAACTAATCTGACGAATAGTTTTGGATTAATCCATAATCGATTAGAGTGGCACCTGAAATGCATTCATGTTTTTAAAGCTTTATTTGTTATGAAAATATGATGATGAGGACTCTCATGAGGACTCAATGAATTCTTTCTCAAACGTTGAGACTGCATCTTAAACAGCACAATGTTCCCGGGGGAGAATTGTTTTATATTAACACGTCCAAGTTATAGCCTATGTTACTGTGCTGTTCACTCAGCCTATCCCACAATTCCCAGTCCCAATTTAAAACAAAATAAACCAAAATCCATCATAATTCTGAACCGAGGACTTTTAATGGCATACGATGCAATAAAAACAGCCTGTTTTGAATGTTGAAACAGTGTGTTAGGCTAGCGCCTGCTCTGCTTATGTTTTGATCTGACTAATCGTTTATTAGGAAAAGACACCGTAGACAAGAAAGTATTAGACCTAACCGCATTTAAGTACTTAGCTGACACTTGCACATGCTAACAAGCCGTATTCGTCGCAGTTCAGCAAGCAGCTAATGGTAAGTGAATTGTCATGCGTGTATAATGTCATTGCCTTAGTCATCAGAGACGTTCGCTCTCCCAGGTTGCAGATAGGCTGTCGCCGCAGACGGCAAGTGTACAGCGGAGCCATGCCTCGATGTCACTATAATTCTACATATTTTTTCCCCCTTTACACTTTGTTGCTGGGAGGTTAGGGGAACGTTAATGCAACCAAATATAGTAAAGTTCCCTAAAGGGTAGGAGAACGTTCTGCTAACCAAAATAAACAACCAGAAAAAAACGTAGTATTTTCGTCAAGAAAACTTTCCTGGGGAACCTTGTGGCAACTTTCGCAACTTTCAGGCAACGTTTTCCTAACCAGGAAAAAACGTTCTAAAAACGTTCTCCTAACCAGAAATTGTTAGCTGGGTATAAATAATGTTCTGTGAGGTGCGTTGCCGTTGTAGGCTACTTTGTTACTGGATATTATACAAAGAGGTGCCGTTGTAGGCTACTTTGTTACTGGATATTATACATTATAAAAGTTTAACTTTGGTGGCATCAGTTCTGTTGCATGCTCTCACTCGCTCTGAAGTCCTGCAGCCACTGCACCTCAGCCAATTGTACGTAACGTTTTGACCGAGTTGAACATAATATAAGTTCCATCTTAGCTTAGTTTCAACGTAAATTGCCACTACGTTGGAGTATTATAAGCTACTAACATTTTAACGGGTTGCACCACGCAAATAGTTTCAGCGTGAAACTAATACACATCCATCGCCTTGATGTCAAGTCCACTGTAAGTAATTGATTTGTGAACACGTTCATCCAGTTTAAATGGTGGGAACGTTAAATGTATGTTGAGAAGAGTTACATATGCGACCGATTACGCACATTTAATACATTTAAATACTGTTTGAAACCTGTTTGTGCCCAATGGAAATTGTATGGACCTAGCAGTTACTGCGCAAAGCTCAGATTCCATTGCTGTTAATGTTATCACAGATTTCATATTAGCCATAGCAATGCAGATCCAGTGTCACCTTCCCAATGCCTACCACTGTGGTAGTCTGGGCCTGTGGCAGAAATATTCCCAAAACACAAATACAACAAAATAACCACAAAATAATTATGCTTTTACAAAATGCAACATATTAGCAATATAGATTCAGTGTCACCTTCCCAATGTTGGCCTACCATTGTGGTAGTCTGGGCCTGTGGCAGAAATATTCCCAAAACACAAATAACCACCAAAAAATTATATTATCAGAGAATGTCTAGTAAGGGACGGGCTCTGATATTAAGCATTTACAAAATGCAACATTTGAACACCCATATTGGTGCTGTTTCTAGTTTATTGTATCTACATTTGTACGTAATTACTCATATTTCAAGCGGTATTTCTCCGGCCCCTCAGTTGTGATACTTTTCATGAACTGGCCCCTATTACAAACTAATTGAATAGCCCTGGTCTACAGTAATGATTAGCAGTGTTAACAGCAGTATTATAAGAGCAGTATAATTATGGGTATGTGTGATATGACCGATATGTACAGTTGACTATGGAGTATAGTCTACAGTAATGATTAGCAGTGTTAACAGCAGTGTTATAGGAGCAGTATAAATAAAGCTATGTGCAGTATGACCAAAGATCCTCTCCGCTTTAACCCTCTCTGGTATGACCACATTTACAGTTGACAATGGAGTATAGAGAAATACAGTAGCATCATACGAGCAGTATGTAAAGTACTGCAAGAGTGTGTGTGTGTGTGGGGGGGGGGGGGGGGGGGGGCTCTACACTGGCTGTTGGTCTTCTAGTCCTTCTCATTATCTAGTTTAGTATGTAGGCCATCAGAGTGTAGGCATGTCATTTTGATTTCATTGTAGAATATGCCATATTAATTTTGTGTACAACTTGTTTGGTATCAACAGCTACTTAAACCACATTATTTAACAAATAAATTATCAAAATGTACATTGTACTGCCATGGAATGTCACTGTAGTTCACTGTAGTGAAAATCACAACAGTGCATTTGAAGTAGGATATATTTCCAAGATATTATGCATACAAAAATACATATGTCTCTTAACTCTAAAGTGTTTAAAGAGTTGTACAGTATGTTAGAAAGATACTGTGAGAACAGCAGCAGCAGCATTGAGACAAATGTTAGTACACATTCTGATTGTTTTCATTGAAGCATAGGTGCCTCTCATGCAGCGTTTATACGTCCTCCCTCACTCCTCGATGCCTCGATCCTCACTGATCTACATAAAGAATGATGGGGGGGAAACAATGGGATAGTCTATCCAGTGTTAGTTATAGATCAGTGGGAACGCCCCTCGAGGATCGAGGAGGCATGTTGAGAGGCACCCCATGTCATGATCAGATTCATCTGGGTGCTCTGACAAATGGCTGAAACATGGAAAAACAAGTCAACACAAAGCAAAATTGAGAAATTGTTGTAATTTAGTAAAGAAGTAATTTGTGTTATTTGTATTGTAGCTTGTCATGATGAGATTCATTTGAATGATATGAGGAGTGGCTGAAACATGGAACAACAAGTCAACACAAAACAGGACAGCAGTCTGAAGGGGCAAAGGTAGGCTACTTAGCACATGATATAAGTTATGCTTCTTAAAGATGTTCCATTCTGTTCTTAGTTTAAAGGTGACCTAGAATGGAAATAATTTTTTTCTTGGTTTTCATGAATTATGAGAGGTTGTGCATAAACAAAGAGCTATCATGAACATGAGACATGGTTGTGCCCTCCTTCATATGGAAATCTTGAACTTAGAAATAGACACTAAAAAATGGGCGATTCCGCAAAACTGCTTGCTTGTGATGTCAGACCTCGCAAAGCCATTGAAGTTCAATTGGGGTTGCCAAAGAGGGCGCCATTTAGTCAAACAGACCATTTCAATACCCAGCCTAAATATATGGTTTTAATTAGTCTTGTAAACTTGCAATTTAGTTTATTTTTTTAAATCAAAGTTGAATATACTATTTTAACATCAGAGAACACAGTGCAATACTCAATTCATCCATTCTATAGGACCTTTAAAGGTGTTAAAAAGGTGTTAAGGCCACTTTAGAAAGAAAACAGAGACTTCTAACTGTAATTTTGTGGTGCTTTAAGGGCAGCTGTATACTGTATAGTTCCTTAGCTATTGTTTATTTGTGCAACAGGTATATGAACATGTTGCACATCTGTGTGATAGAGGATGAATGAAACAGTTAACACTGTTTCATTTATCCTACTTTTTAAGAATATCCCTACAATGTCTATAGCAAATAATTGTTGTTTTCACGCTACAGCTCACTCCATCATGAGAGGCCTCCATCACCTGTGCCCACTTGTGTGTCCATGAAGAGTGACCGGTCAAATGATCGCTTCATACACTTCCAACATGATGATGTCACAGATGGATCAAGGCAAGTCCATAAAACATTCATGCAATGAGCACTTTGTGGTTGATAACAGCTTACAGTATAATGAAAACAAACAGTTATCAATTTAATATCTGTGCCATTTTCTGGTTAAATTCATATAGTTTCTTCTATAGAAACAACTGCATTTTGAATAGAGTTCTGCTGTGTTAATGAGCTGAATATCCGACAAGCACTTGAATACTGAAGGGCTAAACACCCAAAAATGAAATACTGGTAGTCTACTTGCAAAAGTATCAAAACCAATCATTGATGATTAGTTGATTAGTTATTGGATGAAAACATTGCCAGTTGCTGATGAATCAGATCAAGATATTGCTCACTACATTAGCATGGTGCTATCTGTGCTATCTGTGTGCATCCATTTATGTGTAGGCATTTGTACTATAAAGAGTATCCCAGCTCTATATAGGACACAACATATTTTTGTCACAGATTTTATTTTTACACCACAGCTCATTCCATCATGAGAGGCCTCCATCACCTGTGCCCACTTGTGTGTCCATGAAGAGTGACCGGTCAAATGATCGCTTCATACACTTCCAACATGATGATGTCACAGATGGATCAAGGCAAGTCCTTAAAACAGAGCAGGTGATATAGGATCAAATGCATGCTTTATTTCCCCTGGGAAAGACTCAGTTACTGGATGGGATCTCCATCATGCATCACTCTTTGTACTTCTATTTAGATCAGGGGTCAGAAACATTTTACGCCATTAATACCAAACATGTGTTTTCCCTTTCCCTTAAGAGCCATACAATAGTTAATTTGATTTGTTTACCATACTACCATACGACTTTCTGTCGTATTGACTGCAAAAGTTGTGCAGCAAGTAGGCCAAATCATTAAGGTTTGGGAGAGATTTGGGCTGGTCGTCCTATGTGATGACACAGTCGCAGACTGCATTATCTGCTTTGACTGTGAGGCGTCGTACAGATATGATGGACATAAGACAGGTGCATCAAACCTGATTGGGCATTCATGCCGTGGGTCAGTTCCACAGCCTAACAAGCCTGTCACACAAACACCCTCAAATCAGCCCTTAGTATCAGCATTTCTGAAATATAAGGTGCCACTGACAGCATAATCTAAACTAAATCAAACAGGATGGTCTTCAATATGTAGGATGCAGATGTTATACATCTTATAATGCTAATTCCAACTTCCTTTCAGTAGATAGATTTCTGGTCCAGATCATCAAAATCTGAAGTTTAGGCATCTGGCAGATATCAGTGTTTTACAAATGCTTGCATGCACAACTAATGGAAGTCTGTTTGTGGTTTTTTTGTCTTAATTACTCAGTGGTCAAATGGAAGAATGCAAACCAGATGCTGTCAGTGACCAGTTTAGCCAGGGGGACCTCAAGCACATATTCCAGGTCTGGATGCAGCTATATCATGCTGCACTGATATACACACTTTGACAAAATGACATTCACAATGACATTTGACATTCACAATGCAGAACAATAATAATATGGACTTATTGAAAAGCTGGGTATTGTAGTGCAAACTATAACCAGATATTTGTACACCAGGTGCTTGAGGAGAAGATCATCACCTTTGTGAAGAATGAGCTGAAGAGATACAGAGTCCAGATTACCAAGAAAACTTTGATGATAAAGAGCAGGATGAGAGTGATGCCAGAGAAGGGGCTCTCAAGATGGCACTGCACTTCCTGAGGAACATGGAACAGAACAATATTGCTGACAGACTGCAAGAAAGTAAGACATGTTCCTTTAATTGCATTTCCTATGGTTTTGATCAATAAAACAGAGAGCTACATCAGAGAAACAGAAAATAATTTCAATTTTTTTTTAATTTAATTGAATTTATAGAGCGCCAAAATATTACACGTCTCATGGTGCTTTACAGAGTGTTAAACAAACAGAGAGAGTCCATGAGTAACAGTAGCGAGGAGTCCAGTGTAGGGAATACATTTGTCTTAGAAAATGTCTTAAAAAAGCTATTTCTGATGTCAGTGTTTATGCATTGTATGTAGATATGTAGATATTTATTTCCATTTGAATTGAACATCAATAAGGAACTAAAAGGCATGGTGTAAAAGACACATTGGACATATTGTCTTGAGTGTTGGTGGCTGGCTAACATTATTTTGTTTTTGACATGATTTATGCTTTTCTGTAGTTGAACTTTGTGTAGTGTGGCAGACTGAACTGAAGAGAAATCTCAAGAACAAGTACCAGAGTGTGTTTGAAGGAATGCCCAAACAAGGGAGCTCTGCTCTGCTAGAGAAGATCTACACTAGGGATGCAACGGTACAGTTTTGCCACGGTTCGGTTTGTATCACGGTTTTTGGGCCACGGTAACGGTTCGGTTTCAATATATCAATATTATCTTGGCTCTAGCATACAGGAGGCTATATTTGCCTTTTCTATTTCAAATCAACAATGTGCTTCTACTTACACTTGCAGAGAAAATATTAAATGCATAGCCTGACACAGATGAAGCAGAATCACAAAAATGTATTAAAAGAAAAGAACACCATCATTGCCTTCTGTCATAAACAGGCAATGTTATCCATAGTGCAGTGCAGCATAAAGTAATGTGTAGTTATTTATTTAATAAACTCACTGTTCTTCACACATTTAAAGAAAATACTTAACTGTTATACACCCTCAAAAAAGTAGTGAACAATTCTGAAAATCTTCTCAAAATAATTGGTGAGGTAGTATTATGTGTAGTTTCAAATGGATATTTGATTTGGGAGTGCCTGCCCTGTCCTCTTTTATGAACGTAAAAAATGTAAACATAGACAAAAGTGCAGTGCAGCATTAAAAATATTAGAACAATGAAATGAACATTATTGCAACCTGTTGTCGGGGGGGCAATATTCCGAGAAGAAAGTGGCAAATTTGCCACTTCACAAAGTGTCTGTTTCCCCTGTGTCTCCTGTCGTGTGTGTGTGTGTGTGTGTGTGTGTGTGCGTGTGTGTGCGAGAGAGTTGTGTGATTGACGAGTGGACGAGCGATTGACTGATTTAGCAGTGAGTTTATTGTTTTTCGAGTGGACACCTCCCGCTGCCCGTAGCCTAGCATGTACAACGTCAGGAAAATAAATGACCCGAGTTTGGAATGACATGTCAGCCTCCCCATCTCCTATAACCTCCCATCCCTACAATATTTTCCAGTAAACTATCAAAAAGAGAATACACTCAGCTGTGTCGGCGTCACGCTTTCTTAGGCTACTCTAGCGCGAGCAATCAACGCAGGGCAGAAACCACCGGTTACACTGTTACACACAGACTTTATAATGTGGCAAATTTTCGACCTTCTAAAGTGGCAAATTTGCGTCTTTACAAAGTATATATACGTGGCCCTAATACGCCGTCGTATTCGTTATGTCTTTGGGAATTATAGGAATATTGTTGTCGAAAGGCTGCAGCAATGGATGGTTGGGTTTTCGGTGGCAAACTAACTCTCCGTGCTGCTCCACTTAAGGTTACAGCCGGGTGATGAAGGCGCAAGTGGGCCGACATGTTGGATGTGTTATCTTTATTGGGTGATCGTTGTGAAGCAGTGCTTGCAATGCACACTGTGCTTTGTTTACTGACGGTCTTTTTGCCTTGTTCGTGGGCTACTTCAAATGTCGCCATGATCATGCAGCCGCCGGTAAAGTTTGTTTCTTCTCACATGACTCCTTCATTTGCATTTCAACGCGCTTATTGGCTCTTGGGAAATTCAGTAAAATTCTGATTGGTTGTTGCAAGGTTGACGAGAGGCAAGCTGAACAGTCAGAGAAAACGCATCCCCCGGGTCCTAAGCACTCCTCTCTATCGCTCCCAGGCTACGCGCGCGCAATAACCTTGTATTAAATAAAAAGTTTAATGTCGCGTATACCGAAATATTGCGGTTTAGGTGAGTCTATTGAACCGAACAGGCCAAACCGAACGGTTCAATAAATTATTGAAAACCGTTGCATCCCTATGATACAGTGATGTTGTTGATGGGAGGGGGGGTCTTCACATAGCAGTGATTTTGTCTAGTGGGGGGTGGGGGTCTTTTTATCAAATAGCAGTGATGATGTCTGTTGTGTGAAAACATATTGTGTGTTTTTTGGTGCATTGACTAAATAATAATTTCCTTTCAGGCTCTCTGACTGCAGTATCACTGAGAGGAGCTGTGCAGGTCTGGCATCTGTCCTCACCAAAGCATCTTCAAAGCTGAAAAATCTGGACCTCAATGACAACAGTGTTGGAGATAATGGTGTCCAAGAACTGTGTAGTGGACTCGGTAACCCAAACTGTACACTGGAGACACTCGGGTAAGACATTTCAGTATTTCTCAATAAGACATTTCAGTATTCCTTAATAAGACATTTCAGTATTTCTCAATAAGACACATGATACAGTGATGTTGTTGACGGGAGGGGGGGTCTTCACATAGCAGTGATTTTGTCTAGTGGGGGGTGGGGGTCTTTTTATCAAATAGCAGTGATGATGTCTGTTGTGTGAAAACATATTGTGTGTTTTCTGGTGCATTGACTAAATAATAATTTCCTTTCAGGCTCTCTGACTGCAGTATCACTGAGAGGAGCTGTGCAGGTCTGGCATCTGTCCTCACCAAAGCATCTTCAAAGCTGAAAAATCTAGACCTCAATGACAACAGTATTGGAGATAATGGTGTCCAAGAACTGTGTAGTGGACTGGGTAATCCAAACTGTCCACTGGAGACACTCGAGTAAGACATTTCAGTATTCCTTAACCCTATGAGCCCGACGGACGCAAAGTGCGTCAAAAAACACACACATTTTCTTTGTTACATTGCTCCGCTATTATTAGTCACAGCGAGATGAAACTTATATTGCAGGAAAAAGGAGAACCGGGGCTTTCCAACGATACTAAACACTTGTCTGTACAATCAAGTATGAAAATAAAATAAAATGATGAAGTTAAATCAAAGTATATCATATTTACAGTCTATAATTGCTCTGCGTTCACCGGCGCATCCAGAACTCTCGCTTGAATTACTCGCGGACCACGCATCGCACAGACATGACACGCATATCAAATGAAAGAGGAGAAGCCGAGCTTTGCATTGATACCAAATACATCGATCATTTCGTATGATAAAATCAGATGAAGTTACAAACAAATAATAATGTCATATAGCTTTGGCTACCTTTACTCTCGTTTGATTTCCTCGTGAAACCGCTATCAAAAAGGTATGGCACGCATGTCAGATGAAAGAGGAGAGCTAGAGCTATCCACAGATAGCAAATACAACCTTCTAGGCCATAAAACAGACGAAGTGACAGCAAAATAATAACTTCATTTAGCTCCACTTACCTCGTGTTTTTGTGTGGCATAATAGCCTATGTTCATAATCCAATGTTATCATGTGTTTCTCTATGACAAGTCACGTTCATAACACGGTTTTGAGATCCTAGCAAACTCCAAGACTCATATTGCATCCAAATTTGTTTGACAAATAAACACTTTTTGCCTTTACTTTGTTCATTGCAATGCAGTAAAACAAATATTATAGAGAATCATCATCTGTGCACATCATTTGTGCTACCGCAAACAAGTCATGTCAGATCAGCTAGTGTCACAAATATGGAGCGCAAAAAGTGGCAAAAAGTCATTTTGTCATCACTAAATAAAAATTGCCATTTATTTCTGGAAGGCACACACTACATATTTCTGTAAATTACTCAGCTCCAAAGTATACCTCCACCATGGTTCTTATATTGCCGTGTTCAAGACAGTCAGGCCTACATAACCATGTAACCATGTTTCGTCGAGATGTGAGCTTGCTGTGGTGAGATACACGTCAAAATGTAAGAATTTGTATAGTACGCTTTTCAAATTTGTATTATTTAAAAATCTAAATCAAATCAATGCAAGTATTTATACATGATATTGTGGCAGATCTGGATAGCCTAGACTGTGCTGAAAAAAACAATATGTAGCATGTGTGAATGGCACTTACAATGACCAGGATAAATGCTTCTAACTAGAGGCAGTGAAAATGCCCTTAAAACAGCTTAGGGCTCATAGGGTTAATAAGACATTTCAGTATTTCTCAATAAGATACATGATACAGTGATGTTGTTGTTGGGGGGGGGGGGGGGGGGGTGTCTTCACATAGCAGTGATTTTGTCTAGTGGGGGGTGGGGGTCTTTTATCACATAGCAGTGATGTTGTCTGTTGGTGTTTTTTGGTGCATTGACTAAATAATAATTTCCTTTCAGGCTGTCTGACTGCAGTATCACAGACAAAGGCTATGCTAGTCTGGCTTCAGCCCTGAAGGTAAATCCCAAACACCTCAGAGAGCTTGATCTCAGAGGAAATGATCCAGGGAAATCTGGAGTCAAACTGCTTATAGACCTGAAGGAGGATCCACAGTGTACACTGAGAAATGTCCAGTAAGTATTTCTGGAAGAACCGTGGACAGTCCAGTTGTGTATCAAATGTTGTCAAATGCTTCACATGGAGATATCAAGCTTGTGAAGATTCAGACTGCTTGCAGTTGACTTTGTTGTGGTGGAGACACCTGCTGTAGAAATTCAGTTGGTCTGTTATGAATATGATATTTGAAGAGACAAGATGAGCTTAGGGCCTGCAGAGAAAACTGAATCTATAAGATTTAAAGCTGCAGCACCAGGCCAAGCAGATAAAATAATAACACACACATAAATGGGTAGGAATACACCCTTTCCCCTGAAAACAGCACATGTAAAAACAGCTCATCATTTCATTATTTCTCGATTGTCTGTCTTTGTGTCTTTCAATGCCCACATCAGTGATGATTATGTCAGGTGAGATGAAAGGTGTGTTGTCCTCCTTATGTGTCCAGGTTCCTGAAGAGTAGTGCTGCTGAGGAAGTCTGTGCTGCTGTGGCTTCAGCTGTGGGTTCAAACCCCTTACTCATGACTCAGCTGAATCTGAGTGGGCACATACCAGAAGCCTTGGGAGTGACTCAGCTGTGTGCTTTACTGCAGGATCCCCATTGCACACTGCAGACATTACGGTTAGTGGTTGTTGTTGCATTCACTTCACATAAAACAGCTGGGGTTAAAGGTGGTGTTGCTGATGGTGTTACAAAATCAATCATCATTGTTTTCTTAATCACATCAACATAAATAGACTATTCCATGTCCTTTCTTTTGCCATATAGAAGTGCAGTTTTGTGAAATGTACACAGTGCTGTGTGTTCAGTACAGTGAGGCTGTTTCATTGTAAGATGCTCTGATGTGTATCAGTGATGATAATGCAGCTGTAGCAGCAGCTGTAAAGGGGGGTGAGTGATGAATCTGATGTGTATCAGTGATGATAATGCAGCTGTAGCAGCAGCTGTAAAGGGGGGTGAGTGATGAATCTGATGTGTATCAGTGATGATAATGCAGCTGTAGCAGCAGCTGTAAAGGGGGGTGAGTGATGAATCTGATGTGTATCAGTGATGATAATGCAGCTGTAGCAGCAGCTGTAAAGGGGGGTGAGTGATGAATCTGATGTGTATCAGTGATGATAATGCAGCTGTAGCAGCAGCTGTAAAGGGGGGTGAGTGATGAATCTGATGTGTATCAGTGATGATAATGCAGCTGTAGCAGCAGCTGTAAAGGGGGGTGAGTGATGAATCTGATGTGTATCAGTGATGATAATGCAGCTGTAGCAGCAGCTGTAAAGGGGGGTGAGTGATGAATCTGATGTGTATCAGTGATGATAATGCAGCTGTAGCAGCAGCTGTAAAGGGGGGTGAGTGATGAATCTGATGTGTATCAGTGATGATAATGCAGCTGTAGCAGCAGCTGTAAAGGGGGGTGAGTGATGAATCTGATGTGTATCAGTGATGATAATGCAGCTGTAGCAGCAGCTGTAAAGGGGGGTGAGTGATGAATCTGATGTGTATCAGTGATGATAATGCAGCTGTAGCAGCAGCTCCTGGCACCGCCCATGAAAACACACACACACACACATACACACACATGACGCACACATGCACACACACACACACACACACAAACACACACACACACACACACACACACACAAACACACACACACACACACACACACACACACACACATACACACACACGACGCACACATGCACACACACACACACACACACACACACACACACACACACACACACACACACACACACACACACACACGACGCACACATGCACACACACACACACACACACACACACACACACACACACACACACACACACACACACACTCAAACAGTGTTGTAAATGTGACAGTAATGTTGATTGTCCAAAAGGAAATGAAGATGACGTATTTCTCCTACTTCTCTCTACAGCCTGGATAACTGCAGTATTAGAGAGGAAGGCTTCAGAGCTCTTGCATCAGCACTGAGATCAAACCCCTCACACATGAGAGAGCTGCAGCTGGGTGGGAATGAAGCAGGAGACTCAGGAGTGAAGCATCTTTCTTCTCTTCTGGAGGATCCCAACTGTAAACTGGAGAAACTAGAGTGAGTATCACCAGACCAAATACTGAGTTGCTATCAGTGCATTTGACGTTGTGTTTTATCTCTTTTTCTCACACGAACACACACACACACACACACACACACACACACACACACACACACACACACACCACTGAGTCAGTCAGTTACTGTCTCTCTCACTCAATTTTGTGATCTCTCACATTGTAACATTACGACACCATAGCATTATAGCACACACACACATACACACACACACACACACAAAACAAACACACACGCAAAGAGTATTGTAAATTTGACAGTAATGTTGATTGTCCTAAAGGAAATGAAGATGAAGTATTTCTCCTACTTCTCTCTACAGCCTGGGTAACTGCAGTATTGGAGAGGAAGGCTTCAGAGCTCTTGCATCAGCACTGAGATCAAACCCCTCACACATGAGAGAGCTGCAGCTGAGTGGGAATGAAGCAGGAGACTCAGGAGTGAAGCATCTTTCTTCTCTTCTGGAGGATCCCAACTGTAAACTGGAGAAACTAGAGTGAGTATCACAAGACCAACACACACACACACACACACACACACACACACACACACACACACACACACACACACACACACACACACACACACACACACACACACACACATCACTGACTCATTTCACTCATTACACCATGTCATTTCATGTAATTTATTTAGTTTAATGTTATACACACTCCACACACACACTCTATACACACTCCACACACACTCCATTACACACTCATCACACACTCCACACACACTCCATAAACACTCCATACACACCCCATACACACTCCATACACACCCCATACACACTCAATACATACACACTCCATTACACACTCCATACACACTCCATTACACACTCCATACACACTCCATACACACTCCATACACACTCCACACACACTCCACACACACTGCATAACACAATCTATATACACTTTTTAATGTTGTCTCAGGTAATAACTGCTGCCCTCTTTGTTTAGACGACACAATCACAACACACACACACACACACACACACACACACACACACACACACACACACACACACACACACACACACACACACACACACACACACAGAGTATTGTAAATTTGACAGCAATGTTGATTGTCCTAAAGCAAATGAAGATGAAGTATTTCTCCTACTTCTCTCTACAGCCTGGATGACTGCAGTATTGGAGAGGAAGGCTTCAGAGCTCTTGCATCAGCACTGAGATCAAACCCCTCACACATGAGAGAGCTGCAGCTGAGTAGGAATAAAGCAGGAGACTCAGGAGTGAAGCATCTTTCTTCTCTTCTGGAGGATCCCAACTGTAAACTGGAGAAACTACAGTGAGTATCACAAGACCAAATAACACACACACACACACACACACACACACACACACACACACACACACACACACACACACAC
Organism: Sardina pilchardus; assembly: GCF_963854185.1. NCBI lineage: Eukaryota > Metazoa > Chordata > Actinopteri > Clupeiformes > Clupeidae > Sardina > Sardina pilchardus. The sequence goes on from NC_085009.1 coordinate 27,855,749, forward strand.
ACACACACACACACACACACACACACACACACACACACACACACACACACACACACACACACACACACACACACACACACACACACACACACACCACTGACTCATTTCACTCATTACACCATGTCATTTCATGTACTTTATTTAGTTTAATGTTATACACACTCCACACACA
>NC_085009.1:27860920-27918420 GCF_963854185.1 Sardina pilchardus
CACGGCCGCTTAGATAGAGACAACACGGCCGCTTAGATAGAGACAACACGGCGGCTTAGATAGAGACAACACGGCCGCTTAGATAGAGACAACATGGCCGCTTTTTACTGACTGCGGCGTGACAACTTCTAGTGGCCTGAAACCGACGTCACCTCAGTGGGAACCCCGCTGACTTCACCCACTTCCAGGTCACGGTTTAGGTGGAAAGGCAAATAGTACTGGTACCGTGCCGTGCCCAGTAGAACCGCGCTGTACCGTACCGTGTAGAGTAGACCCCGAAGCCGCCGCCACGCGCCGCCATTTGCGCCATTTAGAATTTCAGCCGCCGCCAGCCAATAATTTTGGAAGCCAAATTGAGCCGCCATCTGATAAACTTTGGCTGAGCCAGACTTGGACTTGTTGCATCTAAAAACAATTATATCACATAGAACGAAAAATAAACGATAGCCTACACAAGGTTTTCCCACTGGATTCACCACATCAGTCTTGTGTTCGTTGCTATGATACACAGGACTCAGTGAGTTGACGGCCAATTAAAAGTCCACGTTCTCTGCAATGTTTTTGCTTTCTCGCGCTGAGATGAAATGGGGGAAAGAAGCCACGGTAGCCTTATTTTTGATCTCGCTTTTCATATACTTTCCTAATTCCTACGAAGTTCTACTCGGACTTGTTGCACAAACATCAAAACCAAAGATTGATTATATGAAACGTATTCTGGAGCGGACAGATTTACAGCACGCGATATTACTGCGACTGCAGCATTTCACCATCTCCAGAAATTGCTGCGCTAGTTCACAATGCATGCTTCAGTCTACATTGAAGTGAAATGTGCAGAACTTTGTTAAAAATGATATAATAACATGGTGTATTGAGATACAACATAGACATCTGTAGGCATGAAGAGGCAACTTAAGCCATTATCAGCCATTAAAAATTTGGCGGCTGCAGCAGCCATTTAGGTTTTGGCTGAGCCGGCTAGCCAGCCAATAACTTCATCAGCCAGCCGTTATTCTCAAAACAAATGGCTTCGGGGTCTAGTGTAGAGTCGGACTAGTTTGGCAGTCGAAAAGAGACATTAGATAGAGACAACATGGAGGTGGCCATCAGTCTCTTAGATTGAGACAACATGGAGGTGGCCATCAAGAGTCTCTTAGATAGAGACAACATGGAGGTGGAGGTGGCCATCAAGAGCCTCTTAGATAGAGACAACATGGAGGTGGAGGTGGCCATCAAGAGTCTCTTAGATAGAGACAACATGGAGGTGGCCATCAAGAGCCTCTTAGATAGAGACAACATGGAGGTGGCCATCAAGAGTCTCTTAGATAGAGACAACATGGAGGTGGCCATCAAGAGTCTCTTAGATAGAGACAACATGGAGGTGGAGGTGGCCATCAAGAGCCTCTTAGATAGAGACAACATGGAGGTGGCCATCAAGAGCCTCTTAGATAGAGACAACATGGAGGTGGCCATCAAGAGCCTCTTAGATAGAGACAACATGGAGGTGGCCATCAAGAGCCTCTTAGAGACAACATGGAGGTGGCCATCAAGAGTCTCTTAGATAGAGACAACATGGAGGTGGCCATCAAGAGTCTCTTAGATAGAGACAACATGGAGGTGGCCATCAAGAGCCTCTTAGATAGAGACAACATGGAGGTGGCCATCAAGAGCCTCTTAGATAGAGACAACATGGAGGTGGAGGTGGCCATCAAGAGTCTCTTAGATAGAGACAACATGGAGGTGGCCATCAAGAGCCTCTTAGATAGAGACAACATGGAGGTGGCCATCAAGAGCCTCTTAGATAGAGACAACATGGAGGTGGCCATCAAGAGCCTCTTAGATAGAGACAACATGGAGGTGGAGGTGGCCATCAAGAGTCTCTTAGATAGAGACAACATGGAGGTGGCCATCAAGAGCCTCTTAGATAGAGACAACATGGAGGTGGCCATCAAGAGTCTCTTAGATAGAGACAACATCGCCGCTTAGATAGGGACAACACACACACTCACTGAGCAGGACTAATGCACGTACTGTAAGGCTGCTGATCCTGATGGTACACACACACACACACACACACACACACACACACACACACACACACACACACACACACACACACACACACACTGAGCAGGACTAATGCACGTAAGGCTGCTGATCCTGATGGTACACACACACACACACACACACACACACACACACACACACACACTGAGCAGGACTTATGCACGTAAGGCTGCTGATTGCTCCTGGTTTGGAGTGGTTTTCAGGATGACCAGACAACACTTGTGCAGGTGTGTGTGTGTTTGTGTGTGTGTACGTGCGCTTGTTCTCTGGTACACACACACACACGCACACACACACACACACACACACTGAGCAGCAGGACTAATGCACGTAAGGCTGCTGATACTGATGGTACACACACACACACACACACACACACACACACATTGAGCAGGACTAATGCACGTACATGTAAGGCTGCTGATCCTGATGGTACACACACACACACACACACACACACACTGAGCAGGACTAATGCACGTAAGGCTGCTGATTGCTCCTGGTTTGGAGTGGTTTTCAGCTAGGATGACCAGACAACACTAGTGCAGGTCAAGTCTTGTTTTGTCTTATCTAGAAAGTCTTAATTCTGCTGTTGTGAAGTACCTCACTGGAGTTCCTGAGTTGACTTGCACAGACGAGATCTGTGAGACCTTGGTGGAGCTCTGTGATCAATGTGAGTATGTGTTTGTGTGTGTGTGTGTGTGTGTGTGTGTGTGTGTTCTAGTTCTCTGGTGTGCAAGGTCATCTGTGTGTGTGTGTGTGTGTGTGTGTGTGTGTGTGTGTGTGTGTGTGCACTTGTTCTCTGGTGTGCAAGGTCATCTGTGTGTGTGTGTGTGTGTGTGTGTGTATGTGTGTGTGTGTGTGTGTGTGTGTGTACCCTTGATGAAGACGCGTGTGTGTGTGTGTGTGTGTGTGTGTGTGTGTGTGTGTGTGTGCTCGTCCACATAGAATGCCGTCACTGCCACCACGTTCTGTATACAGTATGCAGCATGAAGCATAATATATACACTATCTCTAACTCTCACAAACTGCATACATAGCCAAGGCATACAGTACACCTTCATTAGCTATGTACTCTTACTGTATGTATACAGTATAATAGGTAATCTAGCATATGCTGTTCTTTTTACCTTTGCTGCGGCCAGAAAATGCTTACAGGCTTTCTGTGCCTGTGCAAGGCAACAAAGCTGTCCAAAAACAGGTTGTAAGTAATGCCAATCAACCAAAGCCTATACCCTATACCACCAGGCATCATACTGTACTTATAAAAAAGTAATAGGCCGAGGCTAGTCTGTGATGCACTGTTGCCTACAGTTCATAATGAATGGATTCTCCTTCATGTAAACCAGGCTGGTCAGTCAAGCAAAACAACGATTTCTAAGCGATTTTATGACTATGAAAAAGTTGCATAGGGTCTCTTTAATACATTAATACACTCATCTTAATATTCAAATATGATGGCAGTCTGACAGTGGACCATAAGAACTGGTCTGATCTTGCCATCTGGACTTGTGTGCATGTGCTAACTATTCTTGATCTTAGGCCCAGGAGGCGCCTTATCAATCACTACAGCTTCTTCCCTGGGTCATTCAGGCCTATACTGTGGGGCCAGTAATCAGTGTGAGTGAACTTGTGTAATCTGTCACACCCAAAGTGAAAAAGCAGACCAGGGAGAAAAACAAGAGGGAAGAACAGGGAGACAAAGTCCACCGGCGACATGTTGTTACTTAACCAGCCAATCACACTATACTACTACTACTCCGGCTCCATTTTGGGACATTTTTGAAAAACAACTAATGTTTTCATGGGACTGAACTTGTGTTTCAGAAGTGGAGTTAGAGAGAGCTTTGTAAACATAGCAGCAGAATTAAATCTTGATAAAGTATTTTGTTACAGTATGTGCATCCTGCATAGCCAGTGCATTTTTCACATTTGATGTAGGAAATAAAATCAGCTCACTCATCAACAAAGCCAAAGTGCTACAAAGTAGCGTGGTAAAAATGAAGTAGTAAAAGTTAGCAAGCCCACAGTACGGTATTGTACAAAGCTTTATTCATGACACCAGAGGCAGGTTACAAACACACAAGCATCCTAGGCGAGCATTAGAGCAACAAGTCTGTAGTAAACAAGGTCTTACCATTATTTATCGGACTAAAACAGGTATTCTTGATGGACTACATGAAATGAGACAGCTGTCATGATGAGAGATACGCCGTTATTACGTCCAACTAAAAGGGAGGTTGACTTCAGAGGACAGAAAAAAACAAAATAACTGAGATCATCCTTTTAATGTCTACCTTTCTGTGGTGTAGCCTGTTGAACAGCTGCCCCAGTAGTCCTTAAACAGATACAATGATGCCTAATTACTAGAAATCTTCCCACAGTAGCAGCTACTGTCAGGGTACATGAATTACAGTAAAACCCATCCAACTACAAATCCCATCTACATTTCAGATTTGGAGTTTTGAGGCGAGACACGGCGGAAACATCTTTTTTGTGAATATAGCCACATCAGACATGGGTACATCAAAAAGACGAGTCGTGCCCATATTCAGAAAGGAAACATGACTCGTCTTTTTGATGTGCCCATATTCAGAAAGGAAACATCAAAAAGACAAGTCATGTTTCCTTCCTGAATATGGGCACATCAAAGAGACGAGTCATGTTTCCTTCCTGAATATGGGCACATCAAAGAGACGAGTCATGTTTCCTTTCTGAATATGGGCACCAAAAAGACGAGTCATGTTTCCTTTCTGAATATGGCCACATCAAAGAGACGAGTCATGTTTCCTTTCTGAATATGGGCACATCAAAAAGACGAGTCATGCTTCCTTTCTGAATATGGGCACATCAGACATGGGCAGATCAGAAAGTGCACACAACTCTTTGCTGGCCTGCATCAGGTGTGACCCCTCAGGTGTGTTGGGAAACTGCCACTCCGAGCACTATGAGCACACTCTGGCACTTTGCAACTGGTCAAATGTGTGTGTGCTGATGGAACTCTGGTTTTGTTAACTCAGAGCGTCACACTCTCAGTGTTCAGAGGGCACACTGGGGCCTCCATCTCAAGCCAGAGTGTGACGTCAGCCTGAAAACAGTAGCACACACATTGTGTTGACATAAGACAGATTCAGGATTTGTTTACAAGTTATAGGCCTTGAGGCTGTAGTGTGCCAGTCTACGCTGCATGAATGATCATGGAGCTGAAAAGCAGGTGGAAGCTGTAGAATTGTTACGATGAGATAAAAAGCCCAGTTTATAAACTACTCTCATGTAATGTGTGTGCGTGCGTGCGTGCGTGCGTGCGTGCATGTGTGTGTGTGTGTGTGTGTGTGAGTGTACGTGTGTGTGTGTGTGTGTGTGTGTACGTGTGTGTGTGTGTGTGTGTGTGTGCGTGTGCGTGTGCGTGTGTGTGTGTGTGTACGTGTGTGTGTGTGTGTGTGTGTGTGTGTGTGTGTGTGTGTATGTGTGTGTGTGATCAGCTTCTTCCTATAGGGGGCATCCTAGAGTGCCTGTGTACAACTGAGCCTGTTGATACATTGATATATGCAGTGCAGCATAACACAAGAGCTTCTTCCTATAGGTGGCACTGTGGTGCAACAGGCTACAGCCCTCATACCACATACGGGTCCGCTCATATCCCGATCCCTCCCCATCTCTCTCTCCCACTTGCTTCCTGTCTACGTCTTCACTATATGATATCCTGTCATAATAAAGGCAAAAAGGCCAAAAGATATACTTACAAAACAAGAGCTTCTCTGAGGAGGGCACCCTAGAGTGCCTGTGTACAGCTGAGGCGTTGGTGGCACATTTCATAAACTGTGGCACAATAATGACAATGTTGACTTGGACATTGTGGACCATGCCGTCTCTCTTTCCCCTCCCCATCACTGGGATGTGGCCCACTAAACCACTCAGGATGCGTTCTTAGTTGCCCAGCCAATTAAATAATAAGTTATTTTAAAAATGTGAAACATGTTCCTTAGTGTCAGGCAGCTATATAGACCATCATAGTAGGAAGCCACAGACACATTCTGTGCTTTATTTTGGTTTATCACCACAGTAAATTTACTTTTTCAGGAAACAAATGGGGTCTCGTAGGCCTATGCTCCAAAATACATTACAAAAAAATGCCTTTAGATAATTAACCGCCGTGAACAGCTATGGTAAACCACTGCATCACCTCCAGAATGTGTTGTTAACCTGTAAATAATTTTGTAGTCTGCATTCCGATGAGGTCTGTGGAGAAGCCTCCATTATGCATATCAGTCCCGTGGGGAATAGCTCCACCTAGTGGTGACAAAATAGCAGGTGTGCGAGAGAGGAAATTTAGAATCGAAAGTAAAAAGAACAGAGCGACCGACCAGATAACGGAAGGAAGACGACGGGGGAGCAATACCCTGCTCAACAAGTAAAGCTTTTAATATAACCGAGGTTATGCAAATAGTCATGATCAGTATGTGAAGTTAGGCAGGCTGTTAACGAACCTAAAACATGTAGGCTAACACATTCTCTTCATATGGGGACGTGGGTGTCTTTGTTGATATTTCCAATGGCGCAAAACGAGGTGAACTTAAGGTGGGTGTTGAGCTTCTTTTATAGATAAATCATCAGCAGTGTTGCACGAAGCGAAGGCGTGTTAAAGTTAGGCTAGGCTACATTTGATAAATGAGCTGGGACTGAACATTTACAACTTTTGTGTTTTATGACCATGGCGTCCAGGTGCGCGTTCCACAGTAGCCTGTTTGCGTATGAAGAAACTATTTAGCGTAAGCTACAGGTGCACATGCCTAGCCTCCATTTTAGGCTGAATAGGCTCACAGGTCCATTGGACAGAAGCTTTATGTAAGATGATGGAAAACTACTGCCCTGTTTTTTTTTTTTTACATTTGGTGGGAATATGGGCCTCAAATGATGCACGAACACATCAAATGTATTGTGTACATCAAATGTATAATGCAGATAAGAGGTTTTTTTTCTTTTTTCGCTAGCGTCAGCGCTCTCCAATGTATTAGTTAGTAGCCTACTTTATTAATAATCGAAACGACCCATTATCTTGTTTTGTTGTGTATGTGCATGTTTGATGAAATTAAGTTAGCTTTATTGTCATTGTGCTGAGACAACAGAGAACAACTAAAAGCAGCATCTAACCTGAAGTGAAATAAACGCACGTGGGCCTAAAGTGCAGAGTTCATTTGAAGGAATGATGTAGGTAGTGCAGTGTGATCTGATCATAGACCTAAAAGCAATCTAGATCTGATAGTGCAGCATTTACAGTATAGACAAATGCATACAGCTAAGTAGCCTATGTCTAAGTGCAGTAATGATATGCGTGTATATTAACAGCAGCATTATAAGAGCAGTATAATATGCGATATGACCTCAGATATGTGCAGCTGACTGTGTAGTCTACAGTAAGGATTAGCAGTGTTAACAGTAGTGTTATAAGAGCAGTATAAATATGGCTATATGTGCGATATGACCACAGATACACTTGACTATGGAGTATAGTCTACAGTAAGGATTAGCAGTGTTAACAGTAGTGTTATAAGAGCAGTATAAATATGGCTATATGTGCGATATGACCACAGATACACTTGACTATGGAGTGTAGTCTACAGTAAGGATTAGCAGTGTTAACAGTAGTGTTATAAGAGCAGTATAAATATGGCTATATGTGCGATATGACCACAGATACACTTGACTATGGAGTATAGTCTACAGTAAGGATTAGCAGTGTTAACAGTAGTGTTATCAGAGCAGTATAGATATGGCTATATGTGCGATATGACCACAGATACACTTGACTATGGAGTATAGTCTACAGTAAGGATTAGCAGTGTTAACAGTAGTGTTATCAGAGCAGTATAGATATGGCTATATGTGCGATATGACCACAGATACGCTTGACTATGGAGTATAGTCTACAGTAAGGATTAGCAGTGTAGGCCTATAGTGTTATCAGAGCAGTATAAATATGTGTGATATGACTATAGTTATGTTATGTACAGTTGACTATGGAGTATAGTCTACAGTAAGGATTAGCAGTGTATAGTGTTATCAGAGCAGTATAGATATGGCTATATGTGCGATATGACCACAGATACACTTGACTATGGAGTAGGCCTATAGTCTGCAGTAAGGATTAGCAGTGTTAACAGTAGTGTTATCAGAGCAGTAGCCTATGGGTATGTGCAGTGTATATGTACAGTTGATGATGGAGTATAGGCTACTTAAAACACGATTTAAATGTGTATGTGCAGTATAACCACAGATATGTACAGTTGATGATGGAGTATAGGCTAGACGATTTAATTGTTGTTGGTGTAAATTGTTTCCATAACATATGAAATGATCATACACATCAAATATGGTGCTGTTCAGAACATCTCAGTCAAAGACAGGTTGTGACTGTGGTGTTGTGCATCATATCGTTACCATATCGGAGTTACACATTTTAACCTGAGAATATCTCCTAATCTTGCAGGAATATTTTAAAATGAAATATGCTCAATCAAGTGTCCAACCAAGATGCTTGCTTTTGGAGAATTATTTCCATATTGGGCTTAATGCCACTGAGGGAGGGGGAAAATACTGCTTTTCATGGTTACTGAGTTACAGAAAAACATGTTTTAAAAGCTTCCTGAGCACAAAATCCTAATGCCTGACACTCCAGTTGTCACAATCTTCAAAAAGCTGTAACTGTTGATATAGGGCACATAGAAACAAAGCTTTTGTAAACTTTAACGGATTGGTTATCGTACCAGATGTGTTTTGTAAACTTTGACGGATTGGTACACGTACCAGATGTATTTGGTAAACTTTAACGGATTGATACTTGTACCAGATGTGTTTGGTAAACTTTAACGGATTGGTTATCGTATCAGATGTGTTTTGTAAACTTTAACGGATTGATACTCGTACCAGATGTGTTTGGTAAACTTTAACGGATCGGTACTTATACCAGATGTATTTTGTAAACTTTAATGGATTGGTTATCGTATCAGATGTGTTTTGTAAACTTTGACGGATTGGTACTTATAACAGATGTGTTTGGTAGAGATACAGTTTTATTCTTTACCCATACCCAGCTTCATTACTAAATGGTTGGAGCAAATATTTGGCAGGACTACTTTCTGATCCCGGGATGTCCACCTCACCTCTGCAGTAGTATTGCTACACTCTGCACTGGCTGTTGGTCATCTAGTCCTTATCATTGTCCAGTTTAGTATGTAGACCAGGGGTACTCAATTAGAAACTCAAAAGGTCCACTCACCAAATTTGTGATATGTAAGGGTCCGGAACAGTGTATTTCCAAAATTTGAAAAAGAAGTAGGCTAAATTAAAAGGCAGTAAATAAAAGGTTTATGCATAATTCTGCTCGACGTGAACATGCTTTGTTTCATTATGACGTTTCAAGTTTCCACTTTTGATAAGATTAAGTGCAACTGTCTCATTACCTCCGTCAATTAAGGAGGTTATGTTTTCATCGGGGTTTTGTCTGTCTGTCTGTTTGTTTGTTAGCAAGAGAACTTGTTTCTTAACTGGGAAGAAACAATTACATTTTGAGAGTGATCAGGATCACCATTTGGAATCCAGGAGGCGCTTGGTGAAGGTCTGCGCTCTTGGAGTGCTAGTTAGAGATTAAACACATTGGTTTCGTTCGTGATCCCCGCAGGCACCAATGCATATTTGCCAGCCCTGACGTACTGTCTGAACTCACGATTTTCGGAATCCAACTTTCACTTTTTGTCAATTTTGGAGCACGTAGCCTACACCATGATACTTGCTTGGCTTGCTAAAGATACAAATACCGCTCGTAAATCGTTGTTGTAGGCTTACGCTAGCTTTCTGATGTCCTGTGGGTGAGCCCAATGGAACGGACTGGTAGGCCACTCGCAGACCAGGCGCTCGCAATGAGTTGCCACAGTGATGTTGGCTATTCAACCACTAGGATTGGGCGCGAGCTACAGATGAGTGATCGGAAACACAGGTAGAAATCTCAACCCAATGAAATCTCGCTTGGATCACTATGAAAAAATAAATAAATGAATAAAATCTTGTTTTTGCTCGGTCCGGATGTCACTACGTTTGGGTCCGGATCCGGACCGGAGTCCGCCTATTGAGTACCCCTGATGTAGACCATCAGACTGTAGGCCTGTCATTTTGGTTTCATAGTAGAATATGCAATATTATGTTTGTGTACAACTTATTTTGCATCAACAAACAGCAACATTATTTAGCAAAATAGAAATGATCAAAATGTACTTTGTAAAGCCATGTAATGTCATCACAACAATGCATTTGAAGTGGGATATAAGATATGCTCATTGCTCACAAAAAAACATATATCTCTACACTCTAAAGCGTTCAAGGAGTTGTATGTGAGAAAGATAATGTGAGCCGCAGCATTGTGGCAAATGTTAGCACAGCATTCTGATTCTTTGTTTTTAATGTAGCTTGTCATGATGAGATTCATTTGAATGGTATGAGGAGTGGCTGAAACATGGAACAAGTCAACACAACACAGGACGGCAGTCTAAAGGGGCAAAGGTAGGCTACTTAGCATATGATATAAATTATGTTTCTTGAAGAATTTGCATTTCTTGTTCTTTGCTAAACATCTTTCTTATAGTTTAAAGGTGTTAAAGCCACTTTAAGAGAGAAAAAGTAGAGACTTCTAACTGCCATTTTGTGGTTCTTTCATGGGAGCTGTGCATAGTTCAAGCACTTGGAAATGATAGCTTCTGTTTTTGTCCAACAGATATATCAGCCATCAGCATGATCACATTGCACATTTGTGTGATCAATCAGTTTAGAGGATAAAAGAAAAAGTATGGCAAAATATTAAGGATATCTCTACAACATGTCTATAGAAAATAATTATTGTTTTTTTACACCACAGCTCATTCCATCATGAGAGGCCTCCATCACCTGTGCCCACTTGTGTGTCCATGAAGAGTGACAAGTCAATGGAGTTCCCCATGAACTTCAAAGATGGTGATGTCATGGATGGATCAAGGCAAGGCCATACAACATGAACAGACTCCTATAATGAGCAGCTTTTGATGTGTTTACTAGGCCAAAAAACTAAGGATAGGGAGAGATTTGGGCAGGTCGTCCTATCCAATGACAGTCACAGACTGCGTTATCTGCTTTGACTGTGAGGCGCTGTAGAAATATGATACACAAAAGATAAGTACATTACAGGTACTGTAAACCTGATACGGCATTCTTGTTGTGGGTCGGTTCCACCGCTTAACAAGCCTGTCACATAAACGCCCTCAAATCAGCCCTTAGTATCAGCATTTCTGAAATATAGGGTGCTACTGACAACAGAATCTAAAGTAGTGGACTTCTGGTACTCTCTATGGTGGATTCCATTATCTGTTGACATAGTACAGCCAAACGGATAAATTAACTCAAACAGGATAGTCTTCAATATGTAAGATGCAGATGTTATGCGTCTTATAATGCTAACTCCAACTTCCTTTCAGTAAACAGATTTCTGGTCCAGTTCATCAAAATCTTTAGTTTAGGCATTGGACAGATGTCAGTGTTTTAAACATGCTTGCATGCACAACTAATGGAAGTCTATTTGTGGTTTGTTTTGCCCTAAATACTCAGTGGTCAAATGGAAGAATGCAAATCAGATGGTTACAGTGACCAGATTACCCAGCGGGACCTCAAGCACATATTCCAGGTTGAGATGCAGCTATATCATGCAGCACTGATATACACGTTTTGGCATAATGACATTCACAAAGACATGTGACATTCACAATGCAGAACAATAGGACTTATTGAAAAGCTGGGTATTGTAGTGCAAACTATAACCAGATATTTATACACCAGGTGCTTGAGGAGAAGATCATCACCTTTGTGAAGAATGAGCTGAAGAGATTTGAAAAGATTCTGAGTCCAGATTACCAAGAACACTTTGAGGATAAAGAGCAGGATGAGAGTGATGCCAGAGAAGGGGCTCTCAAGATGGCACTGCACTTCCTGAGGAACATGAAGCAGAAACATATCGCTGACAAACTGCAAGAAAGTAAGAATTACCTAGTGTCTTGTATTACATTTATGAATGAATGAAACCTTTACTGCCCCAAGGGGAATTTGTCTTGCACTCAATGAAGCCACATTGAACATTTAAGCACAGACAACAATGGGGGCAACAACGGGGGCAACAACGGGGGCAGCCGTGGTGTACTGGGGGGCAGCCGTGGTGTACTGGTTAGCGCATCGGGCTTGTAACCGGAGGGTTGCTGGTTCAATCCCCGACCAGTCCACCACGGCTGAAGTGCCCTTGAGCAAGGCACCTAACCCCTCACTGCTCCCCGAGCGCCGCTGGTTGGGCAGGCAGCTCACTGCTCTGGGTTGTGTGACTCACCTCACTGTGTGTTCACTGTGTGCTGTGTGTTCACTAATTCGGTTAAATTGGGTTAAATGCAGAGAACTGAATTTCCCTCACGGGATCAAAAAAGTATATATTCTATTCTATTCTTTAACAATAAATAACAGTAAATAAATACTTAAAAAAGACACAACAAACATCTGGTAACAATGAGGACGTAGAGAATACAGAACATTAACATCAACAACAACACTATCAACACAGCAATGATAGTGATATGCAGTCCCATGCATCAGTACACTAGCTAAGATGCTTAAATACAATTAAATAAATAATAAATGGTGCACATTTAAAATGTCTATGTGCCTGAGTTTGATCTGTTCAGTAACTCCTCAACACAAATGATGTAATGGCACATATTATGGTGAAATAGATTAACAGTATGTTTCTGGTGTTGGTGGCTTGATGGACATGATTGTATTGTTTTATGTTTTATTTTCTTGTGAATTAGACGAATATGATGTGGTTTGTCAAACGGAGCTGAAGAGAAATCTCAAGAAAAAGTACCAGAGTGTGTTTGAAGGAATACTGAAGCAAGGGAGCTCTGCTCTGCTAGAAAAGATCTACACAGAGGTCTACATCACAGAGGGAGGAAGTGGGAAAGTAAATGAGGAGCATGAAGTCAGGCAGATTGAGTCCAAATCCAAGAGATCAGCTGAGCAGGAGACACCAATCAAATGCACAGACATCTTTAAGCCCTTACCTGGTCAAGACAAACCAATCAGAAGTGTCATCACAAAGGGCGTAGCTGGCATTGGCAAAACTGTCTCAGTTCAGAAGTACATCCTGGACTGGGCTGATGGGAAAGAAAACCAGGATATCCACTTCATATTTCCACTGCCTTTAAGGGAGCTCAACAGCATGAAACACAAACAGCTCTCTTTGATGGATCTTCTTCACCACTTTTTCTCAGAAATAAAGCAGCTAACTTTTCCCAGCCAGGGGAAGTACAACGTGTTGTTTATCTTTGACGGTCTGGATGAATGTCGACTCACGCTAGACTTTCAGAAAAATGAAATTTTGACTGAAGTGACAAAGGTCGCTTCATTGGATGTTCTGCTGACAAATCTCATCAAGGGTAATCTGCTTCGCTCTGCTCTCCTTTGGATCACCTCTCGACCAGCAGCAGCTAATCTAATTCCTCCTGAGTGTGTCGACCGGGTCACAGAAGTACAAGGGTTCAGCGACACTCAGAAGGAGGAGTACTTCAGGAAGAGGATCAGTGATCGGAATCTTGCCAAGAAAGTCATTTCTCACATTAAATCATCAAAAAGCCTCCACATTATGTGCCACATTCCAGTGTTTTGCTGGATTGCTGCTACTGTTATTGAATTTATTCTTAAGACTGAAGGAAATAAGCAAGTTCCAAAGACTTTGACAGAGATGTACACGTATTTCCTTATATTTCAAACCAAGCAGAGGAGTCTGAAATTTGAAGGAGTTTATGACACAGACCCACAGTGGAACCAGGCTAGTCTCCTTACTCTTGGAAAGTTGGCCTACGAGCAGCTGGAGAAGGGCAACCTGATCTTTTATGAGGACGACCTGAGAGAGAGTGGTATTGATGTCAGAGAGGCAGCAGTACACTGTGGCATCTGCACCCAGATCTTTCAAGAAGAGTCAGGCCTTCATCAGGAAAAGTTGTACTGCTTTGTGCATCTGAGCATCCAGGAGTACCTTGCCGCGCTTCACGTTCTTCTGATGTTAATTACAGAAGGGAAAGACCTAATGTCCTCACAGAAACCCTCCAGAGTAGCGAAAAAGAGAAGAGTGCATGCATCCATGAGCACCTTACTGAAGAGAGCTGTGGACAAGGCTTTGAAACATGAAGATGGCCGCTTTGATCTGTTCCTCCGTTTCCTTCTTGGCCTCTCTCTGGAATCCAACCAGAGACTCTTGAAAGGCCTGATAAAGGAAGTACAACATGAAAGCAAAGAGGAAATAGGCAGCTACATAAAGAGAAAGATCAGGGAGATGCCATCATCAGAAAGAGTTCTCAACCTCTTCCACTGTCTGAATGAAGTCAATGATCACTCCTTAGTGGAGGAGGTCCAGAGCTTCCTGAGTGCAGGGACACTTTCTGCAGCCAAACTCTCATCCACACAGTGGTCAGCTCTTGTGTTTGTGCTTCTGACGTCAGAAGAAAAGCTGGATGTGTTTGATTTGAAGAAGTACAGCAGGTCTGATGAATGTCTCCTAAGGCTGCAGCCAGTAGTGGAGGAATCCCAAAAGGCTCTGTAAGTAGGACATCAATAGCTATGGGCGGAAATGTGTGTGTGTGTAATTTAAGCTGCTGTTAAGTATGAATCAGAAGCACAAGAACACTAATGCACTTATGGTCTCTGTTATAATATCAAAGTCCTTTCTAGAGAGTCTGTTAACTGGTGGAATGTTTTCCCATTTCAGGCTCAACAGTTGTGGGCTCACTGAGAGGAGCTGTACAGGTCTGGCTTCTGTCCTCACTAAAGCATCTTCAAAACTGAAACATCTGGACCTCAATGACAACAGTATTGGAGATATTGGGGTCCAAGAACTGTGTAGTGGACTGGGTAACCCAAACTGTGCACTGGAGACACTAAGGTAAGACATTTCAGTATTCCATAATGATCAGATTTGTGGCTTCATTTATGCAGTGTAGGCTGACAAAGCACACACACACACACACACACACACACACACACACACACACACACACAGGCACACACACGCACACACACACTTTTATGCAGTATGGTGCATGTAGGGATGTAGCCTCAGTAGGCTGACAAAGCTGTCTCTCTACAGCCTGTCATACTGCAATATTGGAGAGGAAGGCTTCAGAGCTCTTGCATCAGCACTGAGATCAAACCCCTCACACATGAGAGAGCTGCAGCTGAGTGGGAATAAAGCAGGAGACTCAGGAGTGAAGCATCTTTCTTCTCTTCTGGAGGATCCCAACTGTAAACTGGAGAAACTACAGTGAGTATCACAAGACCAAATATTGAATTTGACAGTGACAGCTGCACCACTGAGTCAGTCAATCACTCTCTCACTCATTTACGCAACAATCAAACTATAACATTATAACACAAAACACACACACACGGGCACGCGCACACACACACACACACACACACACAATAACATTATAACACAAAACACACACACACACACAGTTATGTGGCTTTATTTAAATGGTCATGTATTTGTTTGTGTGTGTGTGTGTGTGTGTGTGGGGGGGGGTTATCATCATATAACAGTAATGTTGCAGATGGCACATTATATGTTCACACAGCATTGTCAGGTTGATGTAAATTCTCAAAGTCTATTGTTAACAACACTGGCACATTTACAGTTTTTTCTGAATGCTAAAGCACTAATCGTGATCCTTGTAGCACAATTTCTAAAACTATTAACACATATAGCAAAACCACTCACTGAGTTTGCAAAACTAAAAGCACAAACACTGCTTTGAACTCAGTTTGCAATTTTGTAACACACACTTTGCAAAACTGTAGGCACAATTCACTGCACAACTCTCTTTTTGCGGAACTTTAAACACAACTCACTGCTTACACTCAATTGCCAAATTTCCAACACACTCCTAGCAAAATCATACACATGTATGGCTATCATTAACACTATTTTGCCAACTGTCTGGCACATTTTCACATGTGAAAACTGTTTTAGATCATTAGTTCAATCAGCCTAAGCAGTGTAAATAAGGCACATATAAGATATCCGTGTGGAGTACAATGGAAGGAGCAGGAAGAGTGAGAATTAGAGGAGGCCTAGGAAGAGTATGTGGAGGTGAAGGAGCGAGAGGGAGAGGACGACAAGGACAAGGAGCCCGGTGCCTTGGACAGGAGGACATTGCATGCAATGTACTGTAGATGAAATTTTGTGGCCGTACCCAGAGAGATGTCATGATGTAGACAGATTTTTTTTTTGTCTCAGTGAAATTACTATTTTGTGTTTTGACTTTGTATTTGTTTTGATGAGTGTGAACACCAATACTTGAAGTTTGGATTCCTATATGTTTACAGAACTATGACAAAAGTATGACCTCAAACTGACATACTGTAGCCTACCTTGTGCACAGAGAAAGCAAAAGCCAGATGTGTCTTGTATTCATACCATCAGTGTGTAGTTGACACAATGTGTGCTTAGTAGATGATGGCTTGTGTTTACTGATTGATACAGAAACACAATTTTTACAAAGGTGTGAAGAGTTAATCAAGCTGCGTTCGCTTTTGCAAGAGAACTACAATGTTTTGATAATTTGGTGAAAGGTTTTGCTATTTGTGTGTAGAGTTTTGCAAAAATAGCCAATAGTTACAAAAAAAGTGTTTAACCAATCAGAAAAAACTGTAAGTGTTGTACTTGGAAAACTATATATTATTTTCTGGTGCATTGACTAAATTCTTTCCTTCTAGACTCTTTGACTGCAGTATCACAGAGAAGGGCTATGCTAGTCTGGCTTCAGCCCTGAGGTTAAATCCCAAACACCTCAGAGAGCTTGATCTCAGAGGAAATGATCCAGGGAAATCTGGAGTCAAACTTCTCTTGGACCTGAAAGAGGATCCACAGTGTACATTGAGCAATGTCCAGTAAGTATATTTCTGGAAGAACAGTGGACAGTCCAGTTGTGTGTCAATGATTATCAAAAGCTTCGCATGGAGATATGTTATTAAGATTGTGAAACTTCAGACTGTGTGCCATTGACCGTCTTGTGGTGGAACACCTTGTGTAGAGATTCAGTCTCTACTATCCAGACATGAACATGGTATTTGAAGAGACCAGATAAGATAAGGTGCTGCAGAGAAAACTGAACCTGTGAGATTTAAAGCTGCAGCACCAGGCCAAGCAGATAAATTAGTTACACACACACACACACACACACGCGCACACGCACACGCACACGCACACACACACACACAAAAAAGAGTAGCATACATAATGCACTCTTTCTGACAACAGCATATGTAGCAGTCGTCATTTCATTATTACTCGATTGTCTGACTTGCCAAAAGTCTTTGTTTCTTTCTATGCCCACATCAGTGATGTTTATGTCAGCTGAGATAAAAGGTGTGTTGTCCTCCTTATTTGTCCAGGTTCCTGAAGAGTTGTGCTGCTGAGGAAGCCTGTGCTGCTGTGGCTTCAGCTGTGGGTTCAAACCCCTTACTCATGACTGAGCTGGATCTGAGTAGACTCATACCAGGAGCCTTGGGAGTGACTCAGCTGTGTGCTTTACTGCAGGATCCACACTGCACACTGCAGACATTACGGTTAGTGGTTGTTGTTGCATTCACTTCACATAAAACAGCTGGGGTTAAAGGTGGTGTTGCTGATGTTGATACAAAATCAATCATCATTGTTTTCTTAATCACATCAACATAAATAGACTATTCCATGTCCTTTCTTTTGCCATATAGAAGTGCAGTTTTGTGAAATGTACACAGTGTAGTGTGTTCACTACAGTGAGGCTGTTTCATTGTAAGATGCTCTGATGTGTATCAGTGATGATAATGCAGCTGTAGCAGCAGCTGTAAAGGGGGGTGAGTGATGAATCTGATGTGTATCAGTGATGATAATGCAGCTGTAGCAGCAGCTGTAAAGGGGGGTGAGTGATGAATCTGATGTGTATCAGTGATGATAATGCAGCTGTAGCAGCAGCTGTAAAGGGGGGTGAGTGATGAATCTGATGTGTATCAGTGATGATAATGCAGCTGTAGCAGCAGCTGTAAAGGGGGGTGAGTGATGAATCTGATGTGTATCAGTGATGATAATGCAGCTGTAGCAGCAGCTGTAAAGGGGGGTGAGTGATGAATCTGATGTGTATCAGTGATGATAATGCAGCTGTAGCAGCAGCTGTAAAGGGGGGTGAGTGATGAATCTGATGTGTATCAGTGATGATAATGCAGCTGTAGCAGCAGCTGTAAAGGGGGGTGAGTGATGAATCTGATGTGTATCAGTGATGATAATGCAGCTGTAGCAGCAGCTGTAAAGGAGGGTGAGTGATGAATCTGATGTGTATCAGTGATGATAATGCAGCTGTAGCAGCAGCTGTAAAGGGGGGTGAGTGATGAATCTGATGTGTATCAGTGATGATAATGCAGCTGTAGCAGCAGCTCCTGGCACCGCCCATGAAAACACACACACACACACACACACACACACACACATACACACACACGACGCACACACACACACACACACACACACACACACCCAAACAGTGTTGTGAATGTGACAGTAATGTTGATTGTCCTAAAGGAAATGAAGATGAAGTATTTCTCCTACTTCTCTCTACAGCCTGGATAACTGCAGTATTGGAGAGGAAGGCTTCAGAGCTCTTGCATCAGCACTGAGATCAAACCCCTCACACATGAGAGAGCTGCAGCTGAGTAGGAATGAAGCAGGAGACTCAGGAGTGAAGCATCTTTCTTCTCTTCTGGAGGATCCCAACTGTAAACTGGAGACACTAGAGTGAGTATCACAAGACCAAATACTGAGTTGCTATCAGTGCATTTGACGTTGTGTTTTATCTCTTTTTCTCACACGAACACACACACACACACACACACACACACACACACACACACACACACCACTGAGTCAGTCAGTTACTGTCTCTCTCACTCAATTATGTGATCTCTCACATTGTAACATTACGACACCATAGCACTATAGCACACACACACACACACACACACACAAAACAAACACACACGCACACAGGTAATAACTGCTGCCCTCTTTGTTTAGACGACACAATCACAACACACACACACACACACACACACACACACACACACACACACACACACACACACACACACACACACACACACACACTCAAACAGTGTTGTAAATGTGTCAGTAATGTTGATTGTCCAAAAGGAAATGAAGATGACGTATTTCTCCTACTTCTCTCTACAGCCTGAATAACTGCAGTATTGGAGAGGAAGGCTTCAGAGCTCTTGCATCAGCACTGAGATCAAACCCCTCACACATGAGAGAGCTGCTGCTGAGTGGGAATATAGAAGCAGGAGACTCAGGAGTGAAGCATCTTTCTTCTCTTCTGGAGGATCCCAACTGTAAACTGGAGACACTAGAGTGAGTATCACAAGACCAAATAGCACACACACACACACACACACACACACACACACACACACACTGACACACACACACTGACAAAGTGTATTGTAAATGTGTCAGTAATGTTGATTGTCCTAAAGGAAATGAAGATGAAGTAATTCTCCTACTTCTCTCTACAGCCTGAAAGATTGCAGTATTGGAGAGGAAGGCTTCAGAGCTCTTGCATCAGCACTGAGATCAAACCCCTCACACATGAGAGAGCTGCTGCTGAGTGGGAATATAGAAGCAGGAGACTCAGGAGTGAAGCATCTTTCTTCTCTTCTGGAGGATCCCAACTGTAAACTGGAGACACTATAGTGAGTATCACAAGACCAAATAACACACACGCACACACACACACACACACACACACACACACACACACACACCACTGACTCATTTCACTCATTACACCATGTCATTTCATGTAATTTATTTAGTTTAATGTTATACACACTTCACACACACTCTATACACACACTCCACACACACTCCATTACACACTCATCACACACTCCACACACACTCCATTGCACACTCCATACACACTCCACACACACTCCACACACACTCCATACACACTCCATACACACTCCACACACACTCCATACACACTCAATACATACACACTCCACACACACTCCATACCCACTCCATACACACTCCATACACACTCCATACACACTCAATACATACACACTCCATACACACTCCATACACACTCCATACACACTGCATAACACAATCTATATACACATTTTAATGTTGTCCCAGGTAACAACTGCTGCCCTCTTTGTTTAGACGACACAATCACAACACACACACACACACACACACACACACACACACACACACAAAGTGTATTGTAAATGTGTCAGTAATGTTGATTGTCCAAAAGGAAATGAAGATAAAGTATTTCTCCTACTTCTCTCTACAGCCTGAGGTACTGCAGTATTGAAGAGGAAGGCTTCAGAGCTCTTGCATCAGCACTGAGATCAAACCCCTCACACATGAGAGAGCTGGAGCTGAGTGGGAATATAGAAGCAGGAGACTCAGGAGTGAAGCATCTTTCTTCTCTTCTGGAGGATCCCAACTGTAAACTGGAGAAACTAGAGTGAGTATCACGAGACCAAATAACACACACACACACACACACACACACACACACACACACACACCACTGACTCATTTCACTCATTACACCATGTCATTTCATGTAATTTATTTAGTTTAATGTTATACACACTTCACACACACTCTATACACACACTCCACACACACTCCATTACACACTCATCACACACTCCACACACACTCCACACACACTCCATTACACACTCCATACACACTCCACACACACTCCATACACACTCCATACACACACACTCCATTGCACACACCATACACACTGCATAACACAATCTATATACACATTTTAATGTTGTCCCAGGTAACAACTGCTGCCCTCTTTGTTTAGACGACACAATCACAACACACACACACACACACACACACACACACACACACACACACACACACACACACACACACACAAAGTGTATTGTAAATGTGTCAGGAATGTTGATTGTCCTAAAGGAAATGAAGATGAAGTATTTCTCCTACTTCTCTCTACAGCCTGTATAACTGCAGTATTGGAGAGGAAGGCTTCAGAGCTCTTGCATCAGCACTGAGATCAAACCCCTCACACATGAGAGAGCTGCAGCTGTGGGGGAATAAAGCAGGAGACTCAGGAGTGAATTATCTTTCTTCTCTTCTGGAGGATCCCAACTGTACACTGGAGAAACTACAGTGAGTATCACAAGACCAAATAACACACACACACACACACACACACACACACACACACACACCACAATTTATTTAGTTTAATGTTATACACACTCCATTACACTCCAAACACACTCCACACACACTCCATACACACTCCATACACACTCTATACACACACACCATACACACTCCACAAACACTCCACACACACTCCACACACACTCCATACACACTCTACACACACTCCACACACACTCCACACACACTCTATACACACTCCACACACACTCCACACACACACTCCATACACACTCCATACACACTCAATACATACACACTCAATACAGTACACACTCCATACACACTCCATTACACACTACATACACACTCCATACACACTCCATACACACTCCACACACACTCCATACACACTCCATTACACACTACATACACACTGCATAACACAATCTATATACACTTTTTAATGTTGTCCCAGGTAATAACTGCTGCCCTCTTTGTTTAGACGACACAATCACAACACACACACACACACACACACACACACACACACACACACACACACACACACACACACACACACACACACACACACACCACAATTTATTTAGTTTAATGTTATACACACTCCATTACACTCCAAACACACTCCACACACACTCCATACACACTCTATACACACACACCATACACACTCCACAAACACTCCACACACACTCCACACACACTCCATACACACTCTACACACACTCCACACACACTCCACACACACTCTATACACACTCCACACACACTCCACACACACACTCCATACACACTCCATACACACTCAATACATACACACTCAATACAGTACACACTCCATACACACTCCATTACACACTACATACACACTCCATACACACTCCATACACACTCCACACACACTCCATACACACTCCATTACACACTACATACACACTGCATAACACAATCTATATACACTTTTTAATGTTGTCCCAGGTAATAACTGCTGCCCTCTTTGTTTAGACGACACAATCACAACACACACACACACACACACACACACACACACACACACACACACACACACACACACACACACACACACACACACACACACACACACATACACACACACACATACAGGTAATAACTGCTTCCCCCTTTGGTCTGTGTGTGTGCTTCAGCTGATCTGATGAAGTGTTTCCTTCTTTCTCCTACAGCCTGTCATACTGCAGTATAACAGATGAAGGTTTCAGAGCTTTAGCATCAGCACTGAGATCAAACCCATCAGCCCTCAGAGAGCTCCATCTGCAGTATAATCATCCTGGACCCTCAGCACAGCAGCTGTTCTCTGAACTGAAGAAACATCCAAACTGTAAACATCTACAAATAACTGGACTCTAATGAATCCATCCTGTTGTGTTCCACCTGAATCATGTTTTTACACTGTGCATAAAGAAGTGTTGCAGCACTTTCATATGTGAAGTTATATGTTTTAAAGTGACTTATGTAGATATGAAAATTGTGAGTAATATTGTATAAAGAATGTTTTCAATAAAAACACGTGGTGACATGTTAAGTTAATTGGTAAGCATTGTTAATCATTTATCAGGCTGTGTGTGGGGTTGCCCACGGTGATCTGGGTGCTGTGGGCACAGGTGATGCCCTCCATCCTGGACCTGCTGCACACACACACACACACACACACACACACACACACACACACACACACACACACACTCACACACACACACACACACACACACACACAGGGTGCCCACCAATGGGACCAGAGCTAGGTGATGCCCTCCATCCTGGACCTGCTGCACACACACACACTCACACACACACACACACACACACACACACACACACACACACACACACACACACACACACACACAGGGTGCCCACCAATGGGACCAGAGCTGGGTGATACCCTCCATCCTGGACCCACTGCACACACACACACACACACACACTGTGCACACACACACACACACACACACACACACACACACACACACACTGTACACACACACACACACACACACACACACACACACACACACACGGTGCCCACCAATGGGACCAGAGCTGGGTGATGCCCTCCATCCTGGACCCACTGCACACACACACACACACACACACACACACACACACACACACACACACACACACACACACACACACACACACACACACACACGGTGCCCACCAATGGGACCAGAGCTGGGTGATGCCCTCCATCCTGATCCCACTGCACACACACACACACACACACACACACACACACACAGGGTGCCCACCAATGGGACCAGAGCTGGGTGATGCCCTCCATCCTGGACCCACTGCGCACACCCACACACACACACACACACACACACACACACACACACACACACCACTGACTCATTTCACTCATTACACCATGTCATTTCATGTAATTTATTTAGTTTAATGTTATACACACTCCATTACACACTCCATACACACTCTATACACACTCCATTACACACTCCATACACACTCCATACACACTCCATACACACTCCACACACACTCCATTACACACTCCATTACACACTCCATACACACTCCATACACACTCCACACACTCTATACACACACTCCACACACACTCCATACACACTCAATACATACACACTCCATTACACACTCCATACACACTGCATAACACAATCTATATACACATTTTAATAACTGGTCATTGGTAAACTGGTAACAGGTAATAACTGCTGCCCTCTTTGTTTAGACGACACAATCACAACACACACACACACACACACACACAGGTAAAAACTGCTTCCCTCTTTGGTCTGTGTGTGTCCTTCAGCTGATCTGTTTCCTTCTTTCTCCTACAGCCTGCAGCACTGCAGTATAGGAGATGAAGGTTTCAGAGCTTTAGCATCAGCACTGAGATCAAACCCATCAGCCCTCAGAGAGCTCCATCTGAGAGGGAATCATCCTGGACCCTCAACACGGCAGCTGTTCTCTGAACTGAAGAAACATCCAAACTGTAAACATCTAAAAATATATGGACCCTAATGAGTCCATCCTGTTGTGTTCCACCTGAATCATGTTTTTACACTGGGCATAAAGAAGTGTTGCAGCACATTCATATGTGAAGTTATATGTTTTAAAGTGACTTATGTAAATGTGAAAATTGTGAGTAATATTGTATAAAGAATGTTTTCAATAAAAACACGTGGTAACATGTTAGGTTAATTGGTAAGCATTGTTAGATAGATAGATAGATAGATAGATAGATACTTTATTGATCCCCAAGGGGAAATTCAAGGTCCCAGCAGCTTAAGACACCACACACAACATACAGTACAATGTAAACAATGTAAACAGGAAAAATAAAAAGCAAATCAACAAATCCACATGACTAAAGGAGCAGTAAAATACTAGATAAGGTATGCATGAATGTACTGTGGATTGGTACTGTGATACTGTAATACTGTGATCCAGTCTGAGGTGTGTGTCAAGTTGGTAGTGCAAGTACAGTAAGTCCAACAGTGCAACAGTGCAAGATTAAATTCTAGTGACCAGCAATAAATATGTACAGTACAAAATGTAAGCATAGTAATAATAATGACAGTACTAGTATAAATATATGGACAATTAAAATAAACATAACATAGTAATAATATAAGAGTTAGACATGAGGGTAGACAAAGCCATGCCATGTAAGTGTATAAGAGGGTGGATGTGCAGATATACTATGCATAGAAGTCCAACTCTCCTTTTCCCTTCAGTGAAGCATTGTACAGTTGTATGGCCCTGGGTACAAATGACTTCCTCAGTCTGTCTGTTGTGCATGTCATGGAGCGTAGTCTCCAGCTGATCAAGCTCTTCTGCTGTATGATAGTGCTGTAGAGTGGATGACAGTCATTGTCCAGGATGCTGTGTAGCTTGTTCAGGGTCCTTTTGTCTGATACTGAGGTGATGCACTCCAGATCAGCTCCCACAACAGAGCCAGCCTTCCTTACCAGCCTGTCTAGTCGCCCAGCATCCCTCTTCCTAGTGCTGTTAATCATTTATTAGGCTGTGTGTGGGGTTGCCCACGGTGATCTGGGTGCTGTGTGTGGGGTTGCCCACGGTGATCTGGGTGCTGTGGGCGCAGGGTGCCCACCAATGGGACCAGAGCTGGGTGATGCCCTCCATCCTGGACCCGCTGCACACACACACACTCACACGCACGCGCACACACACACACACACACACACACACACATACACACACACACACACACACACACACACTCACACTCACACTCACACTCACACTCACACACACACACACACACACACACACAAATCGTGTTGGAGCTGCCTACACTGTATTCCCCAACAGTGCTGTAAACTCAATAAAATTGCTGAGCTGTACTCAAAGCTGCCATATTGTTCTGGAACCACAAAAGTTTTAAGTTCACTCAACTGGTTTCCCAGTTATTGATTAGTAGCTTGAGTAGAGTAGCTCTTAGTATATGAGTAGAACTGACCTCCTAACTCATTTCTTTCAAGAGTGGATTGAAATTACGTCTGACGTAGTAATGACGTGCTAGTTCATTGGCTAGGTTCATTTCAACATGGCTTGCAGCCACTTGCAACTAACCTACACAAACCAACACAAACCCACAAAAACAAATAAGCATTTTAAAAATTGGAAATGATGGATGAACTAGTACTATATGGTTGATTTTGGCGGATGTAAATTAATACACTTTGACATCAGACGGCTAGTTTGCAAGGACTGCTGCGCACCCGGATGTAGACAACAACAACAACATCAAGATCCATCAGCAGCAGCCTTCAAAGGCATGGAGGTATTATAAGAACTGGAGAGAGGGACTAAGTCCCGCCCCCATTCATTTCAATGGCCGATGCTAGGCTAGCTACTTCAGCCAAAAAAGTTTGAAATTGGCCGCAGCCATCTTTGAGAAAATGGCGTTCCATGGGTGTCCATTTCCGTCACCAGCTAGAATGAGCCAATTAGGTTCCACGTTACAACGAGACAACATAGGTAGGGCCTACATCGTTGATGAAGATTGGAGAGTGAGAGAAGGTGTTCGTGAACGCGCTCCTATCGTTACAGGCGCAAATGTATTTAATTATTTGAGTTGGGATGGTGGTGGAGAAGTTTGCCCCTTGTCTCGAAATCCTATAATGTGATATGCATATGTCACGATATAATAAACATGGCGAGTCAATATTGAGCAAGAATTCACTTAGCATAGCCTACACATAAATATGATCCCCACAGTAAATGCTTTGAACTGACTGTAGCCGTTATGTGCGCAATAGGCTGTCTACCCGACGAAAATGACTCTTAATAAGTAGACATGGGATGTAAGAAACGTGTGGATACCAGATATGCTATTTGTGCTGCACCCAGTGTGAATTTGCAGTTTAAACCTACATTTGTAGACAGACGAAATGAAGACAACGCATATTATAGGCTTACCGGTAGAAGCGCGCATCCATGTGTTATGTTTCGAGCAGCATGCATTTTAAGTCTGCTGTCACTGTCGGAAACTTTTGCCGTTATCTACTGTAGGCTAGGCTGTGACCCCCAACGCTGCGTTGTTATGAACTAGGCTACAGGTCTGCAGCTGAGCGTTTTAATTCATAGCCTAGCCTACACGACAGCGAGTAGGTTAATAATTGGGTTTAGTTAGAGAATTTCTTCGCATTTCCTAGAATGTCTTATCATACCTTGCCAACTCATACATAGTCTAATGCAAATAAATTATAATAGGCTAGTAACCTATTAGAACGACATTTGCTTTTTTCTTTTATTCACAAAGCCTGGTATAATGATATTCCACAGGCATCAAGTATCGGTAACTTAATCCTAGTAGTCAGTCATTTTATTTATGTCTTCTAGAATGCGTTATCAGCATGGACGCGCGAGGACGCTCGTGCCGAAATCGAAACTCGTGCATGAGCTGAGACAGCTCGTGCATGAGCTGTCTTGTGCATGCGCTGGTGCCGGATATGGTACAACCATGGAACGCCATTTTTTCAAAGATGTCGGCGGCCAAATGACATGCTAACTGGCTGAAGCTAACCCTCCAAATCCTGACCCCCTGTTCAAAGGTGCAACGGTAAGAACGCACTTTCATTATTTAATTTATTTGTTTACCGTCTTCCAGCGGGCAGACCTCAGCTAAAGCGTAGGCTATGTGAAAGAGACCTTTTGTGGGCTAGCTGCATGTTTTAGCGAGTTAACTAAAGTTTGTTGTCTCAGTCGTCGTCGTCAGCTAGGTTAGCCAGCCGAGTGAGTGCCTAGCCTACTACTTACAACAACTAGGCTATACCTAGGCTACAACAACTTTGACAAGATTTGGGAAAGATTTTTGAACGATTGTAGTCTTCTAACTACCCAGCAAACAATTAACGTTCTGCTAACTTTCACTAACGTTAGCTTTTGGTTCCCCTATGGTTCGTTTTTCAGCAACCTACTAATAACGTTTAGAGAACGTTATCTCCAGGTTGTCAAAACAAATAACGTTCCCCTAACGTTTTTACAACTAAAGAAAAAAACGTTATATTCTGGTTGAATCCCAGCAAGCAAATAACGTTAGCCGCTGGTTCTCCTGTGGTTAGTTTATCAGTAACCTTCTCATACCCTGGAGAGAACGTTAGCTCCAGGTTATCAAAGTTTCCCGAACGTTATTACAACTAAAGAAAAAAACGTTATATTCTGGTTGCATTTCTCTTTTCACACAAAGTTGCTACTTAGTTGTTTTTTGGTATCTTATTTGTATATCGGTATTCTCTGGTTATGTGCGTGGGGTTGATTATTGTTGATGAAAATCGCCCCAGAGTTTCTATGAGTTTCCAATTGAACACGGCCAGCAGCCACACTGCAAAGTCGGAATAATTTGTTGCAAAATCGACATATAGCCCTATTCTATTCTTCCCCCCTCTGTTGGATTGATATTCGGCCGACCAGCCAGCCCGTCAGCTAAAGGGGCCAGCGCGAGAAGCTGAAAAACTTCCATCTCCGGTCCGTGAAAAAAACAGCCAGTTCTGGGGTGTTGGTGTTTTAGCAGACTCAACCTCGCTAACTTTAAGACATTTGGCACAGAGATAAAGTTACTCACGTAGGCTACTGGCTGTATGGTATCGATCACATTCTTCACATCGTTCTCCATGCACTTATTCCATTAAGTCCAACAGGCTTTTAAAAAACACTGTACAGGGTAAACCGGGTGGAAGAGCTAGCTAGCCATAGTCCCAGGCAGGCACACAACGATTTCATGCTAACTAATCTGACGAATAGTGTTGGATTAATCCATAATCGATTAGAGTGGCACCTGAAATGCATTCATGTTTTTAAAGCTTTATTTGTTATGAAAATATGATGATGAGGACTCCAATGAATTCTTTCTCAAACGTTGAGACTGCATCTTAAACAGCACAATGTTCCCGGGGGAGAATTGTTTTATATTAACACGTAGTCCAAGTTATAGCCTGTTACAGTGCTGTTCACTCAGCCTATCCCACAATTCCCAGTCCCAATTTAAAACAAAATAAACCAAAATCCATCATAATTCTGAACCGAGGACTTTTAATGGCATACGATGCAATAAAAACAGCCAGTTTTGAATGTTGAAACAGTGTGTTAGGCTAGCGCCTGCTCTGCTTATGTTTTGATCTGAGTAATCGTTTATTATAGGAAAAGACACCGTAGACAAGAAAGTATTAGACCTAACCGCATTTAAATACTTAGCTGACACAAATTCATGTTAACGAACCGTATTCGTCGCAGTTCAGCAAGCAGCTAATGGTAAGTGAATTTACATACGTGTTGTAGCCTATAATGTCATTGCCTTAGTCATCAGAGACGTTCGCCCTCTCAGCTTGCAGATAGGCTGTAGCCGCAGATGGAGAGAGTACAGCGGAGCCATGCCTGGATGTCACGATAATTCTACATATTTTTTCCCCCTTTACACTTTGTTGCTGGGAGGTTAGGGGAACGTTAATGCAACCAAATATAGTAAAGTTCCCTAAAGGGTAGGAGAACGTTCTGCTAACCAAAATAAACAACCAGAAAAAAACGTAGTATTTTCGTCAAGAAAACTTTCCTGGGGAACCTTGTGGCAACTTTCGCAACTTTCAGGCAACGTTTTCCTAACCAGGAAAAAAACGTTCTAAAAACGTTCTCCTAACCAGAAATTGTTAGCTGGGTAATGCCTGCCATTCAAGCTTTACCCAAAAGACTACAATCTTTGACGAGTCTTTCCCAAATCTTGTCAAAGTTGTTTGGTTTAGCACTAGCCCTCTAGTCTATCAACTGTTTCTGCAGCAATGTTTCATACATGACGCTTGGTAATCAAACACATTACACACAGTCCACGCGCTTTTAAACAATTTATTGGTGGACTAGCTGCCATGGGCTACATGGTTCGCATTAGTTGCTATTCACCTCTTTCCTCAACCCGGAAATATGTATCGTTGCAATGGTTACGATACTGTTTTCAACTTCCGTTCATTCTGTTAACATGTGCGTTCTCCATAGCAAACTAGGTTATGCCTCAACTTAGATTTCTTTCGAAATGTTGACAATTCTGCCCTCAGCATGTATATACTGCATCACATATAACCGATATAAAATAGAAAAGTTGACTTTTATATGCGTTATGATATGTTAAGCACCGTAAACCGTCACGTTAAAACAGATACAATGCAGCTTCGCCGGAAATAGAAAACCGTCTCCGTGTCATGGCGACCCCCATTGTCGGCTGCGGAATATCGTGGATACTGGGCCTCATTGAAGTGGCCACCCCACTCGCGCTTTCTATGGGTGGCTCTCAAACTCTCCTCGATCCTCGATGCTCGGTCCTCTAGGCTCGTTCCCACTGATCTAACACTGGATAGACTACCCCATAGTTGACGCCCCATCATTCCTTATCTAGATCGGTGAGGACGAGGACCGAGGAAGGAAGGGAGGATGTATAAAATACCAAATGAGAGGCACCCCGTGATTCACGCATGGACAGTAAAATATAACAGTTTAAGTCCGCTGTAGGCCTATAATAAAAAATGCATTGGGTGATGACGTTGTAGTAGGCCTAAATTCAGAGAAGTTAAATCGCACTAAAATGAAATTATCTAGGCTACGCAGAGAGGGCGTTCTCGAGAGCGATAACAATTAAGTTTCAAGCCTATCATTATCCTCGTGTCCCCTGTTAATGCCATTATTGTACATTAGACCATGTCATCTCCACCACACTTTCTGCCATATCTGTCATTTCCATCACTACACATTTTAAGTTAATCATGAAAATAATACAACATGCATTTTTGGAAAATTAAAACATATCTGTGTAATATTTAGCCTATTCAAATAATACATTTGGAACCATATGGTTTTTTTTTTATTATTTAAAAAAAACCCCAAAAAAACACGTTTTGTTCTGTGATGGAAATAACAGGCTTTTGGAATAAATTGGAAAATAAATTATTTAGGTAAAATCATCACTGCCACTATTAGGGTAGATAATTAAACCATGCAAAAGTATTTTTATTGAAAATGTTACATTTTCTTAAAATGTCCAGGTCAAAGAGTAGCCTACCATGGCCTAGTTGAAGAGTAACCCTGCAGCGGTAACATCTGTCTTATATTAACGTCAATTCCACAGTTTTGTTAACACAGATAGGAAGTCAAATTGTAGGCCTAGCTCTGAACTTACTTACAATAGCCTAAGCATGGTCAATGTCAACGTCTGACTCTGATAGGCATGCCTATAGAGGGATATGAAGAGATTGTCTGACTGGCTTTCGTGCTGAAGTGAAATAATAGTCATCATAATAATTTAATTTCTCCTGCAGGACCAGATGGCGCTGTGACATTCATTTTCAGTTCTGTGCAAGGAACCACCATCATGCCATGGTAAGTGATAATTTACTGGTCTTCAATTTACTAGTGTCACAATGTAGCCACTGTGTAGCCTATATTATTATAGTAATATTTTGTAAGCATTTATCCACCAATGAGAATAGCCTAGTCTAACCGTATCCCTTTGCATCTCTCCATAGGGATACACAAAGGCTAGAGTTGAGTGATATTTTTGTATCAAGGAAGGGATAACACCTTAGACTTTAGATTTTATATATCAAAATGGGTTGGCTATGTGGTTATGTGACGCCTTTTCCAAGAAGCTCAGTTACAGTATTTTGCCATTATTGATTAAATCGCAGTCAGTTTTCAAGGGTCAGCCCATGACCATGCATACACCACTCATGCATTTAAAGGGCTGAGAACCAAAGGGGCATAAGTAACATTTCACCAACTTAATAGGAGAGCCCAAACAAATCTAACTGCTTCTATATGTTCACAGTTAAAGACCTTTGGTTTTTGTTTAATAACTTTATATTTACAAATATTTTACTTCTATAATTTTGTCAGCTAGAAAGAGCTCTCAGCTTTCAGGTGATAACTCAATTTTGACCAAAATGTCACCTACGCCCCTTTGGTTCTCAGCCCTCGTTTTGGACCTTCCAGTCTATCAATGCACTGAAAATTCATCTCTCACGATTTCATAGAAAAACTGAGCAGGAGGTTGTGTCTTGTGTTTACATGTCGCTTGTACTATAGTATTATTTAATATATGCACAGGATCACTATTCTGCTGATTTATCTTCCCATTACCTCACAATCCCTCTCTCTGTCTTGATAGGACGATGCTGATGTCAACAGCAGACGAACAATTATTCTGCAGGCCCTTCTAATCTTCCTGCAGGATGACCTGGAATGTAAGTTTTTGATTCACTCTTTCCTTTTTTCTTAATTTATCTTCTCTGTATATCTCTATTTCTATTTAACCCTCTCTGATACTACATTGCAACCAAAAGACAACAACCACAACCATCTTCCTAGCCACCAGAATAGCAATTAAATCATACTACATTTAATTTGGGACTTTTCATTCACTGGTATTTCATATTATATGAAATACACATATACAGTATGTATAGTGTTTGTAATGTATGTAGTGTTTTTCACTGACTACTCTACTCATTAACTAATTACTGTCATGTTCTTCAGGTAGAAGAAATTGACCTGCCTGACCTCTCGGATGCAGCTGTACCTATTCTCACTGTCTCAAGTGATACGGACTCCCTTGTGAAGTTTGGTCATGCTATCCATTCTATAGTTCTTGAGGGAGCTATTGTTGAGTGTGATATAACAGAGTTGACAGATGCGTTAATTTTACTGTTTGCCTTAATTTATGCACTTCATGTCGATTATCCAAAGCAATTGTCTTACGCATTTAATTTCATTCAAAAATTATAATAGGTTTGGATGACCTGAAGTCGTTACCTCCTAGACTACTTAGCCTTAAAAATGAATTGCTGATGATGGATGAGTATGCAGTCTGTTTTCCAAATCTCATTGTTGGTAGTGCCAGCATTTTAATACTCAAGCAAGCAATGAAGTGAATTTTTTTATTTTATTTTTTTTTATTATTTATGTTGGCCTTATTATTTTTGTTATTTGAGTATTTGTACCTTTGTTGACGAAATGGTTATTTCTTTGATTTTTTTGTATTAACCCCATTGCTGGGGAGGTTGTTCTGTTAGAATTCAAATGGAATTCTTAAATAAATGGAATGTGCAGTGAAATGGTCTTTTCAATAATTTTTCAGTTGGATCATACAAACAAAATATGTTTGTGTTTGAGGAAAATAGTAAATATAAACAGTCAATAAAATGTGTTTCAATAGAGTTAAGTCAACTTAAAAATATAAGAGGCTGAATTTATAATGTTTAGGTCTGAGAAATTGAATGAGTCATGCTGATAACATTAATATATTATAAGAAGCGTTAACTTAAAAAAATCAATTCCATCTTTAGTGTCAAATTTGCTAGATTTAACAATGATTTCAAAATGATCAGGTTCATTGAACTTATCCAAGATTTAAGTAGTGATTACTTAAAATTTTTGATTGTCAAATTATTATGTTTCAGTTAATCAATGTCCTCAAAAAAAATGAGTGTGAATACAGCTTAGAGTTTTGAGTAGTAATTACTTAAAATGTTCGTTTGTTGAAGTTATTTGTTTTAATGTTGTTCATTTTCTCAAAGATTTGGAGTCTAAAGAGCTTGTCTGGCTAATGTAGTAATTACTTAAAACATATATTTCTCACATTATTCTTTTTAATTGGATCCTTGTCCTTAAAGATTTTGAGCTTTAGAAAAGTCTAATTTTAAGTAGAAATTACTTAAAGAATATGTTAACGTAGCTAAATAATTTGAGGTAATCAGTTTCATCAAATATTTTGAGTTCATTGAACCTGTTGGGGCTTACAGTGTAAGTGTTTGCTCTTGTGTTCTCCTCTACATCTCTGCTTATGAGTACATGAGTGCTGCTGCATCTCTGCTTATGAGTAAGTGAGAGGTGCTGTATCTCTGCTTATGAGTACATGAGTGCTGCTGCTGCATCTCTGCTTATGAGTACATGAGTGCTGCTGCATCTCTGCTTATGAGTACATGAGTGCTGCTGCATCTCTGCTTATGAGTACATGAGTGCTGCTGCTGCTGTATCTCTGCTTATGAGTACATGAGTGCTGCTGCTGCATCTCTGCTTATGAGTACATGAGTGCTGCTGCATCTCTGCTTATGAGTACATGAGTGCTGCTGCTGCTGCATCTCTGCTTATGAGTACATGAGTGCTGCTGCTGCATCTCTGCTTATGAGTACATGAGTGCTGCTGCATCTCTGCTTATGAGTACATGAGTGCTGCTGCATCTCTGCTTATGAGTAAATGAGTGCTGCTGCATCTCTGCTTATGAGTACATGAGTGCTGCTGCATCTCTGCTTATGAGTACATGAGTGCTGCTGCTGCATCTCTGCTTATGAGTACATGAGTGTTGCTGCTGCTGCATCTCTGCTTATGAGTACATGAATGCTGCTGCATCTCTGCTTATGAGTACATGAGTGCTGCTGCATCTCTGCTTATGAGTACATGAGTGCTGCTGCTGCATCTCTGCTTATGAGTACATGAGTGCTTCTGCATCTCTGCTTATGAGTACATGAGTGCTGCTGCATCTCTGCTTATGAGTACATGAGTGGATAGTGTTCTGTATATGTGATACCAGTTGTAAAGCTGCTTATGAGTACATGAGTGGTGCACATGAATGGGAGCTGGAGGACCCTGAGGAGTTTCTCTAAGGCTGCTCTGGACTGGGGAGAATGGACAACATCAGGATCATGAGGGCCCTACAAGGAGATCTATATACTATATGGATTACATCACGAGAGACGAGGAGATCTACAGTATATACTACTGTATATGGATAACATCACGAGAGACGAGGAGATCTATACTATATGGATAACATCACGAGAGACGTGGAGATCTATATACTATATGGATAACATCACGAGAGACGAGGAGATCTATATACTATATGGATAACATCACGAGAGACGAGGAGATCTATATACTATATGGATAACATCACGAGAGACGAGGAGATCTATATACTATATGGATAACATCACGAGAGACGTGGAGATCTATATACTATATGGATAACATCACGAGAGACGAGGAGATCTATATACTATATGGATAACATCACGAGAGACGAGGAGATCTATATACTATATGGATAACATCACGAGGGACGAGGAGATCTATATACTATATGGATAACATCACGAGAGACGAGGAGATCTATATACTATATGGATAACATCACGAGAGACGAGGAGATCTATATACTATATGGATAACATCACGAGAGACGAGGAGATCTATATACTATATGGATAACATCACGAGAGACGAGGAGATCTATATACTATATGGATAACATCATGAGGGACAAGGAGATCTATATACTATATGGATAACATCACGAGAGACGAGGAGATCTATATACTATATGGATTACATCAGGATCATGAGGGACAAGGAGATGAGCCACTATAACATCACGGAGAAGCTCTCAGCTCTGCAAAGGCGAATTGACCAGGATGGACAAAGAGAGTAGCCACGTACTGTATAAGAACTCCAATCCACTCCAACTCCACACACACACACACACACACACACACACACACACCTCTGCATCCAGAAGCCCTGCATGGACTAGAGGCCTCCCTCGTCTGAACACTGGTGTACTACAGCTGAATTCCACTCTACGCTCGCTACTGCAGCTTAAAGGGCCATAACTATGACTGCCTGCACACACACACACACACACACACACACACACACACACACACACACCGGTGCACTACAGCTGAATTCCACTCTACGCTCGCTACTGCAGCTTAAAGGGCCATAACTATGACTGCCTGCACACACACACACACACACACACACACCGGTGCACTACAGCTGAATTCCACTCTGCGCTCGCTACTGCAGCTTAAAGGGCCATAACTATGACTGCCAGCACACACACACACACACACACACACACACACACACACACACACACACACACACACACACACACACACACACACACACACACACACACACACACACACACACACACACACACCGGTGCACTACAGCTGAATTCCACTCTGCGCTCGCTACTGCAGCTTAAAGGGCCATAACTATGACTGCACACACACACACACACACACACACACACACACACACACACACACACACACACCGGTGCACTACAGCTGAATTCCACTCTGCGCTCGCTACTTAAAGGGCCATAACTATGACTGCCTGCATTAAAGTGTTAACATGTCTGCTGTTATCTGCTGTGCCGGTGACCATTTCTGGTGCTCTCGTCGCCTCCAGCCATGCCATCCTGTGGTGCCACTCTCTTGCACTGGCACTGTCCTGAAGACTGTGGCTACTCCAGCCATGCCATCCTGTGGTGCCACTCTCTTGCACTGGCACTGTCCTGAAGACTGTGGCTACTCCAGCCATGCCATCCTGTGGTGCCACTCTCTTGCACTGGCACTGTCCTGAAGACTGTGGCTACTCCAGCCATGCCATAGGCTGAGTGAACAC
The DNA here is from genome assembly GCF_963854185.1 of Sardina pilchardus. Lineage (NCBI taxonomy): Eukaryota > Metazoa > Chordata > Actinopteri > Clupeiformes > Clupeidae > Sardina > Sardina pilchardus. The sequence continues at coordinate 27,897,369 of NC_085009.1, forward strand.
TGCCTGAACTTCCAGGGAATTTCGCCCAGCAGCTCAGGCTGGAAACCAGCAGATCTATTTTCGCTGTTTACTGCCAGGACCTTTGGCTCCAATCAGAAACGACCATACTCTAGTCCTGGCACGCTATTGGCCGGTGACGCGCCGAAAACAAAAGTTAAGCGACGCGAAGTGCAGTAGAAACAAAGCGCAGCCTCGCCAGACTAATATTCAATCTTAAAAGATTGAGTTTAGTATGGTGAAAACCAGACTAGCTATGCCATCCTGTGCCACTCTCTTGCACTGGCACTGTCCTGACGACTGTGTCTACTCCAGCCATGCCATCCTGTGGTGCCACTCTCTGGCACTGGCACTGTCCTGAAGACTGTGGCTACTCCAGCCATGCCATCCTGTGGTGCCACTCTCTTGCACTGGCACTGTCCTGAAGACTGTGGCTACTCCAGCCATGCCATCCTGTGGTGCCACTCTCTTGCACTGGCACTGTCCTGAAGACTGTGGCTACTCCAGCCATGCCATCCTGTGGTGCCACTCTCTTGCACTGGCACTGTGGCTACTCCAGCCATGCCATCCTGTGGTGCCACTCTCTTGCACTGGCACTGTCCTGAAGACTGTGGCTACTCCAGCCATGCCATCCTGTGGTGCCACTCTCTTGCACTGGCACTGTCCTGAAGACTGTGGCTACCCTTGAACCCTCCTCAGTGCTCACTATTGCTGCCTAAATGGCCGTTACTATTGCACTGCATCATTGTGAGTGTCCTCTGCTATCTGTGGTGCCGGTCATTTGAGGTGCTCTCTTGGTGTCCTGTGGTCCCAGTGTCCCGTGCTGTCCTGCAGACTGTGGCTGACCCTGAACCTCCCTCAACACTCACCACTGCTGCTGGAAGGGCCCTAACTATATTTGACTGAAGACTGTGGCTACCCCTGAACCAGAGGTGGAAAAGTCCAGATTCAGAAAGTAAAAGTCCTTCCACACATCTGTGCCAACCATTCATTTACACCAGCTGATTCTGATTCTAGCACAACTCTTCAGCTAGGCAGAGCAGCTAATTAGTGAGATCACCTGTGTTAAGAGCACAGGTAGAACCAATACATGGTTGGATTTTTACTCTCTGAAGCTGGACTTTTCCACCTCTGCCTTGAACTCTCCTCAACGCTCACCCCTGCTGCTGGAAGGGCCGTAACTATATTTTATTGGTTCTCAGTGTGTGAGTGTCCTCTGCTACCTGTGGTGCTGCTGGTCATTCTTGGTGCTCTCGTCCAGCCTTGCTGTCCTGTGCTGCTGGGACCTACGCTGTTGTGAAGACTGCCTTGGCTGCGCCGGATGTCTGTTGGGTTTGTGGTCCTGGAGCCCTACGCTGTTGTGAAGACTGCCTTGGCTGCGCCGGATGTCTGTTGGGTTTGTGCTGCTGTGCTGCTGGAGCCCTACGCTGTTGTGAAGACTGCCTTGGCTGTGCTGGATGTCTGTTGGGTTTGTGCTGCTGTAGACCTGAGCCCTTGATTATTGAAACATTGGCCACTGGGTGACATGTAATCGAATTACATGCAAACATTTTATATTATGACCGCCGCTAGCAGTCATATAGTTCTTGTCAGAGGTTTTTTTTTTTTTTTGTCAGATTCTGAGATCTAGATTCTTAGATTCTCAATTATTCTTCAAATAAGCATAACTAGGAGGGGGGGGGGGGGGGGGGGGGGGCGCAGCGCTAGGTTGTACTTTGTGGGGAGAACTTGAAGGCGGGCTTTTACACAGAAGGTGAGGATCTCTTCTCCGATGGTGCCATTACTGTAGATGGTGTGGGACACGGAGTGGTCTGCGCAGGGCAGTTTTGCCAACTTTAAATTGGACCAGTACCAGTACATACATATGCACATGCCTTCACCCTCCCGAATACACACAAACACACCCACACACCTGTACTCACACTCACCTGTGCACACATATACACCCACAGACATCTCACCGCACGTCAGGGACGGTCTGAGACCCTGGACCCATACTCTATTCTCTCTGCATGCAGTCTAGCAGACGCACACACATATATCCCATTACCCCCACCACACACACTCACAAGTGAAAAGTAACAGACAGAGAAGCACACATACTTTACATAGCTCTGTCCAACTGGGAGATGGGCTCCCTGTTTTAAAATGAAAACTGTCTCAATGGCAGCAAGCACATTTACCATCAGAAATATGGTGGTGACTGCATGTATGTGGTAGACTGGGTGAACCCTGCCTGAACTTACGGCGAATTTGGATTTGTGTTGATAGTCTATGAAAATGATTTTGTAGTCTGCACTCCTTGAGAAATCAATGATTCCGAAGAGGTCTGTGGAGAAGCATATAAATCCTGAGGGAAACAGCTCCATCTACTGGTGACAAAATAACAGATGTGCGACAGAGGAGTTGATATTTATAAGCGAAAGTAAAAACAACAGTGCGATCGGAATATCAGGAAGGAAGACGAAGGGGGAGCAATACCCTGCTCAACAAGTAAAGCTTTTAATATAGCCTAGGTTATAAAAAATAGTCATTATCAGTTTGTCTGCAAATGTAGGCTGCTAACGAACCTAAAACATGTAGCTAGGCTTTGTAACACATTATCTTCCTATCGGGACATGGGTGACTGTTAGCATTTCCAATGGCGCTGAACGAGACGAACTAATTGGATGTTGAGCTTCTTGGATAAATCCTAAACAGTGTTGCACGAACGCGTTTAAAAAGAGTGCATTGGATAAATAAGCTGGGACTGAACATTTACAACTTCTGTGAGTCATGACCTTGGCGTCCAGTTTTATTCATGGGCGCATTCCACAGCAGCCCGTTTGCATATGAGGAAACCATTTAGCGCACAGGTGCACAGGCCTAGCCTCCATTTTAGGTTGAAAAGGCTCACAGATAAGTTATGATTTAGTACTTTACTAATAATCGAATCGAGTCATTATTTTGTTCTGTTGTGTATGCACATGTTAGATTCAACCATACAGGTGCAGAAAAAGCAGTAGGCCTGAAATGCAGAGAACATTTGAAGGAATAATTTAGATAGTGCAATGTGAACAGATAGTGCAGTATGAACAGTTATGACTCAAACAACATTATTTAGCAAATATATAGAAATGATCAAAATGTACTTTGTATTGCCATGTAATGTCATTGTAATGCATGTAGTGAAAATCACAACAATGCATGTGAAGTGTGATATTATACCAAGATATGCATACAAACATACATATGTCTCTAAACTCTAAAGCGTTTAAAGAGTTGTATCTTAGAAAGATAATGAGAGAAGAGCAGCAGAGCAGCATTGTAGGAGATGTAAGGACATATTCTGATTGTTTTCAATGAAGCCCGCCATGATCAGGTTAATATGCGTGAAATATTATGTAGTAATTTGTGTTATTTGTATTGTAGCTTATCACAACAAGATTCATTTGAATGATATGAGTGGCTGAAAAATGGAAAAACAAGTCAACACAAAACAGGACAACTGTCCAAAGGGGCAAAGGTAGGCTACTCAGCACATTATATAAATTATGTTTCTTAAAGAAGTTGCATTATGTTCTTAGTTTAAAGGTGTTAAAAAAGTTGTTAAAGCCACTTTTAGAAAGAGAACATAGAGACTTCTAACTCTCATTTTGTGGTGTTTTAATGTCAGCTATTATTTATTTGTGCAACAGGTAGGCTATATGTTGCACATCTGTGTGATGAAGGATAAATTACAGTAAAGAGTATGGCAAAATATTAAGAAGAATATCACTACAATGTCTACAGCAAGTAATTGTTGTTTTTACACCACAGCTCACTCCATCATGAGAGGCCTCCATCACCTGTGCCCACTTGTGTGTCCATGAAGAGTGACCAGTCAGAGGGTCGACATATAACCTTCAAACATGATGAGAGCACAGAAGGATCAAGGCAAGTCCATACAATGAGCACTTTGTGGTAGAGTGGTTGATAATGTTCACATCTTACATTATAATGAAAACAAACAGTTATCAATTTAATATCGGTGCCATTTTCTGGTTAAATTCTTATAGTTTCTTCTACAGAAACAAAACTGCATTTTGAGTAGAGTGTTTATAGAGTTCTGCTGTGTTAATGAGTTGAATATCCTACAAAGCACTTGAATCCTGGAGGGCTAAACATTCACACCCAAAAAATAAATACTGGTAGTCTACTTGCAAAAGTAGCAAAACATAAATAATACTTGATGAATGAAATCATTGCCAGTTGCTGATGAATCAGATAAAGATATTGCTCACTACATTAGCATGGTGTTATCTGTGCTATCTGTGTGCATCCATTACGTGTAGGCATTTGTACTATTAAGAGTATCCCAGCTCTACAGTGGGCGTTGGTTGACATTGGCCGCTTTCACGTGAGATTCTCATGAGAATCACACGTGAATCACGTGTATTTTATTTATTTTTCCCAAGTGAAGCTGCATTGTCCCAAACAACCACCAGGTGGCACTTGTGAGCAGGGTTAGGAATGTCGGCATTTACCACTAGCCAAACAGTCCCAAATTGAATTCAATCCCGAAGCAAGCTGAACATCTTTTCTGCTTTTAATAGCCTAGTCTCACGACAAAACTTGTTATTGTTTATGAAGGTGTCTTCTGTTAGCCTATTGTATGAAGAGGCATCTGGCTGTTTCCTTTAGGTTGGTTTTGCTGTCACTAACGGTTTCATGAGGTCACAAGGCCAGTTTCCACTAAAAACATAAGCCTATGTCCTTGTGTTCTCGTTTTTGGGTCAATTCATACATTTTATTTCAAATGTGCGGATAGGCTGATGGTAGGCCTACGCTTGTTTTTATGCTGGCAACAAAACAAAATGGTTCACGAATGTTATTCTTGATTCTAAATGCGGGAAACAATTAAAAATAAAATGTCCCAATTTCCGACGCACCACAAACCTCTTGCCTATGTAGCCTATACATTGGGCTATATGTTTATTTGAAATGTATAGCTGGCTGTTGTCAAATAGCCTAAAATAGGCCTACAGGAGAAACTATATGGTTTATGCTCTCTGCTGTTTCATTCCGAACCGAAAGCGAAGGAGGGAGAATGAATTATGAACGTTTCAGTTTTGCGTGAATAATTCCTGAACGGTTTTGATCAGGCGGGAAACAATTAGGCATCACACCCATCTTGTCTATTTAAATATTCTATTATTTGGGCCTATTATAAAAGGTAGGACTTTTTCGTTAGAAAACAATTTCATTTGAATTATGGACTGCCTTTGAATGACGTTTGATCGGACTTTCAGTTCTCAGAAGAAAGTTTCAAGACGCTAAGAAACACATGTTTGCCCCGTCGCATTAACGGTGACTTAATTTATTTCAAAATGATATGACCTCATGAATCCTATGTTTGTTTGTGTGTTCTACTTGTCTTTTTTGATCTATAATGATTATAGGGGATGCATCTCAGTTGTTAGATTTGCACATAATATGGTTGGTGTCATAATATGGTCATGTTTGGTCGGGTCGGTATAAAAAAATATGCTGTTAATTTTTTGTCATTTATATCGTACATAATTGTCTTTAGAAGAGGAAAACATAATTTGCAGCATTCCCACTGAAACGCGATTCTATTCCCCATATTTTGTCACGGACATGTGCACTTGTTGTTTCTGCGTAGACAGACCCTCGGCTACACTTGACATGCAGTTGTGTTCTGTTCTCAGAGCATATGCTTTCTTTTATGATCTGCAACTTTTTTCTCGAACTGCTGGCCCCTTCGATTCGGCTACTGAGCAGCGAAGTTGCTGATGCGATGCGTGCTTCTCAAGTCTGATCATTTGCAGCAAGATCGAATGGTGGAACCATGGACTGAAAGACAAATAAACTAAAAGTGTCCCCAATCAGGAAATAGGCTTACTTCTTAATTTAATGTCATCAAGGCATATAGCCTACAATTGGTATGAGCATGCAATGTGTGTCCTTGCGCAACTTATAAAGTGGCTCGTTGGAAAGCCCCACGTCTGCTCTTTCGTGCAATAAAGGTTTCGCGGAGCGAGCAATGACGCACTCAATCGGGCTCTATGGGTTTTGGTTTTGATTTTTGTTTTGGTCCATTGATAAAGACGTTAATAAAGAGTTTATTAATAGTAATACAGTAATATTCTGTGCCTGCATTTCATGCTTGGGAGCCTCAACGCATTCATGTGAGGAACGGCTGAAACAGAATTTGTATAGGAAAATCCTTAGGCTAATTATGTTCAATGTTGAGTCAAATAGTCTAATTTTTGGATGAACGCTGACACGGAACAAAAAAAGGCCTAGACTAAATGCATGTTTCCCAAATTCTGAGCAATCACTAGACTATTAGGCCTATATTGTTTACATGCATGAGATACCAGTTGTGCGCAGCTCAATGACGCTACGACGAAGTTTTACAATAAGCGGGTCGGGGAAGCGGGTCGGGTATAATATTTCAATAATTATTTTTTGTGGTCTGAGTTGCGGTCGGGTTAGTTGTAAACGGCGGGGCGGGGCGGGCCGTTCAGACACGTACCCACGCATCAGTGGCACCAACTTTTTCGATGAATTGATAAACATTTAAAAAGTGGTGGGGACAAAATCGCTCGTCATAAAAAGTGGTGGAGACATGGCTACCCGGTCCCCGGCGAAAATGATGCTGCTGTTTCTGAAAGCCGAAAAGGAGTAGGCTCACTGTTGCAGACACACACTCAACATATAGAAAAGATTGCTAATGATGTGTGAAACTGCTCTTGGGGGATGGGGGATTTTTTAATCCGTGTTCTAAGGCACAGAGGCCAGCTCACAGAGGGGGGATGATAGTTAGCTTCCAACACTTGATGCTGCTGCCCATTTCGGAGCCCTATATTAGAATGGCTTTGTGGTCGCCATCGTCGGCACGGCATAGATGCTTGGACAACGACTCAAAAGTCAAAGACTAGACTAGACTAATCGTTATAATATTTTCTATGTTTCAAATCACTTGATCGCAGATGTAACAGAACCCTCACCAATTTGAGGAACTGGATAACCTCGCAAAGTTCATGCTCGTCTTTTTGCGCAAGTGAAACTGAACGTTAGATAGATAGATAGATATAGATAGACAGATAGATAGATAGGCGTCATTTTAACACTTTTTGTTATCACAGATTTTGTCCCCATCACTTTTGCCAACTGAAAATAAAATGTCTTTAATACATGGCTACGCTTGACAGGACAGTGAGCGGTGATTCATTTTCACCATTGACTAGACCTATAGCTATGCAAAATAAAGTTCTAGCAACTTAGATATAGGTATACTCATGTTCATGTTGATTCAGAGATAGGCATAGGCCTACCGTTGTCTACTGTACGTCAAGCTAGACTGCATTTTATCATGTGGTGAATGAATGACGATATGTTGCTGGACCATGCCGGACGTGTTTCCCCCGAAAGAAACATTTCGACAATCATTAAGAAACGTAGGCTACATCATTCATACTCCTACTTCCCGTGCATCTTGCGTTTTACTTGCTTCCTTAATTTTGTGAGAGTCTGAGATTGACAGAGCATAGACTCTGATCTGATGGACAGTCGTCAGTATGCATTGCATGCAGTAAGCCGAGTCCTGAGGACATGATAGAAACCATCGAACTAGCCTTCATTCTCCTCGGAATGAGCCATTTAAGTACGAAGCTGATAAAGTAACCTAAATATAGCCTATAGGCCTGTGCGTTTAAAACTGGTTCTGGCGACAACAGCGCAGCAGAGTCAGAAACGCAACAGTCCTCAACATCGTTAAGATCATATAAAATGTATGTCCCCAGCACTTATCAAACCAAGCTGTAAAATAGCGTTTTGTCCCCTGAAAACTAAACTGACGCCATTGGATAGATAGATAGCTATCCAAAGAGAAATTACAGAATTACATTCATGAGGAAATAGCCTACGTCAGATTACGGAACTATTATAGAGAAGCAGTCTAACTCAATAAAACTTGTTTGCATAGTGCTAATCATCCTCACTGTTGTCAAACTCTCGAATGAAACATAAAGTGTTATTTCAATCTGCTGCTTGTGTTAATGGCAATTTTGAACTATGACAAATAGTTTGTTAGTTCATGCTCGTCTTTATCGAAGTGCAGAGCCTTGCGAACATTTTCAGAGTGCCAGACTGAATTTACAAACACCCAAATAAATGTACAAACAAAACAATAGAAGAGTTGTATTGTTGCAGTCTGTAGGTGACTAGGCTCCTAGGGATTTCTGTTGGCATTTCCGAAATATACTATGGGCTGGGCTACTAGAGGTTGCTTCCTGGCCGCCTATTGAATGAGTAGAACTGGGCTACAGTATCAATCACACCCCAGCAATGCTACAGCGGACTGTACGCTGTAGTTGTGGGGTAAGTTGTAATGCAGCTGTAATACATTTCACGCAGAACGTGAATCAGGCAAAGCGTGAGTGAAATGGCCATTCTCAAGTAACGCTTACTGTATATAGGACACAACATATTTTTGTCACAGATTTTGTTTTTACACCACAGCTCCTTCCATCATGAGAGACCTCCATCACCTGTGCCCACTTGTGTGTCCATGAAGAGTGACCAATCAATAGGTCACTACATAACCTTCCAACATGATGATGTGACAGATGGATCAAGGTAAGTCCTGAAAACAGTCCAGGAATCAGATGCATGCTTTATTTCCCCTGGGAAAGACTCAGTTACTGGATGGGATCTCCATCATGCATCTCTCTTTGTACTTCTGTTTAGATCAGGGGTCAGGAACATTTTACGCCATCAATATGTGTTTTCCCTTTCCCTTAAGAGCCGTCCAATAACTTATTTGATGTGTTTACCATGCTACCATACGACTTTCTGACGTATTGACTGCAAAATCTGTGCAGCAAGTAGGCCAAATCATTAAGGTTTGGGAGAGATTTGGGCAGGTCGGCCTATCTGATGACGCGGTCACAGACTGCGTTATCTGCTTTGACTGTGAGGCGTTGTACAAGTATGGTGGACATAACACAGGTACATGAAACCTGATTGGGCATTCATGCCGTGCGTCAGTTTCACAGCCTAACAAGCCTGTCATGCAAACGCCCTCAAATCAGCCCTTATAGTATCAGCATTTCTGAAATATAAGGTGCCACTGACCGCATAATCTAAACTAAATCAAACAGGATGGTCTTCAATATGTAGGATACAGATGTTATACATCTTATAATGCTAATTCCAACTTCCTTTCAGTAGATAGATTTCTGGTCCAGATCATCAAAATCTGAAGTTTAGGCATCGGGTGGATATCAGTGTTTTACAAATGCTTGCATGCACAACTAATAATAGTCTGTTTTTTTTTTTTTTGTCTTAATTACTCAGTGGTCAAATGGAAGAATGCAAACCAGATGCTGTCAGTGACCAGTTTAGCCCGGGGGACCTCAGGCACATATTCCAGGTCTGGATGCAGCTATATCATGCTGCACTGATATACACGTTTTGACAAAATTACATTCACAATGACATTTGACATTTACAATGCAGAAAAATAATAATCTGGTCTTATTGAAAACCTGGAATTGTAGTGCAATGTATAACCATATATACAGTGGGTACGGGTTGAGAATGCACCTTCTCCCGCGGGACTCCCGAAGAGATCCCGCAGTGCGTCAAGCCGATTTTTTTCGAGGCTAAGGCAATGTACCCAAACAACCACCAGGTGGCAGAAAGTTTCAACTGCATTTAATGATGAAGACCGCATATCCGTCAATAGTCGACTCCTTAATCTCACTGAATCATTAAAATGAAGGTGATGACTGGCGAAATTATTCAAACGACACTTCAATGAACCATTGTTGAAATGAATGAAAATGGTTATAGAAATCGCCTACAGCCAGCGTTATAAGAAATATATAAGTAATAGTTAAAGTCTTCTTCCGTATTAAACAGATAGCCTACGGGACGCTCTTTGTTCCGTAGGCTATTTTAAGGAACTACTCAATGCACACACACTGGGTAAACTGGCGCGCTACAAACATTAAAATGTCAAATCATATTTATTTCTCTTTGTCGCCATGATATTGGGGGAAACGCGGAGAGGCGAGATGGTCAGTCCTCGTATTTGTTCTTCGCGTTTCGTTATAAGAAATATATAAGTAATAGTTAAAGTCTTCTTCTGTATTAAACAGATAGCCTACAGGACGCTCTTTGTTCCGTATTTTAAGGAACTGCTCAATTCACACACACTGGGTAAACTGGCGCGCTACAAACATTAAAATGTCAAATCATATTTATTTCTCTTTGTCGCCATGATATTGGGGGAAACGCGGAGAGGCGAGATGGTCAGTCCTCGTATTTATTCTTCGCGTTTCGTCATAAGAATATATAAGTAATAGTTAAAGTCTTCTTCTGTATTCTCTGCCACATTCGACAACAGCATTCAAGTTCCTAATCTCAGCACGATGACGTGACTTTGCTTGCTGTTGGCCCAGATTAGAACAACATGCTCGAATTCACCAACAGAGTCGCGGCAACGTTGGTAGATACCAGTGATGCGCGGGTACGTGTCTGAACGCCCCGCCCCGCCCCGCCGTTTACAACTAACCCGACCGCAACTCGGACCGCAAAAAAAAAAATATTGAAATACAGGACCCGACCCGCTTCCCGACCCGCTTATTGTAAAAAGTAGCCTAGTCTAACTTAGTCGTAGCGTCATTGAGCTATGCAAAATTGGTATCTCATATGCATGTAAAACAATAATATAGCCTATATTGCCTAATTATATATAGCCTATCATTGCTCAGAATTTGGGAAACATGCATTTAGTCTACCTTTTTTTTGTTCCGTGTCAGCATTCATCCAAAAATGTGGCTGTTTGACTCAACATTGAACATAATTAGCCTAGGATTTTCCTATACAAATTCTGTTTCAGCCGTTCCTCACATGAATGCCTTGAAGCTCTCCCAAGCATGAAATGCAGGCATAGAATATTATTAAGAAACTCTTTATTAACGTCTTCATCAATGGACCAAAAGTCCATTGCTCCGCGATTATAAATTGCAGCGAGATGAAACCTTTATTGCACGACGTGGGGAAGAGCAGACGTGGGGCTTTCCAACGAGCCACTAGGCCTATAAGTTGCGCAAGGACGCACATATTGCATGCTCATACCAATTGTAGGCTATATGCCTTGATGACATTAAATTAAGAAATATTTCCTGATTTGGGAAACTTTTAGTTTATTTTTCTTTCCATAATACCATTCGATCTTGCTGGAAATTATCAGACTTGAGAAACACGCATTGCATCGGCAACTTCGCTGCTCAGTAGACGATTCTGCCACTTTCTGTAGAGGCCAGCAGTTCGAGATAAAAGCTGCAGATCATAGACAGAGAAAGCATATGCTCTGAGAACAGAACACAACTGCATGTCAAGTGTAGCCGAGGGTCTGTCTACGCAGAAACAACAAGTGCATTTCTACATGTTCGTGACAAAATGTGGGGGATAGAATCGCGTTTCAGTGGGAATGCTGCAACTTATGTCTTTTTCTTCTAAAGACAATTATGTACGATATAAATGACAATTTATTTTTTTTACCGACCCGACCAAACATGACCCGCATATCATTAAAAATATTTTTTCTTGACCCATAACCGCGGGTGCGCTCGATTTGGATCAGCCCGCGCATCACTGGTAGATACGGATGCCTGCTCTTCAGAGCCATCACCACAAAGGAGCACTAGAGCCTGGTGCAAAACCACCAACTGGGATGGATCGAAGGGCAAGCAAGCACTGCCACACAACGTCAAGACCTTTGTCAACACTAAGCAGAAAGTTTCCTACGATGGGGAGAAGTGGCCGCAAGGACTGCATCGATAAGATCAACGAATGCCTTCGCAAGCCCCGAAACCCTGGCGATACATTTTCTTTCCTTTAATTCAATAAAACATTGTTTATCTGAAGAACTTTTCCGAGATTGTCTTGTCTACCAAATCCTAAACTTAAATAGAGTAAACATTTTATCTTATGAAAAAACTCTTAGGGGGAACAGTTAGGCAGCCCTTCCTCCATTATCGTAGTAGGACTATAGGCAATTTATTAGAGGGGTCAAAAAAAACTAATAAAGTAGGCTAGACTAAATGTGTCACTTTAGTGATTGGCTCTTTCAAATGCAAATTAGGTGGATGGGCTTTTGAATGGGCCTGCTGCAGGTGAGAGGACAAATCCTACGAATTTATTGTTTTTAGAAAGTGCCATTATCATTGCCATATTCTCTTAAAACATAGGCTATATATTTGAAAACGAGTTGATTAAAGGCTTCTAATGGTGTCTCTATAATATGATAAAAGCAGAGATTGAGATGTGTGTTTGGAACAGTTTTTCAAATCCCCCGGGGGTATTTAGACTCCAGGGTGTTAAGCACTCATTCACAACTGTCCCATCGCTAAATGCTCTCTTGTGTTGCGTGATCACACAAGTATACCTGTCGTAGTGTGCTTTTAATTTGATATGCCTAATTATTATCTCCGCCAAGGATATAGGATGAACAAAGTCTATGGATTTTCTATCCAGTAGCCTAATAATTAGGCTATGTGCCACGTCCGATTTCGCAAGTGGTGTAGTAGGCTACATTTAAAAACAGACAGCCGCCTGTGAGATCCATTTCATGAAGAGCATTATTGTCTTGTGCGATCATTCCCCCTCCCCCACACTCGTCTAACCAGTTCACTACATTAAAGCCTATAGCCTATGCGGCACTGAGGACGACACTTGAGCCCGACACTATGTCAATGTAAAAATGTGTGTGAGCGCGCGCTGAACCACGAATTAACATATTAACTTTTCTTTTCAGCAGACATCGCAAACATAAAAAGAATCTCAAAACAGGAAATCTTTCATTTCTTTTAATAAACCGATTCATTTTGTTTTGACGGGTTCCGGAGAGGTTCTTCAACTGGGTTTCGAACCCCGGTCGCTGGCGTACGATACCTATGCTTCAACCACATGTGCCACAACTGGATGTGAATTTCGTAAGGCTTTATTCGCCATATGCACTTGAACGTCGCCGTAGCCTACTTGAACGTAGCCGGTTAAAATGAACAAGCCTCCGTTTTAAAATAGCTTAGGCCTACACATTTCTAAGTATTCCTAGCATGTAAATGTTGCCAAAATGTCCATCTTGTCCATCTCTTTCGTCTTCGCCTTGACGTTGACAATAATAGCCTATTCACGGAAATGCGGTCTTGTAACCGTAGCCTAATGAATTCATGAATTAATCTAAGGTTGCCTTTCGAGTAGCCTATTTCAGGTTGAATTGAAGGCTATTTCCTTCTGATAGGCCTATAGGTTTCTAAAACCATTTTCATTCATTTCAACAATGGTTTATTGAAACGTCGTTTGATTAATTTCGCCAGTCATCACTTTCATTTTAAGGATATAGGATGAACAAAGTCTATGGATTTGCTATCCAGTAGCCTAATAATTAGGCTATGTGCCACGTCCGATTTCGCAAGTGGTGTAGTAGGCTACATTTAAAAACAGACAGCCGCCTGTGAGATCCATTTCATGAAGAGCATTATTGTCTTGTACGATCATTCCCCCTCCCCCACACTCGTCTAACCAGGTCACTACATTATAGCCTATATGCGGCACTGAGGACGACACGACACTTGAGCCCGACACTATGTCAATGTAAAAATGTGTGTGAGTGCGCGCTGAACCACGAATTAACATATTAACTTTTCTTTTCAGCAGACATCGCAAACATAAAAAGAATCTCAAAACAGGAAGTCTTTCGTTTCTTTTAATAAATCGATGCATTTTCTTTTGATGGGTTCCGGAGAGGTTCTTCGACTAGGTTTCGAACTCCGGTCGCTGGCATACGATACCTATGCATCAACCACTTGCGCCACAGCTGGATGCGAACTTCAATTGGCTTTATTCGGGAAATGTACTTGAAACGTCGCCGGTTAAAATGAACAAGCCTCCGTTTTAAAATAGCTTACACATTTCTAAGTATTCCTAGCATGTAAATGTTGCCAAAATGTCCATCTTGTCCATCTCTTTCGTCTTCGCCTTGACGTTGACAATAATAGCCTATTCACGGAAATGCGGTCTTGTAACCGTAATGAATTCATGAATTAATCTAAGGTTGCCTTTCGAGTAGCCTATTTCAGGTTGAATTGAAGGAAATAGTCCTTCTGATAGGCCTATAGGTTTCTAAAACCATTTTCATTCATTTCAACAATGGTTTATTGAAACGTCGTTTGATTAATTTCGCCAATCACTTTCATTTTAATGATTAAATGAGACGGATATGCGGAGCATTTCTCTCCCTCTCCGTTGACCAAAACGTTGCTCTGGCATCTCTGCTGGACTGACTGAGTTATAGGCTACGTCGAGTGAGAGAGCTGTGAGGTAGGCTGTAAACATTCGAAAACTCGGGCGGTCTATGTTGCCCCCTTGCGGTTGCAGTTTTCCCGATGCTTCGGGAGTCCCGATGTGCGGGAATGAAAGGAGCATTCTCAACCCGTACCATCTGTATATATACACACTAGGTGCTTGAGGAGAAGATCATGACCTTTGTGAAGAATGAGCTGAAGAGATTCAAGAAGATTCTGAGTCCAGATTACCAAGAACACTTTGAGGGTAAAGAGCAGGATGAGAGTGATGCCAGAGAAGGGACTCTCAAGATGGCACTGCACTTCCTGAGGAACATGAAGCAGAAACATATTGCTGACAAACTGCAAGAAAGTAAGATTTTTTTACATTTACTTGCATTACCCAGTGTCTTGTATTACATTTATGAATGAATGAAACCTTTATTGCCCCGAGGGGAATTTGTCTTGCACTCAATGGAGCCACATTGAACATTTAACCACAGACAACAATAAATAACAGTAAATTAATATTTTTTAAAAACGACAAACATCTAGTAAGATTGAAGACGTAGAGAATACAGAACATTAACATCAACAACAACAACACGATCAACACAGCAATGATAGTGATATGCAGTCCCATGCATCAGTCCACTAGCTAAGATGCATAAATACAATTAGATAAATAATAAATGGTGCACATTTAAAATGTCTATGTGCCTGAGTTTGATCTGTTCAGTAACTCCTCGGCACAAATGATGTAATGGCACGTATTATGGTGAAATAGATTAACAGTATTTTTCTGGTGTTGGTGGCTTGATGGACATGATTGTATTGTTTTTGTTCATTTTCTTGTGAATTAGACGAATATGATGTGGTTTGTCAAACGGAGCTGAAGAGAAATCTCAAGAAAAAGTACCAGAGTGTGTTTGAAGGAATACTCAAGCAAGGGAGCTCTGCTCTGCTAGAAAAGATCTACACAGAGGTCTACATCACAGAGGGAGGAAGTGGGAAAGTAAATGAGGAGCATGAAGTCAGGCAGATTGAGTCCAAATCCAAGAGATCAGCTGGACAGGAGACACCAATCAAATGCACAGACATATTTAAGCCCTTACCTGGCCAAGACAAACCAATCAGAAGTGTCATCACAAAGGGCGTAGCTGGCATTGGCAAAACTGTCTCAGTTCAGAAATACATCCTGGACTGGGCTGATGGGAAAGAAAACCAGGATGTCCACTTCATATTTCCACTGCCTTTTCGGGAGCTCAACAGCATGAAACACAAACAGCTCTCTTTGATGGATCTTCTTCACCACTTTTTCTCAGAAATAAAGCAGTTAACTTTTCCCAGCCAGGGGAAGTACAAAGTGTTGTTCGTCTTTGATGGTCTGGATGAATGTCGACTCCAACTAGACTTTCAGAAAAATGAAATTTTGACTGAAGTGACAAAGGTCACTTCATTAGATGTTCTGCTGACAAATATCATCAAGGGTAATCTGCTTCGTTCTGCTCTCCTTTGGATCACCTCTCGACCAGCAGCAACCAATCAAATCCCTCCTGAGTGTGTCGACCGGGTCACAGAAGTACAAGGGTTCAGCGACCCTCAGAAGGAGGTGTACATCAGGAAGAGGATCAGTGATCAGAGTCTTGCCAGCAAAGTCATTTCTCACATTAAATCATCCAAAAGCCTCCACATTATGTGCCACATTCCAGTGTTTTGCTGGATTGCTGCTACTGTTATTGAATTTATTCTTAAGACTGAAGGAAATAAGCAAGTTCCAAAGACTTTGACAGAGATGTACACGTATTTCCTTATATTTCAAACCAAGCAGAGGAGTCTGAAATTTGAAGGAGTTTATGACACAGATCCACAGTGGAACCAGGTTAGTCTCCTTGCTCTTGGAAAGTTGGCCTACGAGCAGCTGAAGAAGGGCAACCTGATCTTTTATGAGGAAGACCTGAGAGAGAGTGGCATTGATGTCAGAGAGGCAGCAGTACACTGTGGCATCTGCACCCAGATCTTTCAAGAAGAGTCAGGCCTTCATCAGGAAAAGTTGTACTGCTTTGTGCATCTGAGCATCCAGGAGTACCTTGCCGCACTTCACGTTCTTCTGATGTTAATTGCAGAAGGGAAAGACCTAATGTCCTTACAGAAACCCCCCGGAGCAGCGGAAATAGTGCATGCATCCATGAGCACCTTACTGAAGAGAGCTGTGGACAAGGCTTTGGAACATGAAGATGGGCGCTTTGATCTGTTCCTCCGTTTCCTTCTTGGCCTCTCTCTGGAATCCAACCAGAGACTTTTGAGAGGCCTAATAAAGGAAGTACAACATGAAAGCAAAGAGGAAATAGGCAGCTACATCAAGACAAAGATCAGGGAGATACCATCATCAGAAAGAGCTCTCAACCTCTTCCACTGTCTGAATGAAGTCAATGATCACTCCTTAGTGGAGGAGGTCCAGAGCTTCCTGAGTGCAGGGACACTTTCTGAAGCCAAACTCTCATCCACACAGTGGTCAGCTCTTGTGTTTGTGCTTCTGACATCAGAAGAAAAGCTGGATGTGTTTGATTTGAAGAAGTACAGCAGGTCTGATGAATGTCTCCTAAGGCTGCAGCCAGTAGTGGAGGAATCCCAAAAGGCTCTGTGAGTAGGATATCAATAGCTATGGGCGGAAGTGTGTGTTTGTGTGTGTGTGTGTGTGTGTGTGAGTAGGATATCAATAGCTGTGGGCAGAAATGTGTGTGTGTGTGTGTGTGTGTGTGTGTGTGTGAGTAGGATATCAATAGCTATGGGCGGAAGGTGGATGGTAGTTTAAGCTGATGTTAAGTATGAATCAGAAGCATAACAACACTAATGCACTTATGGTCTCAGTTATGATATCAAAGTCCTTTCTAGAGAGTCTGTTAACTGGTGGAATGTTTTCCCCTTAAGGCTCAACAGTTGTGGGCTCACTGAGAGGAGCTGTGCAGGTCTGGCATCTGTCCTCACCAAAGCATCTTCAAAACTGAAACATCTGGACCTCAACGACAACAGTATTGGAGATATTGGGGTCCAAGAATTGTGTAGTGGACTGGGTAACCCAAACTGTGCACTGGAGAAACTCAGGTAAGACATTTCAGTATTCCATAATGATCAGTTTTGTGGCTTCATTTATGCAGTATGGTGCATGTGGGGATGTAGCCTCAGTAGGCTGACAAAGCTGTCTCTCTACAGCCTGTCATACTGCAGTATTGGAGAGGAAGGCTTCAGAGCTCTTGCATCAGCACTGAGATCAAACCCCTCACACATGAGAGAGCTGCAGCTGAGTGAGAATAAAGCAGGAGACTCAGGAGTGAAGCAAGTTTCTTCTCTTCTGGAGGATCCCAACTGTAAACTGGAGAAACTACAGTAAGTATCACAAGACCTAATACTGAATTTGACAGTGACAGCTACACCACTGAGTCAATCACTCTCTCACTCATTTACGCAATCACTCACACTATAACATTATAACACAAAACACACACACACACAGTTATGTGGCTTTATTTAAATGATCATGTATTTGTTTGTGTGTTTGTGTGTTTGTGTGTGTACGTGTGTGTGTGTGTGTGGTGGTGGTGGGGGGGGTTATCATCATACAACAGTAATGTTGCAGATGGCACATTATATGTTCACACAACATTGTCAGGTTGATTTAAATTCTCAAAGTCTATTGTAAACAACACTGGCAGGTTTAAGTGTTGCACTTGGAAAACTATATATTATTTTCTGGTGCATTGACTAAATTCTTTCCTTCTAGACTCTTTGACTGCAGTATCACAGAGAAGGGCTATGCCAGTCTGGCTTCAGCGCTGAGGTCAAATCCCAAATACCTCAGAGAGCTTGATCTCAGAGGAAATGATCCAGGGAAATCTGGAGTCAAACTTCTCTTGGACCTGAAGGAGGAGTCACAGTGTACATTGAGCAATGTCCAGTAAGTATATTTCTGGATAGTGGACAGTCCAGTTGCGTGTTAACGATCATCAAAGGCTTCATATGACATATTTTATGAAGCTGGTGAAACTTCAGACTGTGTGCCATTGACCGTCTCGTGGTGGAAACACCTGGTGTAGAGATTCAGTCTCTACTATCCAGACATGAACATGGTATTTGAAGAGACCAGATAAGCTAAGGTGCTGCAGAGAAAACTGAACCTGTGAGATTTAAAGCTGCAACACTAGGCCAAGCAGATGAATTAGTTACACACACACACACACACACAAAAGAGTAGCATATATAATGCACTCTTTCTGACAACAGCATATGTAGCAGTCGTCATTTCATTATTACTCGATTGTCTGACTTGCCAAAAGTCTTTGTGTCTTTCTATGCCCACATCAGTGTTGTTTATGTCAGGTGAGATGAAAGGTGTGTTTTCCTCCTTATTTGTCCAGGTTCCTGAAGAGTAGTGCTGCTGAGGAAGCCTGTGCTGCTGTGGCTTCAGCTGTGGGTTCAAACCCCTTACTCATGACTCAGCTGGATCTGAGTGGACACATACCAGGAGCCTTGGGAGTGACTCAGCTGTGTGCTTTACTGCAGGATCCCCACTGCACACTGCAGACATTACGGTTAGTAGATGTTGGTGCATTCACTTCACATAAAACAGCTGGGGTTGAAGGTGGTGTCGCTGATGTTGTTACAAAATCAATCATCATTGTTTTCTTAATCACACCAACATAAATAGACTATTCCATGTCCTTTATTTTGCCATATAGAAGTGCAGTTTTGTGAAATGTACACAGTGTTGTGTGTTCACTACAGTGAGGCTGTTTCATTGTAAGATGCTCTGATGTGTATCAGTGATGATAATGCAGCTGTAGCAGCAGCTGTAAAGGGGGGTGAGTGATGAATCTGATGTGTATCAGTGATGATTATGCAGCTGTAGCAGCAGCTGTAAAGGGGGGTGAGTGATGAATCTGATGTGTATCAGTGATGATAATGCAGCTGTAGCAGCAGCTGTAAAGGGGGGTGAGTGATGAATCTGATGTGTATCAGTGATGATAATGCAGCTGTAGCAGCAGCTGTAAAGGGGGGTGAGTGATGAATCTCACTGAATGGAAATAAGATTTGTTTTCATGAGATGACATCACATTAAAAAATGCTGAATGTACAGTATATGCTACTTCACGTCGTTCGCAGTAGTCTTTGCAACACACACAAGAACACGCACGTGCTCACACAAACACACACACACACCCACACACAAACACATACACACACACACACACACACATGCAGACAGTGGCGGCGCTAGAGATTTGTTTCTGGCAGTAAAAACAAATAATACATTCTGACTGCGAAATACACCATTTCAACAGTTTTCTGAGGGACAGACATACCAACAGAGAAAACACAGAGCTGTAGCACCCCCTAGCTACCTCCTGGCACCGCCCATGAACACACACACACACACACACACACACACACACACTCAAAGGGCCCTATCATGGCAACCGGGCAATGAGCTTTCGCCACTGGCGCAACCTTTAATTACTATTCTCTGCGAGCGCATCCTTCATTTTTCCAGCGCAAATGTACATTCTCTAAATGGGAGATGATATTGCGCCCTAACGGGCGTGTCAGTGAAGAGAAGAGGTGTGGTCCGGCGCAAAGCTCGCCAGTCGCTAATATATGGATGAAGAAAGTAAGTGCGCCACTGACCAGGAAAAACCTAGTCGGAAATCACTCGCGCATAGCTGAAAGGCTATTATATGAGCACATGAGGCTTGGGGATATGGAAGAGTACACAGTGCTGCACTTCTTTCATCAGCAGGAGCGCGCGCAGCCCGAATATAATTAAATAATATTTGTCCGTTTCTCGGTTTTAGGTTCTTGTATTGGTCAGCAAAAAGTAGCATACATAACATAACAACATCCACATGCAATAATACAACAATAACGTCTAACAGTGACCTGCTCATTTAGACAACATTACACAGCCCTATGGCTAAGTTACCTTCAGTTAGTTTTGTTCTAGCATACCTTTAACGTCTGGCATTAAACAGCTGTAGTGTTCTGGCAACTGTCTACCTTGTTATTGCTCATCTGGAATAACTTCTCTAGCTGCCTTCATCCTCCATCCTTTCTGTTTTGTGTGTTAAAAGAACTTGCGATATCCATGATGAGTAGGCTATTGAGTTAGTGAATTAGCTTCACATTGTGTGCTGATAGCGGAGTAAAAGAAAACAACACGTAGCCTAGTTGCGCGCCTGCGTGCGTAATCTCTCCTGTTCAGACGAAATGTGTGCGCGTGGATATAGCTCTATAGCGCATTAAGTTAATTTTGATAACGTGTTGACTGACTTTTTCTTAAAATAGAAGATTGTAAATAGCCTGATGGCAGGCATCTAATGGGATGCTGTGCATATTGGGTGGGTACGGCATGGCATGCCAATTTGGTGTGAATACACACACACACACACACACACACACACAAGGGAAATGTAATAATGATAATGATCAATAGTGAGAACTAGCTTCGGACTACTGCTGCGGCTGCTGCCTTCATTCTGAAATAATCTATTTAAGTCATAAGCCCCGAGAGACCGTAAGCAAGTGCCTAAAACCCCCCTTAGCTGTTCTAAAATCAGTGTAGCCTAAACTATGGACTAGAGTGACTTATTGCTTTTCTAAAACGGTAACTATACGTCGATGTATTCATAGATAATCATTCTTCCGCCAGTAAATATTTC
>NC_085009.1:27923420-27950920 GCF_963854185.1 Sardina pilchardus
AAAGTTAATGTATGAATTCCTGGTTCAGCGCACACACACACACATTTTTACATTTACATAAGGCTCAAATGTCTGTCGAGACGAGAGAGAGGGGGGAGGGAGCCAGTCGCCCTCAATGCTGCATATAGGTAGGCTATAATGTCTAGTGAACTGGTTAGACGAGTGTGGGGAGGGGGAATGATCGCACAAGACAATTGCTCTTCATGAAATGGATAGTCTCACAGATGGCTGTCGATTTTTAAATGTAGCCTACTACATCACTAGCGAAATCGGACGTGGCACATAGCCTAATTATTAGGCTACTGGATTTAATATATAGCAAGTCCATAGACTTTGTTCATCCTATATTATATGCTTATAAAATGAAATGTGCTGCGGGGAAGCATTGGGGAAGTCAGTGTAGGTTGTCCTGTAACAATTTGCCTCTTATTATAATCAAGAGTATACTGCCACTACGCACATAATAGCCTATAAGATTACAGGCGGATGCGAGCAACCCCATGCAAAAGAAGGCCTTAAGTTAACGGACAGAAGGTCTGTTTACATGTCAAACATGCATTAAATCTAAGAAACGAAAAACACAAATATCACACTGTATTGTGTCATAAACAGTTACAGTTTTTTTCAATCGCTAACAAGCGTTTGTCCATTCAGTTGACACATTTTCAAAACTCTAAACACAGTTAGCACAGCATCGGTCTTTTGTGGCCATACCAATCACACATTTCATGTTGTTTTCACACAGTATGCAGTCAGTGAATACATTTTCACAATGCTTACATTTTCTTAAAAGACAAACTACACCTCCCAACAAAATAATGGATCGTTTTTGTATTATTTTCAAATGTTAACACACAACATTCCACAATAGTTAAAACAATATTCCAAACCTTAGATACAGTATAAAAACCTCTGTTTCTGCAATGTTATCAATTCAAAAGCAATATAGCTCAGCTGATAATAAACAAACAATCAAATAATTGACACACAGATGATTTATGTTGGGTAAATTGGGCCAACCACAGCTGATTCCAGTCTATCTTAGCCTCAGTGGCAGGGGTTATTTCTCTCTATTACATTGACACTTACACAGTAAAAAGAGGAGGTGATGTTTTTGGAAGCAGAAACAGAAACAGACAAATAGTGTAATATCTGGACGAGGAAGAGTAAGGGGCCCAGAGAAGAGCAGGCTCAGTGAGAGATGCAGTGAGAGGTGCAGGAGCACTGAGAGGAGCAGGTGCAGAGATTAGACACAGTAATATTGTGCTTTTTTTTGTTCACCCCCTTTTTATCTGGGCTTTTTGCTGTTGTTTTTTGTTCAGAATGCTCGTGTTTCATGGATATTTTGTTCACTGCAATGCTGTAAAACTTTTTCTATCCTATCATAGTCTACTGTAAACAGTATTTATACTGCACCTCCTGTAGGCCTAGTGAACAGTAACAATACAAATAAATAATAATAAAAAAAGATTTGCTTTTTACTGGAATGCATTTGAATGTGAACATTACATTTGGACATACAGTTCCCAGCCAATACATTTAGTGTAAAAATGCTGGATTGCATGTTTTGCATGCAAATACCTGTAAAACTGAAACATAAAAGTCTATGCAGTTTTTGTAATGTCAACAGTAGCCAGTATTTTGAAACCTAGTGTACTCTGATTGACTGCATGTATCTTGTGAAGTGAAAACAAGCTTCATTCTTTGACAAAATAACTTCATTTTGAGTCAGGTTTCCAGTGTTTTGGTAAAGTTAGTGTGTGCAGAGAAATGACGAGTTAGTGTATATGTAACAAAATGTGGTGTAACAACATGGAATGTGCTTTTGAGAGGAAAATTAATCATTTGGCCAATTGTGTTTTGTAGGTGAGAGTCTGTGTTTAGAGTTTTGAAAATGTGTCAAATGAATGGACAAACGCTTGTTAGCGATTGAAAAAAACTGTAATGAGTTCATGGCCACTAGTGCGCAACTGCATCGCGCAGTGAGCTGAAGGAGGACCGACATTTATTAACACAAAGCTTTGTAAAGCACTAACAACCACCCCTCAAAGTTCATTGTCCATAAGTCCAAACAATAAGTATAAAAATCCGACAATTCAAAACGATAACGAGATCTCCCAGAAACGAAAAACAAGTTTGTTGAGTAGCCTGGGGGGTATTCCATCAAGCGAGCTAACCGTAAATCGCGGCTAACTTTGATAAGCCTCGCTAATTTTAGAGAGAGCTCGGTTCCATTACTCCCGCTAACAGGAATCTCAGCTGAGTTGCTGGGGTAACATATGCTTCTGAACTAACCTGGTCGGTGGCAGGCTAACTGCCGAGCTAAATTAATCTGTGTTGCAAATAAAAAACACCAGTCGGAAAACGAGTCCCAAACCGTTGGTTCCGTCAACCTGTGCTTTCGTCACCTGTAGCCTACAACTTAAAAAATAGAAGGAGAAACTTTTTTCCGACAGTGTTGCAAGCATTGATTAAGGCTACCTATCCGCTAGTTTAAATGAATTTCTGAAAATTATGCAACTTACATTGTTTGAACTTGATATGTGTGTGGTCCAAGGAATCTTGTGGCTCTGCGCAACGTAGGCTACGTCTTTCGTGGTGTCATGCGCAGCGTGACAGGAGAACAACCGAGGCATGTTTTGCGTGTTCTCGGGTTCGGTTCCCATGCGAAGAATTTACATAGACTATGTTAACACATTAATAATGCCATGTTTAGTTATACTCTTTAATGAAAGGCATCATTATTAAGGGTCATATACAGGAGCTTCAGTGACAGTAGGCAGGCTGTCAGTGTGCTATACGATGCAAGGCAAGCCAGCCTATAGCCTAATTCTGTAAAGGCTATAATAATTAAAACCTCATATAGTCTAATTAATTATGCATGTAGTTCGGATATCAAACCAACTGTATTACAGAAATTAAATATGAAATGACATATTGAAAGCCAATATTGCATTTCAGATAGGCTAATTATATTTCACAAACACTTTGGCAGAACTATATGCTTATGGGAGACAATAGGCTAGGTTTTCTCCCAATACTCCCAGGACAATAGGCTACCAATTTATTTTATGACCACCGAAAAAATATTTCAGAGTGAACCCTTTTAATTTACAAACGTAGGTTATCTTTATTGTTGAATAGCCTATGCCAAAGTTGTTTTGAGTTTAAATAGCCTGCTTATTCACTTGTTTTGTTCAGAGTGAAGACAATCAAAGTCCCAATTCAAACCATCATAATTACTGTTTAGCGATTTACAGTAGGCCTACGATTTCGTTATTCTCCTTTTTAGGCAACTACTGTAGGCCTATCTATTTTTTTCTCTCGTGTTCAATTTGATTACTTCCGATGAAAATCCTGTAGATGGCGCTTGTAAATCGAACTGAAATCTTCTAGTTTGCCTTAATTTTACGACATGCATCCTCTTTTCGTCAATCTATGGTTTTGGTCTACTTTTCTACCTCGTGCACGAGCAGACATGAAGCTGATTTTAGCCTCGTTTGAATAAACGAGGGCAAGATGCAGCTAACTTGAGTTAATGGAACGGCTTTAGCTTCAAGTGGAAGTCTACACTAGTTCAAGCCTGGCTATTTCTGTTGAGCGCCGCCTTGTTTAGCGAGGTTGATGGAATACCCCCCTGGTCCTTCCAACAATCTCAGCTTTTGCGTTTGTTAGATAAAAGGCATTCTGTCCTGCTGTATTCCAATAAGAAAAAATCATCCACAAGGTAGGCTAAGGGTCACGGTAATGCAGCATGAATGTGTATATTTATATCGGTCTTGAGGGGTTCAATAGCGCACGTTACTTGAATTTTAATCTGAAGAAGACCACACGGTCGAAACGTCATTCCTTTGTGCTAAAGAAAATAAAATAAAAGAAAGAAAGAAGGATTTCAAGTGTGCAAACCTTTTTCCATTTTTTTATGATTTACTCTTGTTCTGCACCTTGACCGGGGATGTGCACAAACTTTTTTTTACTACACTTGAATTTTACACCAGCTCTTCTCTTACCAGTAGCCCATATCCTACAGCCATACTTTAATAATCAGATGTTATGCTCATTTTTGTAGGCTACACCTCACCGGCAAGCACGCACGCAAATGCTGGTTTTGCACATCTACAATATAGGCTAATTGGCCAGGCTATAATAGGCTTAGGACTGTATTTTGCCTTCTTGCAACATTAGTTGTGCTCAATCTAAATTATTGTCAATGATAGGTCATATTACCAAATGGCGAACCTCAAACATTATTTAGGATATAGAGTCCATTACGCACTACAGTTATTTTTTAGGCTATTGTTTTATTTGAGTGTTTTTGTCTACTATGGCAAACATAGTTGAAACATTCGCTCTAAACTTATGTATTTCCAGACGGCTTTCACAATCAGCTACAGCTGCGCCGATGATCACCATGAAAACGTGCAATGTCTATACAGAACTGCTTTCACTTCCCCGAGTCGCCAACGCAACATGCACAACAATATACCGATATTTAGCAAACACATGTATTTCCAGCTCTCAAAACCGATGAGGTCCAGATCTCAGTGGCCTCATAGCTGCCTACAGCCATGCATAGTAAGCCTAATGATAGCTTAATAGTTATGACATTAATAGCC
Organism: Sardina pilchardus; assembly: GCF_963854185.1. Taxonomy (NCBI): domain Eukaryota; kingdom Metazoa; phylum Chordata; class Actinopteri; order Clupeiformes; family Clupeidae; genus Sardina; species Sardina pilchardus. The sequence continues at coordinate 27,928,037 of NC_085009.1, forward strand.
TATTAATGACCTCATGTCGGAATGGCACGTTGTTTGAAAAAAAAAAAAGTTAAATACCGCCGAGTGGGGATATGTCGGAATGAACAGCGGATGCCAGCTGGGTTGTAAAGCATTCGAAAACTCTGCAACTGCAATCTGACATGCCGAGCGTCTGTTCAATACGGAAAAAGACTTTAACTTATATTACTTAGCCTATATATTTCTTATAACGAAACGTGAAGAAAAAATACGAGGACTGACCATCTCGTTTCTCCGCGTTTCCCCCAATACCATGGCGACAAAGAGAAATAATATGATTTGACATTTAAGCTGATTGTTGTCAAATTTGATGATTAAATGAGATTAAGGAGTCGACTATTGACAGATATGCGGTCTTCATCATTTAATGCAGCTGAAATGCGGGTTGAAACTTTCTGCCACCTGGTGGTTGTTTGGGTACATTGCCTTAGCCTCGAAAAAAATCGGCTTGACAGCCTGCGGGATCTCTTCGGGAGAAGGTGCATTCTCAACCCGTACCCACTGTATACACACGTGTACACCACACACACACAGAGAGACACACACACACACACACACACACACACACACACACACACACACACACACACCACTGACTCATTAACTCAGTCACTCCTTCATTTATTTTAATGTTGCTATCAGTGAATGACAGTGTGTTTTGTCTCTTTTTCTCACTCAAACACAACATCTCATGCACACACACACATGTACCATTGATTCACTCACTCAGTCTCTCCTTCATTTAGTCACTCTACCACATACACACACACACACACACACACACACTGTGAACTCCCAGGGCTCCAAAGACACGAGGAGAGAGGTTTCCAGCAAAAATGGTTCCTTTTATTAACTTATAAAGCCTCAAACAGAGGTGCTCAAAAAGGCAACAAAAAACTTCTCGATCTCTTTCGGATCTTGAGTCTGGAAGCTGGATGGGCCCTCTTGGCTAATCTCCAGTCCACTCCGCTCTTCAGAATTCCTGGGCACAAATAATTAGCGTGAAAAAGGTTTAAACAAACAAATCACTGTTTTAAACCAAGGAGATTGGCTTTTCGAGTCTCACAACCACAGCCCTGCTGTACTCTCCCCGTCTCTCCTAAAAACAGGTCTTTCTTGAGTGCTGTTCAGAGCAAAAAACTAACAAGTTACTGTACACCTGAACTCCAATTAGCTGACGAGCAGAGCAGCTCCCCAGCCTCAGAGCGGCTCCCCAGGGTCCTAGAGCCCTTCCAACATCGCCCTGGTGAGGTATATGCCGTCCACGACCTTTCCCAAGGGGATTCGGCAACGGTTTGCCCTAGTGGGACAACAAGAGTAGCTTGGGGTACCACAACACACACGCTACTGATTCCCTCACTCAGTCACTCTTTCATTTAGTCACTCACGTACACAAAGTCACAACGCACACACACACACACACACACACACACACACACACACACACCATTGATTCACTGACTCAGTCACTCCTTCATTTAGTCACACACACACACACACACACACACACACGTTAAAGCCCAGGCTCGTTTGGACCGAACACATGAAAGGGAGATGAACACTGAATGAAATTATCACAAAATATTTATTATAGTCACCAAACGTATGTCTAGGGGATGTAGGAATAACTCGTTGAGGTGTAGTGAGCGACTGGAAGGCCGGCAAGAATATCGGTGTGTGTGTGTGGAGAATGTTTGTTATGTAGTGAAATGGGAATGTATGCAAAAGTGAGTGTGTGCATGAATGTATGTCGTGAGCATGAGTCTATGTGTGTCTGAGTCAAGAGAGAGACTGAGGGTCAGGTAGGATGGGCTTTACAGTAAAGTCCACCCAGGTCCGGCTTAATTGGCAATCAAGCACCACTCGTCTCCAGTCAGCCAAGGCTCCGCGGTAGCGCCGACTGCCAGAGACAGGGAGGGTCGTAACACACACACACACACACACACACACACACACTACTGATTCATTCGCTCAGTCACTCCTTTATTTAGTCACTTAAACACAAATACACACACAAACACACACACACACACACACACACACACACACACACACACACACTACTGATTAATTCGCTCAGTCACTCCTTCATTTAGTCACTCACTTACACACAAACACACACACACACACACACACACACACACACACACACACACACACACAAAGTGTATTGTAAATGTGACAGTAATGTTGATTGTCCAAAAGGAAATGAAGATGAAGTATTTCTCCTACTTCTCTCTACAGCCTGAATAACTGCAGTATTAGAGAGGAAGGCTTCAGAGCTCTTGCATCAGCACTGAGATCAAACCCCTCACACATGAGAGAGCTGCAGCTGAGTGAGAATAAAGCAGGAGACTCAGGAGTGAAGCATCTTTCTTCTCTTCTGGAGGATCCCAACTGTAAACTGGAGAAACTACAGTGAGTATCACCAGACCAAATACGGAGTTGCTATCAGTGAAAATGACACACATATACACACGTGTACACCCCACACACACACACAAACACATTCACCACTGACTCATTAACTCAGTCACTCCTTCATTTATTTGAATGTTGCTATCAGTGAATGACAGTGTGTTTTGTCTCTTTTTCTCACTCAAAAACAACATCTCATGCACACACACACATGCACCATTGATTCACTCACTCAGTCACTCCTTCATTAAGTCACTCTTCCACATACACACACACACACACACACACACACACACACACTCACACTCACACCATTGATTCACTGACTCAGTCACTCCTTCATTTAGTCACACACACACACACACACACACACACACACACACACACACACACACACACACAGACACACACACACCATTGATTCACTGACTCAGTCACTCCTTCATTTAGTCACACACACACACACACACACACACTCCTGATTCATCCACTCTCTCAGTCACTCCTTCATTTAGTTACTCCCTAACACACAATCACAACACACACACACACACACACACACACACACACACACACACACACACACACACACACACACACACACACACACACACAAGTTATGGCCCAGGCTCGTTTGGACCGAACACATGAAAGGGAGACGAACACTGAATGAAATTATCACAAAATATTTATTATAGTCACCAAACGTATGTCTAGGGGATGTAGGAATAACTGGTTGAGGTGTAGTGAGCGACAGGAAGGCCGGCAAGAATATCGGTGTGTGTGTGTGTGGAGAAAGTTTGTAATGTAGTGAAATGGGAATGTATGCAAAAGTGAGTGTGTGCATAAATGTATGTCGTGAGCATGAGTCTATGTGTGTCTGAGTCAAGAGAGAGACTGAGGGTCAGGTAGGATGGGCTTTACAGTAAAGTCCACCCAGGTCCGGCTTAATTGGCAATCAAGCACCACTCGTCTCCAGCCAGCCAAGGCTCCGCGGTAGCGCCGACTGCCAGAGACAGAGAGGGTCGTAACACACACACACACACACACACACACACACACACACACACACACACACACACACACACACACACTACTGATTCATTCGCTCAGTCACTCCTTTATTTAGTCACTTAAACACAAATACACACACAAACACACACACACACACACACACACACACACACACACACACCTGATTAATTCGCTCAGTCACTCCTTCATTTAGTCACTCACTTACACACAAACACACAAACACACACACACACACACAAAGAGTATTGTAAATTTGACAGTAATGTTGATTTTCCAAAAGAAAATGAAGATCAAGTATTTCTCCTACTTCTCTCTACAGCCTGTATAACTGCAGTATTGGAGAGGAAGGCTTCAGAGCTCTTGCATCAGCACTGAGATCAAACCCCTCACACATGAGAGAGCTGTGGCTGAGTCATAATAAAGCAGGAGACTCAGGAGTGAAGCATCTTTCTTCTCTTCTGGAGGATCCCAACTGTAAACTGGAGAAACTATAGTGAGTATCACAAGACCAAGTACTGAGTTGATATCAGTGAATGACGCTCACTTACTCACTCACTAATACACAGATCACTGATTTATTCTGTCACACAGTCAAACACACCATCGACTCCTTTACTCAGTCACTCAATCAAACACACACACACACACACACACACACACAGGTAATAACTGAAGTGTTAATAAATGAAGTGTTTCCTTCTTTCTCCTACAGCCTGTCGAACAGCAGTATAACAGATGAAGGTTTCAGAGCTTTAGCATCAGCACTGAGATCAAACCCATCACCCCTCAGAAAGCTCCATCTGGGGGGGAATCAGCCTGGACCCTCAGCACAGCAGCTGCTCTCTGAACTGAAGAAACATCCAAACTGTAAACATATAAAAATACTTGGACTCTAATGAATCCATCCTGTTGTGTTCCACCTGAATCGTGTTTTTACACTGTGCATAAGTGTTGCAGCACATTCATATTTGAACTAATATGTTTTAAAGTGGCCTATGTAAATACAACTATTGTAAGTAATATTGTATAAAGGATGTTTTGAATATAAAAACATGGTAACACTTTAAGGTATGTGTTCAGCATTATTAATCATTTATTAGGCCTGTATTCACCAATTCAGTATTCTTCATTAGTAGACTCTTTATTCTTTCATAACCTTCATAACAAACTAGTAGGTCTTGATCTAAACTTATTGCTATATGATAAGTATCAAAACAGAGTGTTTATAGCCTCCTGACAATGTGAGGGTAACATACTGTCTGAATATATAAGTTATAACGGCAGAATAGTTGTAGAATAAGTATTGATATTGCCAAACTTCAGCACAATATGTCACTTCCCAGGATGCTGTGGCACACAGCTCTGTCCAACTGGGAGATGGGCTCCCTGTTCTAAAGTGAAAACTGTCTCCATGGCAGCAAGCACATCGGCATCAGTAATACGGTGGCGCTGGTGATCCCGGGGCTGTGTGTGGGGTTGCCCACGGTGATCTGGGCACTGCTCACACACACACACACACACACACACACACGCATACTGTACACAAGCACATTGGCATCAGCCAATGGGACCAGAGCTGGGTGATGCCCTCCATCCTGGACCCACTGCACACACACACACACACATGCACACGTACATACACACACACACACACACACACACACACACACACTAGGGGTGTAAAAAATAACCGATACGTATCGGTAATCTTTCGGAACGTTAACAACGCGAGTGCATCGGTAGGCAAACCCCTGGATCGGTTTAAATGTACTATGAATCGATAGATAAATCGATTTTAAAATGACGAATCGGAAAACTAACGTTACAAGTTATGACAGGCTACTTTCAAAATCATAAGACCGACCGTAATTTGCTAACACACCAGAGCGCCTAGCCTTCTCCAACGAGGGTAGGTAGCGTCATTGCTAGACAGTGGCAGCAACAAACTAGTTGTCAAGTTTAGTGAAACGCAGATAACGCTGACGTGAACGTGTGTTGCAGTATCCTGAATGAAGACATTCAGTCGTAAGCACAAGCCTCAAAACTAGCTTCATATGCTACAACAAACACCCCTTGTCATCCTCCTGCATTCCCCTTTCCCCGTGTCTCCCCAAATGCTTCGGTGCCTTACTGTATGTTCGGTGCACGTCTGAAAGTTGACTGAGGGAGGGTAGTGCCTACCTGTCATGTGTTGATCGCGGTTCTCACAACGTGCGTTAGTAGCCTCCTTATTTATGAAAGGTAATCCAGACAGACACTCTTTCCCAAGAGCTACAGCTACATCACATATTTTTAAACTATTGTGATTGGTTCAGCAGCTAAGTATAGGGTGATATGAATGTATCTCTATTAATTGGCCGAGTGATTTCGTTTAGAGGCATTTGGCCACGTTCTTATTATCAAAATGTTTGTTCAGTCTTTCAATCCAGTCAATCAAGTCTTTTGGAAAAAATGTAATTAATGACATGCAATTGTAGCCTAACTTTTCTCATGCCATTTAAAGTAGCAAAACATTTTTAAAAATCTGCAGTATGGAAAATAAAATGAGATTAAGAACTTGCATTTTGTGGCCTATTACTGCATCGTATCGAATCGTATCGCATCGTATCGTATCGCACTGAATCGTTCTGTATTAAACCAGATCGTCTGTGAATCGTATCGTAGCTTTATGAATCGATACAAATCGAATCGTCTTAAAAGGGAGAGATTCACACCCCTAACACACACACACTCACACAAATACACACACACACACACACACACACACACACACACACACACACACACACACACACACACACACACACACACACACAGGCTGTTCTTTAGCGTGCTGATGTCCATCTACTGGCATTTAGAAATAACTCAAAAGACTCAGAGCTGCAGGAAGGAGTTTTGGTCCTATCCAAACTACCTTAAAGATGAGGGGTTAGAATTGATAAAGGCCTTTGGTACAAAAGCTGTATTTAGGCTTTTTAGCAAAGTGCAAATAGTTCGCCTGACAGCCCGTAGAAGTGACATTCACATGACCACACACCACCAGAATCATTTGTCCATACAAAAGCCTCCTCAGAAAGCCTCAAATTGCTGCAGAGCGTTGAAAGCAGCAAGGCATTGGCCTGTGTGTTGTCAGAGTTCATACAAACGGAGACTCATGCCAATAGCCCAGAAGACTAACTGTTGAATATTGACTAAATAAACTGATGGAGGAACAGCACTTGACACACACTTTGTGGGAAGTTCAGCAAAGAGAATTTATTGTTGTGTACACACGGTTTAAAACACATGCATCACACACCCTTATTTCATGTAACACACACTATTGGCTCTTACCTCCATCATTCTTTAGCACAAAATAAAAGTCCTCTTTGTACAATTGAGGCCATATCTCTGTGTGGGGACTGCGTGGATGAGAACACACACAGTACAGTACTTACTGGCTTCATTCTGACTGTCCTTGTTTATGTTGTACACTGAACACAAGTGAGTATGCTTGCGCTTGTGTGCGTGTGTGTGTGTGCGTGCATGTGTGTGTGTGTGTGTGCATGTGTGTGTGTGTGTGTGAGTGTGTGTGAGTGTGTGTGTGTGTGTGTGTGTGTGTGTGTGTGTGTCGGCTTCTACACGGGCCTGCCTGCCCTGGGGTGGACGCTCTGCTAGACGCCCAGTGACGCTGCTGGTCACTTGGGTGCCCTGAGCGAGTTGCTTCGTGGTGCTACGTGGTTTTGGAAGTACCCAGTGACACACACACACACGTCTTGCTGCTCTGAACCCACAGTGTTGAAGTCTACACACACACACACACACACGTCTTGCTGCTCTGAACCCACAGTGTTGAAGTCTGCACACACACACACACAAGTCTTGCTGGAGCTGAACCCACACAGTGTTGAAGTCTGCATTGGTCTTGCTGGAGCTGAACCCACACAGTGTTGAAGTCTGCATTGGTCTTGCTGGAGCTGAACCCACAGTGTTGAAGTCTACACTGGTCTTGCTAGAGCTGCTCTGAACCCACAGTGTTGAAGTCTGCATTGGTCACCACCAGCACCATCACTGGACCCCTGTAGTGTCCCAGACGTAGAAGCAGGAGTAAGTGTAGTTGCTGCCCAGCGCCATCACTGGACCCCTGTAGTGTCCCAGACGTAGACGTAGCAGTAGGTGTAGTTGAAGCAGGAGTAGGTGTAGTTGAAGCATGAGTAGGTGTAGTTGAAGCAGGAGTAGGTGTAGTTGGAGCAGGAGTAGGTGTAGTTGAAGCAGGAGTAGGTGTAGTAGAAGCAGGAGTAGGTGTAGTAGAAGCAGGAGTAGGTGTAGTAGAAGCAGGAGTAGGTGTAGTAGAAGCAGGAGTAGGTGTAGTAGAAGCAGGAGTAGGTGTAGTTGAAGCAGGAGTAGGTGTAGTTGAAGCAGGAGTAGGTGTAATTGAAGCAGGAGTAGGTGTAGTAGAAGCAGGAGTAGGTGTAGTTGAAGCAGGAGTAGGTGTAGTTGAAGCAGGAGTAGGTGTAGTTGAAGCAGGAGTAGGTGTAGTTGAAGCAGGAGTAGGTGTAGTTGCTGCAGAGGCAGGTAGTGCTGGTGCTTGTAGCTGTAGGGCTGCAGCATCATTTGCTCCGTTGAACATTTTGCTGAAAAAAAGCTGCTGACTGCCATTTCCGATTTTAGGAAACAAAGTGTATTGCTGGAAGTGATGCAATCATTTTGAGAATATGCCGCAGCTTGCTTTTGTCTTCACCTGCCAACACCTTGCAACCTCCCGTGTGTGTGTGTGTGTGTGTGTGTGTGTGTGTGTGTGTGTGTGTGTGTGTGTGTGTGTGTGTGTGTGTGTGTCCCATGTCAAAATGTACACTCACTGATCTTAGACCCAGTCAGGTAGTGCAGGAGAATCTACAGCTCTATGTTCAGACACATTTTTAGAAACCTGCCACCCTTTGCTCAAAACTGTAAACACAAACCCCAATTCTCGAGCTACATTCACAAAACCTCTTCAAAACTAAAGAATCACCTCAAAGCAGTTGTACCTGTGTAGGCTATACCTGTACTCAAAACCAAACACTGTCCTCAGATAATGCTCAAAGTGTAAGATAGCGGAGACAATATAGACAGCGTGTATGACTGCACAATACCTGCTTCACTCAGAGCACTGCACATCCATTTCACTGCTGGTGTCTACTACAAAGGAACTGGCCCAGCAAACGCATTAGCAGTTATTACACAATACATCAAACAATGGAAAATACAGAGTTCAGGGCAGCTCAGATACTGTAGCTCCAGAGCTATTTATGATTGCATTGAATGTAAAAACAGAACAAAAGAAAACGAAGCAAAACGATTTCATAACTCAGTGGACTCAACATTTGCTGAAAATCCAGTTTAAAGAAAATATATTGAGGATGGGCATTTGTGTTAACAGTTTTGAAGTATAAAGGTGGAGGGTTTGACCATGTAACTGCTTAAGAAATGATAAATCATAATGACGTACCCTCCGTACCTAATGCTTTAGTTGATGCTTTGTTCATGCATGAGAAACTATGAACTGATAATTCATCAGATATAATGGAATGAAGTCATGAGTAGAATTGCGTCACATCAAGGTGAGGCAGCAGCACACAGGTGTGTGGGAGGGGAATAGGTATGAGCCAGCCAAGGGGGAAGTGAAAACAAACAGAAGACGCTGATCACCTGAAGAAGGCAATGTGGGGATGTGTCGTAATCAAATAGAAAACTTCTAACACAAAGGTGAGTCATTAGCGTTAAGTTTGTTGGAAATCTTTGTCGATGGTCAGGCCATAGTTATCTGAATAAGCGCAATATCCAATGCAAGCATAGTCCAAATAGGGAAGAAATGAACTTTGAATTTATTTCAAGTGTGTGAAGTGGTCTGTGTAGGACAGTGTAAGTTACATTTGGTCTTTCTTTTTTCTCCATTTTCTGACAAATGTAAGATAACCTATGATGTGTAATTGTGAGTTCCAAAATATTGTAACTTTAAATTGTATCTACAGCGATTACTTATCTGGTATACGCCTTATGCAGACAGTCTCTTTGTTTTTCCTAAGTTCAAGTTTAACCGGTTTCCAGGTTCACTGGAATGTGTGGTTCACTATCTAAAGGCATAATCTCCTCTCTGTAAGGACAGGAACAGGTTTGACTTGTAGTCTGTACAGCTCTCTTGGAGAGGAGGTTGGCCAAGTTGCGCTCCTTCTGTGCACTGGAATCTGTGATTAACATGTGCCACTACATCAGGGAATCGGGGATGGACTACTTTCACATTCCATAGTAACTCAAATTACTTAAATGTCCTCAGATGATTCTAGAGGTTGTGATAACACACCAAATCTGAGGGCTATAGGTTTTTTTTTAGTTACTTATCCAACTTCAAGAGTCTTTTAAAACAGATTCTTAGTGCAATGTTGTTTTAGATATCAGAGGTTACTTAAGTAAGTATCTGCATTAAGCAGTAGCCTAGCTTCTCTCTGATCTTCTCTAATCAAATTTTGAATGAGCTAGATAAGCAGTAGCCTGGCTTTGTAGAACACCCCTCTGATTCTCTTGATCCGCCGTGGTTTGAAAATATGATAGTGACATGAGGTCCGATACCTTGGGACACAAGACTTCACCACTAGACTCTGAGCAAGAAATCTGACCCGACTTTTTGTTGTGTGATCACCAATTAGCTGACTGAACAGTTCGGCCAATTAGGATTAGCTGGTTTATTAAATGGTTGAAGACTTCTTTCTGATCCCGGGATGTCCACCTCACCTCTGCAGTAGTAGTGTTGCACTCTGCACTAGCTGTTGATCTTCTAGTCCTTATCATTGTCCAGTTTAGTATGTATAGTAGGCCATCAGATTGTAGGCCTGTCATTTTGGTTTTATTGTAGAATATGCCATATTAATTTTGTGTACAACTTGTTTTGCATCAACAGCTACTTAAACCACATTATTTAACAAATATAGAAATGATCAAAATGTACATTGTACTGCCATGGAATTTCATCGTAATGCATGTAGTGAAAATCACAACAGTGCATTTGAAGTGGGATATATTTCCAAAATATTATGCAAACAAAAACACATCTCTTAACTCTAAAGTGTTTAGAGAGTTGTACTGTATGTTTGAAAGATACTGTGAGAACAGCAGCAGCATTGAGACAAATGTTGTACACATTCTGATTGTTTTCATTGAAGCTTGTCATGATCAGGTTCATCTGGGTGCTCTGACAAATGGCTGAAACATGGAAAAACAAGTCAACAGAAAACAAAATTGTTGTAATTTAGTAAAGAAGTAATTTGTGTTATTTGTATTGTAGCTTGTCATGATGAGATTCATTTGAATGATATGAGGAGAGGCTGAAACATGGAACAACAAGTCAACACAAAACAGGACAGCAGTCTAAAGGGGCAAAGGTAGGCTACTTAGCACATGATATAAATTATGCTTCTTAAAGATGTTCCATTCTGTTCTCAGTTTAAAGGTGTTAAAAATGTGTTAAAGCCACTTTAGAAAGAAAACATAGAGACTTCTAACTGTAATTTTGTGGTGCTTTAAGGGCAGCTGTATACTGTATAGTTCCTTAGCTGTTGTTTATTTGTGCAGCAGGTATATGAACACGTTGCACATCTGTGTGATAGAGGATACATGAAACAGTTAACACTGCTTCATTTATCCTACTTTTTAAGAATATCCCTACAATGTCTATAGCAAATAATTGTTGTTTTCACACTACAGCTCATTCCATCATGAGAGGCCTCCATCACCTGTGCCCACTTGTGTGTCCATGAAGAGTGACCAGTCAGAGGAACGCTTCATAAACTTCCAACATGATGATGTCACAGATGGATCCAGGCAAGTCCATAAAACATTCATGCAATGAGCACTTTGTGGTTGATAATGTTCACAGCTTACAGTATAATGAAAACAAACAGTTATCAATTTAATATCTGTGCCATTTACTGGTTAAATTCATATAGTTTCTTCTATAGAAACACAACTGCATTTTGAATAGAGTTCTGCTGTGTTAATGAGCTGAATATCCGACAAGCACTTGAATACTGGAGGGCTAAACACCCAAAAATGAAATACTTGTAGTCTACTTGCAAAAGTATCAAAACCAATCATTGATGATTAGTTGATTAGTTATTGGATGAAAGCATTGCCAGATGAATCAGATAAAGATATTGCTCACTACATTACCATTGTGCTATCTGTGCTATCTGTGTGCATTCATTTAGATGTAGGCATTTGTACTATAAAGAGCATCCCAGCTGTGGACACAACATATTATTGTCACAGATTTTATTTTTACACCACAGCTCATTCCATCATGAGAGGCCTCCATCACCTGTGCCCACGTGTGTGTCCATGAAGAGTGACCGGTCAGAGGAACGCTTTATAAACTTCCAACATGATGATGTAACAGATGGATCAAGGCAAGTACTTAAAACAGACCAGGAATCAGATGCATGCTTTATTTCCCCTGGGAAAGACTCAGTTACTGGATGGGATCTCCATCATGCATCTCTCTTTGTACTTCTATTTAGATCAGAGGTCAGAAACATTTTACGCCATAAATACCAAATATGTGTTTTCCCTTTCCCTTAAGAGCCGTACAATAGTTTATTTGACGTGTTTACCATACTACCATACGACTTTCTGTCGTATTGACTGCAAAAGTTGTGCAGCAGTAGGCCTAAACATTAAGGTTTGGGAGAGATTTGGGCAGTTCGTCCTATCTGATGACAGTCACAGATTATCTGCTTTGACTGTCAGGCGTTGTACAAATATGATGGACATAAAACAGGTACATCAAACCTGATTGGGCATTTATGCCGTGGGGTTGGTTCCACAGTGTGTACAGGCCTTAAGGTGCTACTGACAGCAAAATCTAAACTAGTGGACTTCTGGTGCTCTGTATGATGGATTCCTTTACGTGTATACGTAGTGCAGCCAAACAGCTAACCTAAACCAAACAGGATAGTGTCACAGCAGGTGGGGCATTGCTGCCCCCGTCAGTTGTCGGCTACCCAGAGGAGTGAAGTGAACCACACCCACCCAATAAGGTTCAGTGGCACAGGGTTAAAAAAACAATATTGTTTTCATATATAAACAGTATGTTTATTAATTTGAATAGATAAAAACGGTCTCTGGATAGCTGTAATAATCCTCTTGGTCTCAGGAGACTTCGAGGGGCCAGCCACCCGTCTAGTTGGAATGCTGGTTCCTGCTGCACTAAGAAGCCACATGCCTCGGTGCTCCACCATTCCGAGACAGCTGCTACTTTAGTTTAGGTGAAACTGCTCTTTGTGTACCATACTGTATACTGTAGGCTAGCAGCCATGCTGGAGGTCGTCCGTTAATAGGGTCTGTAAAACATGACTCACAGCAAACTAGGAACCCCTCAAAGAAAGCACACTTTATGCTTCATGAGGTAACATTCTGTTGGAGCTCATTGAATGCTTTTGTTCCTAGTCCAGCTGTTTTAGATGCAAACACAACACAGTGTGTTAAAGTTTCACAGCAAGGCCGACCCAGCAGTGCATTATTAGGGCATTAAGGCAAACTCACATTCATATTGTCTAATGAAAATGGACAAATTTAATGTAACTAGTTAAACTAGTGCCACATTTGGTGTTATGTTTAGGAAAGTAATAGCTGTCCTGGGGGTTTTTCATTGGACTGACACAAACAGTCCTCTCACTGTATAACTAGACACAAGACTATTTCTTTACATGGACAGTTACAAATGCTTCCTAGTGGTAGAGTTATGCAAAATGTTTGTGCCTTCTTCAAAATGGGCCACTGAGCCTATACAAAGTTTTGTTTTGGTACATTCAAGGTAGATTAAGAGTTCAACCACTAGAGGCTCCATTCACTCTAGCCAAAGCTGATAGTTACTAGGGAAACCTCAAAATGTAGAGTCAAAGAACAGTCGAGGGAGGTCTATGGACTTTACTTGAAAACTTAGAAATGACAAAGAACCACAGTCGCAGGAATAAATGTTTAAGACTCAGCAAGAGGCAGAGAGAGGCAGAAAGAAAGGACTATCTGTCGCCATCTGCTGGTTGGAAAGCCTCATGACATTGAAGCCTTATTGACCAGCATTCCAGAATGTTTTTACCTGCCATAGACTCCAATGACATACGAATCATGGGGATCTCCTTTACAGTTTTTTTCAATTGCTTACACACAATTTTTCAAACCGAGTTCTTTTTAACAAAATTTAAGCACAGGTATCCAAACGCCACACTCAGTTTGCATAATTCCTAGATTCTTTGCAAAATGAAACACTTCAGTCAAAACAAACACACTTCAGTCAAAACAAACACACTTTAGTCAAAACATACACACTTCAGTCAAAATATATACACATATTTGTAAAAATGCTATTAGTTGTCATTTAACAAACACAGTCCTCAATGATCAGACACTATTGCAGCCAGTTTCACACTGCAGTGATAAATGCAAAACGCATTTGTAAAAAGAAAAATTAGGAAATAGTATGCGCTAGATTTTTGCCCAGACATTGTTATGTAAGGGATCATTTACAGTAGATGTCCAAAAAATAGTGACAAATCCACAACATTCTTCATGATTAGTTCGACATAGGGAAAGTGTACATAAATAGGTCTATAAACTTGCACTTGCACTGTACAACACTGAAGACTGCTGTAGACTGAATATTTCAAGTATTTCTTTCAATACTAACAGTATTTCTAACGATAATCAGTTACGGTAATCAACCAACAATGAAATCAATTGAACAAATAAAATCTGTAGCCAAAAAAAAACTACTGCATAAAGTACATACACTTTGACTCTGAAGAGCAACTACTGCAAAAGCAACAGGACTGTATAGCACACCTGAGTGCTGCGTTTTCAATTTTGCACATGTGTGCTTACACACCTGGGGATGTGATTATCCAATTCGTTCATTAGTGTAGTCATTAGCAATCCGGGGCTTTGTAATGACAAGGAAGTAACCTCACAATCCTTATCTGTGTCTAAGGTGTGGAAATGTGTGTAGAGTTTTACAAATCACTGTGTGTAATGTTTTGCAAAAAGGGTGAAGCAGACATTGTGTGTAATGTTGTGCAAATCTGTGGAGGTGTTTTGCTCCTTGGAGTAAAATTTTGGCAATTGTGTGAAAAAAAATATTTTTGTGTGTAAACAATCGTAAAAAACTGTAATGCCCACAAACACATGAATAAGATAAGATAAGATGAACTTTATTGTCCCAGAAGGGAAATTTGTCTTGGGCATTACAGTGCTGCATACAACTGCTTGTCATAAAAACAAAACACCAATTCACGCATACCACATAGACAACAAAAGACAACAGAATGGAATTACAGTGGGCACAGCAGACATAGTAATCAATAACTCCAACTTAGCAGAGAAACACTCCTAGCCAATGATATTGCACATTTCCCAAAAAGTTCATAGATGGGCCTACCCCTATGCTAAGACCTCAAAGACACAAGACATGTTGAGCTCATCTCAATAATAAATAAATTATCACATTTAAAACGTCTCTTTTCATTGTGAAAACCATCACTTGTTATAATTACACTTTTCTCCATTATATTGCACAGTCCCTCTTTTTGCCCTGGTATTGATAGGCCTATTGCACATATCCCTTGGTTTTGCACATTCTCAAAAAACACATAGTATTGATATTGCACATCTCCCTGTACTGATTTATATTGCACATTTTCCTAGGCATTGCACATTCTCAACAACATATGGTATTGGTATTGCACATTTCCCTTGGCATTGCACAATTTCCTTTTGAAATTCATAGAACCCCCTGTACTTTAAAAACACAATAAATATGCATACAGAGCCTGAATAAATTAATTGTTCACAGTAAAAACCTTCACTTGTCATCATTCACTATACTCTATTATATTGCACAGCCCCTTCTTCTACTTTAATCTTAATATTGCACATCTCCCTGTACTGATATTGCACATTTCCCTTGGTATTGCACATTCCCAAAAACTTGTAGAACACCCCTATACTCAGGAATGTAATATTTTAGGTACATGACAATCAGGTGCACAATGAACTATGCAAGTATAGTGCGTTTGTTTTTGTTTGTTTGTTTTTGTTCTTGTTTCATGAATTCATTTAATAGTTTTATTGAGGTTGGGATAAAAGAGAGCTTGTAACGGTTGCTTTTGAATCCACTGACTCTAAAACGTCTCCCAGATGGTGGTAATTCATATTCAGAGAAGGGAATATGGGAAGGATCATCAAGAATACTGTGTGCCCGGTTTACTACTACTTTTTCGAATATGAGTTGAAGGGAGGGATAGTGATGTTTACCTACCACTTTCATTGAGGTCTTGACTACTTTCTCTCATTTTGTTTTGCTCTGGACAGTGAGAGAGCCATACAAGGCTGCATCCCATATCTAATCAAACTTTCCAGAACTGCATTGTAGAATAGCTCCATGATCTTTTGTTTACACCAAAGATCCCGAGTCTCCTCAGGAAGTGCAGTCTTTGACCTAATTTTGAGCATACTGTAGATAATCAACATGCACATTCCATTTTAACAGATTATCAATGTAGATACCCAGGTACTTATAGGAAGACACCTGTCCAATTTCGCTATTGTCAAGATGTAATGGTTCATGAGTACACATCGCTCTCGGGTCTAGTATCATCTCTTTAGTTTTGTTGACATTTAAGGTGAGATGATGTGTCTCACACCAGATTTTGAAAGATTCTTTTTCATTTAAGTAAATTGAAGGGCTGTCGCCAACCTCAAGTAAGCTAACTATAACTGTGTCATCGGAAAATTTGATAATATGATTTTTTGACTGTTTGCTTCTGCACTCGTTGGTATATAGGGTAAACAAAATAGGCGAGCTCACAGCACCCTGTGGTACTCCAGTACTGAATGATCTAGCATAAGAGAATGCATTGTTGACCTTAACCTGTTGCACTCTATTTATAAGTGGTGGACTGACTTGTATGTTAGTGAGTTAGAAACAACTAATGAAAGTCTATTTGTGTTTGTTTGCCTTAAATACTCAGTGGGCAAATGGAGGAATGCAAACCAGATGCTGTCAGTGACCAGTTTACCCAGGGGGACCTCAAGCACATATTTCAGGTTAGGATATAGCTATATCATGCTCCACTGATATACATGTTTTGATGTTACAATACAGAACAATAATAATATGGTCTTATACAAAACCTGGGTATTGTAATGTAAAGTATAACCAGATATGTGTACACCAGGTGCTTGAGAGGAAGATCATCAACTTTGTGAAGAATGAGCTGAAGAGATTCAAGAAGATTCTGAGTCCAGATTACGAAGAACACTTTGAGGGTAAAGAGCAGGATGAGAGTGATGTCAGAGAAGGGGCTCTCATGATGGCACTGCACTTCCTGAGGAACATGAAACAGAATCATATTGCTGACAAACTTCAAGAAAGTAAGACGTGTTAAACATAAAATACCCATATCTGGAGTCAGTCTCCTGCATTTTATGTATTGATGAGTAGATATGTATTTCCATTTGCAATTGAACATCAATAAGGCACTAAAAGGCACTAAAAGGCATATTTTGTCTTTAGTATTGGTGGCTGGCTGACATTATTTTGTTTTTAACATTATTTATGCTTTTCTGTAGTTGAACTTTGTGTAGTGTGGCAGAGAGAGCTGAAAAGAAATCTCAAGAAAAGGTACCAGAAGGTGTTTGAAGGAATACCCAAGCAAGGCAGCTCTGCTTTGCTAGAAAAGATCTACACAGAGGTCTACATCACAGAGGGAGGAAGTGGGAAAGTAAATGAGGAGCATGAAGTCAGGCAGATTGAGTCCATATCCAAGAGACCAGCTGGACAGGAGACACCAATCAAATGCACAGACATCTTTAGGCCCTTACCTGGCCAAGACAAACCAATCAGAAGTGTCATCACAAAGGGCGTTGCTGGCATTGGCAAAACTGTCTCAGTTCAGAAGTATATCCTGGACTGGGCTGATGGGAAAGAAAACCAGGATATCCACTTCATATTTCCTCTGCCTTTTAGGGAGCTCAACAGCATACAAAGCAAACAATTCTCTTTGATGGATCTTCTTCACCACTTTTTCTCAGAAATAAAGCAGTTGACTTTTCCCAGCCAGGGGAAATACAAAGTGTTGTTCATATTTGACGGTCTGGATGAGTGTCGACTCCAACTAGACTTTCAGAAAAATGAAATTTTGACTGAAGTGACAACAGCCACTTCATTGGATGTTCTGCTGACAAATCTCATCAAGGGTAATCTGCTTCGCTCTGCTCTCCTTTGGATCACCTCTCGACCAGCAGCAGCCAATCAAATCCCTCCTGACTGTGTCGACCGGGTCACAGAAGTGCAAGGGTTCAGTGACCCTCAGAAGGAGGAGTACTTCAGGAAGAGGATCAGTGATCAGACTCTTGCCAGCAAAGTTATCACTCACATAGAATCATCAAGAAGCCTCCACATTATGTGCCACATTCCAGTGTTTTGCTGGATTGCTGCTAATGTTATTGAATTTCTTCTTAAAACTGAAGGAGATAAGCAAGTTCCAAAGACTTTGACAGAGATGTACACATATTTCCTTGTTTTCCAAACCAAGCAGAGGAGTGTGAAATTTGAAGGAGTTCATGACACAGATCCACAGTGGAACCAGGCTAGTCTCCTTGCTCTTGGGAAGTTGGCCTATGAGCAGCTGAAGAAGGGAAACCTGATTTTTTATGAAGATGACCTGAGAGAGAGTGGTATTGATGTCAGAGAGGCGGCAGTACACTGTGGCATCTGCACCCAGATCTTTCAGGAGGAGTCAGGCCTTCATCAGGAAAAGTTGTACTGCTTTGTGCATCTGAGCATCCAGGAGTACCTTGCAGCTTTGTATGTGATCCTGATGTTAATAACTGAGGGGAAAGATCTCATGTCCCCACAGCAACCCCCCAGAACAATGTTTCAACGTCTGAAATGGCAAACAACGGACAAACCCATGACCACCTTACAGAAGAGTGCTGTGGACAAAGCATTGGAACATGAAGATGGGCGCTTTGATCTGTTCCTCCGTTTCCTTCTGGGCCTCTCTCTGGAATCCAACCAGAGACTCTTAAGAGGCCTAATAAAGGAAGTACAACATGAACGCAAAGAAGAAATAGGCAGCTACATTAAGACAAAGATCAGGGAGATACCATCATCAGAAAGAGTTATCAACCTCTTCCACTGTCTGAATGAAGTCAACGATCACTCCTTAGTGGAAGAAGTCCAGAGCTTCTTGAGTGCTGGGACATTTTCTGAAGCCAAACTCTCATCCACACAGTGGTCAGCCCTTGTGTTTGTGCTTCTGACATCAGAAGAAAAGCTTGATGTGTTTGACTTGAAGAAGTACATTTTGTCTGATGAATGTCTTCTAAGGCTGCAGCCAGTAGTGGAGGAATCCCAAAAAGCCCTGTGAGTAGAATGACAATATGTTTTGGATGAAAAGGAGGAAGTATTCACATTTAAGTTGATGTTAGATATGATTGTGAAGCACGACTATACTAATTTACTTTGTCAAAGTCCTCTCCAGAGAGTTTAGTAACTGGTGGAATGTTTTCCCTTTAAGGCTCAACAGTTGTGGGCTCACTGAGAGGAGCTGTGCAGGTCTGGCATCTGTCCTCACCAAAGCATCTTCAAAGCTGAAAAATCTGGACCTCAGTGACAACAGCATTGGAGATAATGGTGTCCAAGAATTGTGTAGTGGACTGGGTAACCCAACCTGTGCACTGGAGACACTCAGGTAAGACATTTTTTACTGTCACATTTACAATACTCTTTGTGTGTGTGTGTGTGTGTGTGTGTGGAGGCGGGGGTGGAGGAAGGGTGGGGGGATAGTGATGTTGAGCAGTGGGAAGAACACCAGAGCATAAGTAAGTGGGCATGCAGTGTGGCTGATGAAGTTTTCTCCCTAATAAGCACACACACACACACACACACACACACACACACACACACACACACACACACACACACACACACACACACACACACACACACACACACACACACACACACACACACACACACACACACACACACAAAGAGTATTGTAAATGTGACAGTAATGTTGATTGTCCAAAAAGAAATGAAGATGAAGTATTTCTCCTACTTCTCTCTACAGCCTGGATAAGTGCAGTATTGAAGAGGAAGGCTGCAGAGCTCTTGCAACAGCACTGAGATCAAACCCCTCACACATGAGAGAGCTGCAGCTGAGTGGGAATAAAGCAGGAGACTCAGGAGTGAAGCATCTTTCTTCTCTTGTGGAGGATCCCAACTGTAAACTGGAGAAGCTACAGTGAGTATCATAAGACCAAATACCGAATTGCTATCAGTGAATATGACGGTGTGTTTTTGTCTCTTTTTCTTAGTCTCTCTCTTACTCACTCAATCACTCACACTATAATCTGACAAACACACACAAACACGCCACTGACACTGATGTACTCGCTCACTAACACACATACACAAATCTCTGACTCACTCTGTCACACAATCAAACACACACACACACACACACACACACACACACACACACACACACACACACACACACAAAGAGTATTGTAAATGTGACAGTAATGTTGATTGTCCAAAAAGAAATGAAGATGAAGTATTTCTCCTACTTCTCTCTACAGCCTGGATAAGTGCAGTATTGAAGAGGAAGGCTGCAGAGCTCTTGCAACAGCACTGAGATCAAACCCCTCACACATGAGAGAGCTGCAGCTGAGTGGGAATAAAGCAGGAGACTCAGGAGTGAAGCATCTTTCTTCTCTTGTGGAGGATCCCAACTGTAAACTGGAGAAGCTACAGTGAGTATCATAAGACCAAATACCGAATTGCTATCAGTGAATATGACGGTGTGTTTTTGTCTCTTTTTCTTAGTCTCTCTCTTACTCACTCAATCACTCACACTATAATCTGACAAACACACACAAACACGCCACTGACACTGATGTACTCGCTCACTAACACACATACACAAATCTCTGACTCACTCTGTCACACAATCAAACACACACACACACACACACACACACACACACACACACACACACACACACACACACACACACACACACACACACACACACACAGAGAGACACACACACACAAAGATTATTGTAAATTAGACAGTAATGTAATGTTGATTGCCCAAAAGGAAATGAAGATTAAGTATTTCTCCTACTTCTCTCTACAGCCTGTCAGACTGCAGTATTGCAGAGGAAGGTTTCAGAGCTCTTGCATCAGCACTGAGATCAAACCCCTCACACATGAGAGAGCTGCAGCTGAGTGGGAATAAAGCAGGAGACTCAGGAGTGAAGCATCTTTCTTCTCTTCTGGAGGATCCCAGCTGTAAACTGGAGAAACTACAGTGAGTATCACAAGACCAAATACTGAGTTGCTATCAGTGAATTTGACAGTGTGTTTTTATATCTTTCTCACTCAAAAGCAAACATACCACTGAGTCAGTCAGTCACTCTCTCACTCACTTACTCTTGTTTTCCTCTTTAGGCTCAACAGTTATGGGCTCACTGAGAGGAGCTGTGCAGGTCTGGCATCTGTCCTCACCAAATCATCTTCAAAGCTGAAAAATCTAGACCTCAGTGCCAACAGTATTGGAGATATTGGGGTCCAAAAACTGTGTAGTGGACTCGGTAACCCAACCTGTACACTGGAGACACTCAGGTAAGACATTTTAAGTATTCCTCAATAAGACATTTCAGTATTCCTTAATAAGACACATCATAGAGCAGTGATGTTGTCCAGTGTGGGGATGTGTGTGTGTGGGGAGGGGGGTCTTCACATAACAGTGATGTTGTTCAGTGTGTGTGTGTGTGGGGGGGGGGGGGGGGTCTTCACATAGCAGTGATGTTGTCCAGGGGGGAGGGGGGTCTTATCACAACAACTAAGTGTTATACTTGGAAAACTACATGTTGTGTGTTTTCTGGTGCATTTACTAAATAATAATTTCCTTTCAGGCTCTCTGACTGCAGTATCACTGAGAGGAGCTGTGCAGGTCTGGCATCTGTCCTCACCAAAGCATCTTCAAAGCTGAAAAACCTGCACCTCAGTGGCAACAGTATTGGAGATAATGGTGTCCAAGAATTGTGCAGTGGACTGTGTAACCCAAACTGTGCACTGGAGACACTCAGGTAAGACATTTCAGTATTCCTCAATAAGACATTTCAGTATTCCTCAATAAGACAGATCATACAGCAGTGATGTTGTCCAGTGTGGTGGGGGTCTTATCATCACATAGCAGTGCTGTTGACCAGTGGGGGGGATCTTATCATAATTACTTAGTGTTATACGTGGACAATTACATGTTATGTGTTTTCTGGTGCACTGAATAAATAATAATTTCCTTCCAGGCTCTCTGACTGCAGTATAACAGAAAAGGGCTACGCTAGTCTGGCTTCAACCCTGAGGTTAAATCCCAATCTCCTCAGAGAGCTTGATCTCAGAGGAAATTATCCAGGGAAATCTGGAGTCAAACTGCTTTTAGACCTAAAGGAGGATCCACAGCATACACTGAGAAATGTCCAGTAAGTATATTTCTGGAAGAACAGTGGACAGTCCAGTTGTGTGTCAATGATTATCAAAGGCTTCACGTGGAGATATTTTATGAAGATGGTGAAACTTCAGACTGCGGGCCGTTATGATGGAAACACCTTCTGTAGAGATTCAGTCTCTACTAGCCAGACATGAACATGATATTTGAAGAGACCAGATAAGCTAAGATCCTGCAGAGAAAACTGGACCTGTGAGATTTAAAGCTGCAGCACCAGGCCAACCAGATAAATGAATTACACACACATAAATGGGTAGCAATACACCCTAGGCCCTGAAAACAGCATATGTAGCAGGTCATCATTTCATTATTACTCGATTGTCTGACTTGCCAAAAGTCTTTGAGTCTTTCTATGCCCACATCAGTGTTGTTCATGTCAGGTGAGATGAAAGGTGTGTCGTCCTCCTTATTTGTCCAGGTTCCTGAAGAGTAGTGCTGCTGAGGAAGCCTGTGCTGCTGTGGCTTCAGCTGTGGGTTCAAACCCCTTACTCATGACTAAGCTGGATCTGAGTGAGCACATACCAGGAGTCTTGGGAGTGACTCAGCTGTGTGCTTTACTGCAGGATCCCCACTGCACACTGCAGACATTACGGTTAGTAGATGTTTGCATTCCCTTCACATAAAACAGCTGGGGTTAAAGGTGGTGTTGCTGATGTTGTTACAAAATCAATCATAATTGTTTTCTTAATTACACTGACATTAAACTGGAGAAATCTGAAAATAGACTTTTCTGTATCCTTTCTTTTCCCATAAAGTGCAGTTTTGTGAAATGTACACAGTGTTGTGTGTTCAGTACAGTGAGGCTGATTCATTGTAAGATGCT